>NW_023270758.1:1321905-1619907 GCF_011800145.1 Mirounga leonina | reverse complement strand
TGGATGGATGGATGGATGGATGGATGGATGGATGGATGGATGGATGGTGGATGGATGGATGGATGGATGAGTGGATAGATGAGTGGATGGATGGATGGATGGGTGGGTGGACGGATGATGGGGTAGAAAGTTCCTTTTCCCCAACTTTCCCTTGTTCAAACTATAGAGTTATGACTGGCCAATTTTAGAATAATTCATGGAGCTGACCACCCAGTTAAGGATATTCCAGAGATGCCTCCAACTAACAAAAAAAAAAAAAAAAAAAAGGAAGAAGTTGTGAATACAGCTGAAGTCCTGAGAAACCTCATCAGATGCCTGGGGGAAGCCAGAACTAGAGACTATAGTTGTCCCAATTGAGGTGAAAGACATTCTAAAAACTGAGCTTTGGACATCGGGGAATTTTCAGCGTGAAACATCTGCTGACTTAAGGCTTGGTGTGTGGTTCTTTTTGTAAGTACTTTTTATATAACCTTGCATAAACAGGACTCTAGAGACCATGCCTGCCCAATATAGATAATCCTGAAGGACCACTGTGTGGGTGATACTGAGGGAAGGTTGGACTTTATGTGGATGTTGGGTCCAAATAATTATCCAAGGACACCCCTCCTTTTCCACTGCACCAGGAAGAAACCCTTTTCTTGTTAAACATCCAGGCTCTCAGGGGAACCCGGTCCTGCACAGACTACTCTCCCAGCTGTACCTCACCTGTAGCCACAGGGAGACTGGAGACAGAAAGTTTATCGAAAATAAAACCCACTTTGACTACCTTAGCAGGGAATGTCTCAAGAATGGTTAGTCATGCAACTCCCAGTCTGGATTCAGTCTGGCCACAAAAGCTTCTTCTATTCCACACAGTCATTAGCAACCCTGGAATCAATAGATAGCTCATGCCAGCCTTAAGAAATACACAAATAGTCATAGCCACAGACCCAGTTAAGCTACTGTGTTGATGCCAGGTGCTCACTAGGGGGAAAACTGCACTCGTATGAGTGTATATTCTCCTCTTTTCTCCTAAGACAACTGTACAGCAGGTAAGTGTTTTCAGTCTCTCTCTCTGCCTCTTTCTGTCTTTCTCTCCCTTTCTCTTTGTTTCTCTGTTTCTCTCTGTCTCTCTGTCTCTGTCTCTGTCTCTCTCACACACACACACACACACACACACATTCTGAATATTTTTTTTGGCTTTAAAAATAGCATTGGTGGGGCACCTGGGTGGCTCAGTTGGTTAAGCGTCTGCCTTTGGCTCAGGTCACGATCCCAGGGTCCTGGGGTCCAGCCCCACATCGAGCCCCCACATTGGGCTCCCTGCTCAGTGGGGAGCCTGCTTCTCCCTCTGCCTGCTGCTCCCCCTGATTGTGCACACTCTCTCTCTCCTCTCTCTCTGTCAAATAAATAAATAAAATATTTTTAAAAAGATAGCACTGGTAAGCATGTACAATGATAATGATGTCTGAGACAGTTAGCCAAGGAGAGAAAAAAAATGTCTGTACAAGGAAGAAACAAAAGACCCACATCTGGGACAAAAGTTCAAGGGAGTATCTTAAGTTATCATTAAGATGCAGCAATGAGGGTGAGCTGGGAGGGATGGGGTGACTGGGTGATAGACACTGGGGAGGGTATGTGCTCTGGTAAGCGCTGTGAATTGTGCAAGACTGTTGAATCTCAGATCTGTACCTCTGAAACAAATAATGCAATATATGTTAAGAAAAAAAAAGAAGAAGAAGAAGAAGGTAGCAGGAGGGGAAGAATGAAGCGGGGGAAATCGGAGGGGTAGACGAACCATGAGAGATGATGGACTCTGAAAAACAAACAGGGTTCTAGAGGGGAGGGGGGTGGGAGGATGGGTTAGCCTGGTGGTGGGTATTGAGGAGGGCACATTCTGCATGGAGCACTGGGTGTTATACACAAACAATGAATCATGGAACACTTCCTCTAAAACTAATGATGTAATGTATGGGGATTAACATAAGAATAAAAATTAAAAAAAAAAAGATGCAGCAATGATAAGGATGTAATTGTCTGTTTGCCATACTAAAAAAATGCTAACTTTCAAAATGGAGAAATCAACCCATACGTTTAAATTTATCTATGTAAAGAATATTTGTAATGAAATAAAAACCTCATGTACAAAGAAATATGCAAATTGGTAAATACTTTCATTCATAAAAATTATGTTTTAAATGAATATTTATTGGCACCAAGCACGTTCATTACATATTGTTAAGGAAAAAATGAAATAAAGCAACATAGGGTTTGCATTTCTAATAATCTAATGGACTAGGCATCTTGACAAAAATCCCTGACACAAAACATGTAGAAATCCTCCTAAATGTGGTAAAAATCCTTCTAAATGAATATATGAATTAGGATGCAAATAACAGAAATTCCCCAGATGCCAAATTTGAAGTGAGGGCTGAAAATCAGGGTGACAAATTGACATCGAGGCTGGGGGACAACTGCCAATCTCAGTGACCAAGAAGTTTTTACAGTTTTACAGATATTTAACAGTTACATGGGAACAAATGACCAAAGTCCTAGACCTACGCATGGTGGGAAAGTAAGGCCAAGACTCTCAAAGGATAATGCCCTTGGTGAAAAGTTTGATTAAAAAATCATTTACCCACTGGCAAAGAGATAAGACTAAGGAAGCCTGTTGGACTCAATCTGAGATCTGATAGGGAAAGAGCATTTCCCTAAGAATTCATAACCACAGAATTATTCTCACATGCATTTGGGGTTTAAATTGCACTCCCTGCAAGGTTTGGAAAACCCTAAGGTGAAAAATTAGTAGAGTGATTCCAAGTTGGTTTCTTCAGAGTACCCAGAAGAAGAAAATGCATATTCTCTCTGGAGGAACCTGCCCTCAACCCAAGCCTCCCTGGAATCCACAGAAAATGCCCTGTTAAACATTAGCTCACTAACCAAAACTAAAAAACACATGAATAAACAAGCCACCATAAATGAAAATAAGCAGAAACAACAGAGCAGAATTAGAACTTCATATGAAACATAGATTGTCAGATTCAGAATATTTTAAAAAATACTTTCTAAAGAAGAAAGAAATAAAATGCTATCCCAAAGAACAGAGGCAAGAGTGAAAAATAATAAAGTATCATTTTAGAAGATAAAACAATAATTTAAATGGAAAATTCAATGAACACATAAATCAGAAACAGATAAAGAGAAAAAAATAATGACCTAGAAAACAGACTGAAAAAACTACCCAGAATATTGCACAGAGAGATAGAAATATAAATTTATAAGTGGTTAAGAGACACTGCTTCTGGAACATATATCCAATCATATTTCCAAAAGAAGGGAAGAGAGTTGCAAGGTGATATAAGCAAGATGATGGAATAGCAGATGCCAGCCCTTCCGACAGAAACCTCAATGCTGGCCACCATCCCTGGACGGAAATACCTTTGTGGGACCTGGAAGCCCAGTGGAGAAATCCAGCACCCTCTTCAAAACCCGAAAACAAATGCATTGAAGAGAGTAAGAAAAACCATTTCAGGGGTGCCTGGGTGGCTCAGTGTTAAGCGTCTGCCCCACATTGGGCTCCCTGTTTGGCGGGAAGCCTGCTTCTCCCTCTCCCATTCCCTCTGCTTGTGTTCCTTCTCTAGCTATCTCTCTGTGTGTCAAATAAATAAATAAAATCTAAAAAAAAAAAAAAGAAAAAAGAAAAGAAAAACCATTTCACTTCATTTCTGTCCCCCCTCCCCTGGGTGGTAGAGCTCAGTACCAAGAGAGGTCCCTGGCCCACAATTTCTCCCATGGGGGAAAGTGAGAACAGAATGAGTGCCTGGCTTCCCCAGCCTGGAGAGATGTGACCTGAGAGGCCCACTTCTGCTTCACACCACTCAGACTGCTGAAGGGATTAGCATAGCTGAATAGTCTGGGGAAGCTAGAGTCAGGGGAAAGAAACAGGCTCATAGCAACCACCCTATGGATCTCAAAAACCCAGCCACAGATCCTACTAACTAATCATCAGACTCCACCAAGACGCCTGCCCACAAATCCCATGGAACTTCTCACCTGCAGCTCCCCCAAATGACCAATGCAGCCCCAGCACTCCATGTGTACCCCTAAGATAGTGCACATGAGCCTCCGTAAATGGTGTGCACATGCTCCTACAAATGGCAAGTGCAAACCCCTGCAGACAATACATTGCTATCAGCAGCAGGCTTGTTTCTGCAGGTTTGGGGGAAGGCACACAAGCTTGCACACTTCAAGACACTGCCCTGAGGAAAATAAACAGGAGGCTCTAGGCCCTTGGCCCGACTTTGTGGGATGAAGAGAAGGCACACAATCCTAAGACTTCCCCTCCAAAGAAGGAACAAAAGGGAATGAAAAGAATGAAGAAAAGCAATCCTTGAAGAAATAATGATTTTCAAAAATTGATAAAGAAATTAATCCTGACACTCAGAAAGCACACAAATCCAAAAAGCTTTTTTTAAACCCACACCTGTGCACATCGCACAGAAACTGAATAATATGCTAACTACTCCTCCCCCTACTCCACCCACCAATAATAAAGATCTTAAAAGCAGCCAGAAATAAAAGACAAAGGAATAGAAATCTGAGTAAGACTTCTCAGTGGAAATCTGTAGACAATAGACTGAGATCTCAGTGTGCTAAAAGAAAAGAACTGTCAACTTAGAATTACATACCTAGCTAAACTGTCATTTTCTAACAAGAACAAAATAATGCCATTTCAGACAAATAGAATAAAATAATGTCTTCATTAAGGAATTAATAAAGGAAGTATTTGAAGAAGAAAGAAAGTGAATCCCAGAATAAAGGTCTAAAATGCACAAAGAAATGTGCAATCAGGTCTGCAGATTTGGTGGTCCTACATAAGTCTGGTTAAAATCATAAAAGCTTAAGGTGCATCACAATGGTGCCCTAAAGCAAGGATGGGAAGATGTTCCTTTTGAAGATGTTAAGTGTGCAGATACTCTCCCTCTGAAACATACTGGTCCAGAAAACCTTTTGCCACCATAACATTAGAAAGTCTTTTCTGGAGGATGCTCCACAGTTCCCTTTATTGCCCCCAGGGTACTCTTCCCTCTGGATGAAACCAACCTGCAACTTTATCCTCCCCCAAAGCCACAGAGCTGTTAATTTTCCAGATAATCCTTCAAATCTATATGCCAGCTTTCTACTCAACTGACAGCAATTCTGGATAATCATACTAATACCTAAAAAGAAAAAAAAAGGCATTTCATTTTAGATTTTTGAAAGGAGAAAAATCATACTCAATGGAAAATAAAAGGAAGGATTTGGCTCTCAAATCTCATTTTATACCTCTTGCTTCAAATGTTCCATCTCTTAAAACAGTCTTGCCCTTTTTTGCCATGTGGCTCACCCCTCCTACTCACCCCTCAAGACCCAAATCAAACATAAGTTCTGTGAAATATTTCCTGATTCCTTTTACACTAATACTGTGCCTTGTACATAATATTTCAGTTTTTGCCATTATTCCTATATGTCTTTATCACTAGACTGTGAACTTCCTAAAAACAAGAACTAGTTTTTTCTTTATCTCCGTATCCCCAACTCCTGGAACAGCATCTGACCTAGAGTAGGTATTTGTTCATATGTATTTATTGAATGAGTGGAGGGCCCCCATGGATTTTCAAATAAAGTTATCCAATAGATGTAGACTATTCAGTCATTAGGCAATCAGGTCTCACATCAGTATTCTGGATCCTAGGAGAAGTCTAGCTCACAAAATGTAAAATCCCCCAGTAAGTAAGGAACTAAAGCTCAGCAATGTGATTATATTGATGTTCCCATAGGGTCTGGAGTCAAATATCTGTGACATGGACCTAATGCAAAACTGAGCCCCAGGACTGCAAAAAAAAAAATAACAGGGGGTTCTTGGACCTTATCAACTGCCATGGTCCTGGGAACATTTATCAAGAAATTTACTTATCAGGGTTGGTGACCTCTAGATTTGGATTTGTCTGCCTGCTTTCTAAGCTGCTCATTAATCTGCAGGATGTTCTCTGAGCCTTGATCATTTCTGCCTTATTAGCATATCATTAATTTCTATGTAAAGCAGGGGTCACAGACCATCCCTGTGACACAATAATTCTCTGAATGTAGGAAACTGATTCATTTAAATTTCTGAACAGAAATGAGAAGATATGTCTCCAAAAAAAGTGGTGCCATGATAACAGAACAGGAAGAATCCTTGAGTAAGAAATGGCATTTTGTAGAGTAGGGAAGAGAATGTCAAAAATTCCAGGCAGGCACCCTTTTTAGGTAAATGTCCAGGAAAGGCAAATCTATAGACACAGGAAGTAGATTAGTGGTTACCTGGAGTTGGGGGTGGGAAAGGAGATTAAGTGTTAAAGAGGCTCAAGGGGTCTTATTGGGTGATGGAAATTTTCTACAACTAGTTTATCGTGATGGATGCACAGCTCTGCCAAGTGACTAAAAAGCACTGAATCACACACTTAAAACAAGTGAATTTTTTTATGATATGTAAATGCTCCCTCAATAAACTGGGTTTTTTGTTAACAGTTTCAGTATTAGCATATCAAAGCCAAACCAAAGTTTGGTCAGATACCACCGCTGGCAGCTCTGTAATCAGCCATATCAAGAATTAAGGAGGGTAGCCTGGTGGTTCAGCCGGCTGGGCAACTGATTCTTGATTCTGGCTCGGGTCATGATCTCAGGGTCGTAGGATTGAAGCCTGAATCAGGCTCCCCATTCAGTGGGGAGTCTGCTTGAGCTTCTCTCCCTCTCCCTCTGCCCCTCCGCCCACTTGTGCTCTCTCTCTAAAATAAATAAATCTTAAAAAAAAAAAAAAAAAAGAATTAAGGAGACTGAGACCAGGGAGGACTTAAGAAGCTTGCAACAGGAGGTTCGCTCTAATGCAATTGTTTGATTTTTCCATTATAGAAAATGTCAAGCATATAAAGAGAGAGAGGATGGTATAACAAACCTCCATGTACACAACACCCATCATCTTTAACAATGATCCAACTCGTGGATAATCTTATGTCATCTAAAAGCCCACCTACTCCATCCTACCCCACATAATAGATTTTACAGCACTGTAGTTTTTTTAATTTTTTATTGTGGAAAATGTCAGACATATACTAATGTACACCATGCAGTACAATAAGCCCCATAAACCTACCTTCCAGTCTCCACAATTATCAGTACATGGCCAGCTTGTCTTATCTCTATCCCTCTTGCTTACCTTGTCCCTGTCTTATTAGTAAGCATTCCTTAGACATCAAATAATTTCATCTGTAAATATTTCATTAAGTATCTCAAAAGGTGAGAACTTTATTCTTTTAAGATAGCCACAGTACTATTATCACATCCCAACAAAATTAACAGTGTTTTCCTGATATCGCTAAATACCCAGGGTTCAGATTTTCAGTTGTACCATAAATGTCAAAAATATGTTTTTTAAGAGTTTGTTTATTTGAGTCGGGATCCAATGAAGGTTCACACACTGCTATTTACTGACATGTCCCTCATTTCTTTTAGTCTGCAGGCCCTCCCCACCCTCCACCCCATTTCTCTCTCATCTTCCTTGCAATTTCTTTGCTGAAGAAACCAGGTCATTTGTCTGTAGACTTTTTCTCAGTCTAGATTTTGCAGCACTATTTTTAAAAACAAAACACTGGAACCAGTAGACACTATCCATCGAAAGGAAGTCAGTTAAATAAATGAGGATATAACCATGTAATGGAAATCATAAGAGCTATGTGATCAATTTATATCAAACAGAAAGATATAACAAATGTTTATTAAATATATACTATGTGCCAGGTTCTAGTCCAGATGTTAGAGATAAAGCAGTGAATAAAATAAAATCTCTGCCCTCTGGGAGCCTGTATTTTAATGGAGGGTGACAGACAATAAACACATAAATAATTAAAATGCATAGAATGTCAGATGGTGCTACCTGGGATGGAGCACAATGCAGCAGGAAAAAGGAATAAGAACCTTGAGGAAGTGGGAAGGGAAGGTTGCCAGTTCCAATGAGATAGCCAGAGAAGGCGCTGATGAGAAGGTGACATATGAGCACAGACCTGACAGAAGTGATGAGGGAGCAAGTTATACAGATAAATGGGGGGGAAAGAATCCAAGGCAGAGGCAGCAGTCAGTGCAAAGAGTCTGGAATGACAGTGTGCCTGGTGTGTTCGAGGAATGGCAGGGAGGCGAGGATGACTGTGGGGAGCCGAGGGGTAGGAGATGCTGCCCAAGAGGGGGTCTGGGCCCAGACAGTGCAGGGTTTTGCAGGCCATCACAAGGACATTGGCTTTTACTCTGGGTGATATGGAGCCACAGGAGAGGTTCTATCTGAGAAGTAATAAGATAATGCAACAGTAACAAGAGGGTGGGAAGATGAATTTAAAAAGATGCTATACTTGCTGGACAATTTCTCCATCACCCTACCAGTTCCTGCACATGACCCTACAGGCTGATGACCAATTATCTTTCATTTGTCAGAGGGGAGACAGTACAAGGGCCCCTGAGGCCCTTCCGCTGAGGCTCAGGTCCAAGAGGTCTGGGTTGGGTGATGTTTCGTAAGAAGTTCCATGAAAAGGGTTGATTCTGTGGCAAGAGCCCCACTTTCTGTGGTCTAGGGGGGCACTAGCAGTCTGTCCCTCCAAGAGCCCCTAAAGAGAACTATAGCCTGTTCCAGATCTGTTTTTGTAAATAAAGTTTTATTGGTACAAGGCCACACCCATTCCCATTCATTTGCATATCATCCAGGGCTGCTTACAGCTAAACAGAGTTGGGTATATTTGTTAGAGACCTTATAACCCCAAAGCCTAAAATATTTACTACCTGGCCCATTACAGGAAAAGTTTGCCCAGCCCCGTCCCAGAGAAACCAAGCCTCCCAAAGCCCAGTGTCCACCCAGTGAGGTGGTTCTGGGTCTTTGGAGAGTCACAGCCTGGTTCTGGCTGAGACCTGTCACCACCATTCTGAGGGGCTTCTTCCACTGGTCTGGGTGGATTTCCTGAGATGGGTGGTAGATGCAGAGAGCAAGGCCCTCTGTTCTCCCTCCCTTTTTTCTTCCTCTGGGAACTGGGGTGAGTGGGCCCTGCCTCACATACCACCCTTCCCCCCACACCCAGAGTGAGCCCTCATTCGGTAGAGGATGTCTTCGTGGATTCACAAACAGCCCTGGGCCCAGATCCCAGCTCTGCCCCCGCTTACTCATCACCTTGTATAATGTCTATGGGCCTTGGGCTCCTCAACTGCAAAACAGGGCTAACAGTCGCTGGTGCAGACTGCTGAGAGAGTTGCTTGGGATGATGGGCATGGAGGCTGAGCACAGCGCCTAGCCCTTCTGCATCAGTGCACACTGGCCATCACCACCAAGGTGGGCCTCTTACTCCACTTACAGTGCACTAGGATGCAATTGTGGACACTTCATATGACTGGCTCTAGCAATTACAGGGCTCTATGGGTTATCCTCGTCCCCACATCATTGTCCTTATCTGTCATCAGAGAATCCCTGTGCTCCTGGGCACCCGTGGACATCTCATGCTTTCCTGGCAACACTAATCCCCTTTTTGGATAAAATCACCCAACCTCCTCTCTCAGTCCATGTGGCTTGGGTGGGGCTGACAGGAATGGTGGGGACGAAAGGAGATGACCTAGCCCAGTCTGGCTAAAGAGTCTCCTCTTCAGCAGGCAGAGAGACTCAGAAACCTCCCAAGAATTAAGCCCTTTCCCAGCGGAGACTTTGCATTGGGTTGGCCAAAAATATCCATTCCCGTGTGGGTACAAGCTAGAAGCAGCCCCTCCTCCTGGCTACTGCGCTGTGTGGCTGTCACTCCTCAGATTTCTTGCCCCCACCTTGGGTGCTCACTTTCATATACATATCGCCCTTCCAGTCTTGCAGAGTCAGAGAGGTTTCTGGGGCCAGAAGTGTCACTAGGGGACCCAACACTGCTCCCAGACTCAAACTGCATTACACTCCAAGGCGTAAACAAAAGCTGCCTTTGTGTCTCCTTTAAAGGGGGGGGGTACCCCTGTTTGGATGTGCTAATGACAAGGTGGGTGCAGTGATGAGACTGGCGTCCCCAAGGCGAAGCCGAAGAACAGCTGCATTATTCCCACACTGCCACTCCCTGCGGCAGCCGTGCCCCTCTGGATTATTAAGGAATGAAAGGAAGCAAATGGAAGAAGGGGATGTGGAAACATCTGCTGGAAGATGGAGAGCTCCTCCTTTCCTACGTCTCATTATTATATCTAGAATAGAAGCTAAAGGGAAGAAATTGTTCTGTAACAACAAAAGGATGGCCAAGAAAGTCTTTGGTAAGCTGAGTGTAGCACCAACTTGAACAACCCACTGTATGACAAAGACAGGCTAGTCTGCGTCTTGTTGGAGGTGTGTGGAAATAGCGTGATGGCCAGGTTTTTCTGCCCAGTGTACCGTTGCCTCTGTTTTGACAAAAGCACCATGGTTTCCTTTGGTAGAACCACTTTCCCTCCTTGGCCCCCTCCACTCCCCATCAACCTGTAAGTCCCTGAGGTTTAGTGGGGGGCACAGCCCACTACTCTGCTCCAGGGATGGGCAAGTAAGCCAGGCCTGGTCAATGAGGGCACTGCATGTCCTTGTCCACAGTGATGGGTTCGAAGGTAAGCAGAGGGCCCATCACTGTACTAATCAAAGCCAACAAATGTCATCCCTAGGGCTTTGGCTGGAATGATTGGGCAAAAGTTTTCCTCTTTCTCCTAGATATGCAAGCTAGTTGGATATAATCTGGAGCCACAGGGGGCTGTCCTGGCCACCACTTGAGGAGGGTCTGCCTGAAAATGAAATTGATGAGTCCTGATGACTTTGTCTGAGCTCCTGCATCCAGCCATGTCTAGAGCTAACTGTACCCCTGAACTTTACTGTTCATAAGCTAATAAATTCTCTTTTTCCATTGCTTAAATCAAGAGTTCTGCCTGATGCAAATATCTGCCAGCCACCAGGAAATTAGGAAGGGGTGTTTTCTCTATCTAACCTGTGGGAAATCTCTTTTTGAGCATATCCTTTTTTTTTTTTTTTTTGCCACTGGAAATTCAATATGTGAAATTTTTTTCTTCTCCTTTGGCATTCTCTAATAAAAAGAAAAATGGACTAGGGAGGAACATTCCTTGACGTGGTACAAATGAAGGTCTATGTAATCAAAATAAGTCATTCAGTTTGATAAGAAACTCATCAAAATTCCAAGAGTCTTGGGGAAAAGGCAAAAATGATATGAAAATGCCAGAGGGAGGGAATATATGAGCCCAAGCATCCCCTTGGTGCCCGGATCACTCAGCAGCCTGATCACTCAGCAGCACATGTCAGAGGGTTCCCGGGGCACACAGGGTGACAGCTTCCCACATGAGATGCTAAGAAGGAACATCTCCAACTTGGGGAGTAGGTTTCCTTATTCATCTTGCTTCTTGTGTCTCTCCTGCCACTTTTCATGGGATGTGGGTCATAGGAGGTGGTGGGGAGGGCTAGAGAATGGACTGGGAGAGAACCGTGAGCATTTGTCTATGTAAAAAATGATTGTTAGCTTTATGCAAGTTCTATTGGATATGTATCCCTTTGAGCCAGGCCCACCCTATTGTCTGTCCTATTTCCATGATGCCAGGTAGCAGCATGAGGCCCATCGAGTTTGCTAAAATTCTGTAAGCCAGAGTGGTCTCTGCCCTTCTCCATATGACCTGGAGGGCCAGGCAGCCTCACTGACTAAGCAGGGAAGGGTCCTGGTACTTTCATCAGCTAACACACAAGTTGGTGAACACCAACCTCATTTGGCCAGTCCAGATCTTTCCTATCCTTTCTCCACCCACCCCACTCCCTCACCAGTAATCATTTCTGGAGTGAATTGTTGTTCAGTGGTTGACCTCCATTGAGCTCCAAAATCACCATTCTAAGATTGTGTGTCAGTTCTTCCCACAGAGACGGGCAATCCTTGGGAGCTCACCCTCCCCACATATAGGGAAGCAATCATACTAAAACCTCTCTTCTCCAGGGCCACAAATAACTTATTCACATGGTAGCCATAGTAATAACCTATGCAACCACAAACTTTTTTTTTTGAGCATCTATTTTGTGGCAGCACTCAATCAGGCACAGAGACTAAAAATGTCAACCAAGCTTATTTCTGCCCTCAAGGAGTTCATAGAAAAACTAAGCAGATAGAAAGAGCATGCCACCCATGTAAAATCATCAACTGTCACCAAACAGAATTCCAAATGAAGCTGAGTTCCCAGACTGTCCACTTGTCTCTTTCCCACTGCCTCTGTGTGCCCCGGTCCATCACTGTCAGGCTCTCTCCCCAGTCCTGGCCCGGCCCACCCATTCTTTCCTCCGTCTGCAGACCTGGGTCAGCTCCATTTCCCTCAGGTCCTGCACCAGTCCTGAAAAGGCCTTCCTTCCTGCAGCACTGACTTTTTTGAACCGAACATCCTCAGCAGCACCCACAGCCTCTTTCTCCTGCACCCATTTCTCCTTCTGGAACACAGCATTAGTCACAACCCAGACTTGGAATCTGGGTGCCAGAGAGCTCACTCCCAGGCTGTCTCCTTACACCCTGTCTCCTCCACCACTCTGATCTGAAATCTGGTGCCAAGGGATCCCTGCTGGGCAGGTACCACGCTGTGAGCCATAACCCTCCCTGCTTTCATCTGCGGCACTCCTGCCTTCCTCTCTTGCTCTGCTATTATCCTAGGAACAGAAGAACAGAGCCCATTCAAGGAATGGCTTCCTCTGGAGGAACAAACAGCACTATCCTGTGAGTGATCCTACAAGTTCAGGTTTGCTAATGGCAAGCTAGAGGGAGGGGAGGGTCCACCGCTCTCAGAGGCAGAGCTGCGGCACATGCCAGGTTTCTCAAGGTTTCCAGGAACAAGAAGCTGGCAGTCATGTGCCATTCCTACACATCCGGCATCTAGACATTGATTGCCTGTGCCAGAGCCTTATTACCCACCCCCCCGCCCCCGCAAAACAAGACCACTTACACAAAGGTGCTATAAAAAGGTAGAGACACAGGGCCAGGTTCTTCCCCTGCAGTACAGCCCCACTTTATGAAAAACCACTCTGGGGGGACACTGAGAGAATGGGGAGAGGGGTGTTGCTTGCTTCATCTCCATGGCTCTTGACTTGCAAGTTGCCCAAACTAAGCCTGCTCCTCACCGTGTCATGTGGTGTTTGCCCCCACTCAATTGGCCCCAGTGTCTCTTAGAGAGTCTATCAGTCTTCTAGGGCTGCTCTGACAAAGTGCAAACAACTGCATGGCTCCAAACAACAGAAATCTATGGTCTCCACATGGTTCTGAGGTTTGACGTGCAAAATCAAGGTGTCAGCAGTTCTGTGCTATGACGGCTCTAGGGGAGAATCCTTCCTGGCCTCACCTTCTTTCTGATGTTTCTGGTGTTCCTTGGCATTCCTTGGCCTATAGATGTGTCCCTCCAGTTCCATGGCCACTTTTGCCCTGTGTATCTTATCGCCATTTTCCCTCTGGGCATGTCTGTCTCTGTGTCCAAATTGCCCCTTTTATAAGGACACCAGTCATCCTGGATTAGGGCTCACCTGATGACCTCCTTGTAACTTGATTACTCTGTAAACACCCTGTTTCCAAATCAGGCCATACTCTGAAGTACTGGGGGTAAAGACTTCAACATATCCTTTTGTTGAAGGATAACAATTCAACCCATAACAGAAAGTCTCCCTGACGAGACCCACTGCCTTCCAATGTATCACCATATCTGTCTCTCTCAGCACTGGGCCCCACCTACCTGAAGGGCCCCAAGACTTCATGTGAGCTGCCCCAGGACACACACTAGGGCCTACTGCATCTGCCCTGCCCTAGGACACTTAGTGTCTGCCCCGTCATCCCAACTGTCCATCTTCATAATCTGGCCACTCTCCAGTTTGAGTATTTGTCTGATCGGTTAATGCTAGCTATGGTGAAATTATTGGGATAGGCAGCTGAATCAACCCTGGAGCATTCTAGTCAACTGTCCACTGTACTCAGCATCTGTTGAGTGCCATAAGTCACTAAGATCTCAAAAATGGGAAATACAGAGAAACCATCCAAAGCCATAATACATGTGAGGTTTGCTTAAGCTACCTTTCTTTTAATTTAATTAGCCAATAATTCATTGGTTGTGCATAACATCCAGTGCTCATCACATTACATGCCCTCCTTAATGCCCATCACCCAATTACCCCATCCCCCCACCACCTCCCCTCCAGCAACCCTCAGTTTGTTTCCTATAGTTAAGAATATCTCATGGTTTTTCTCCCTCTCTGATGACTTCCTATTCAGTTTTCCCTCCCTTCTCCTATGATCCCCTGTGCTGTTCCTTATATTCCACATATGAGTGAAACCATATGATAATTATCTTTCTCTGACTGACTTATTTCGCTCAGCATAATACCCTCCAGTTCCATCCACGTCAATGTAAATGGTAAGTATTCATCCTTTCTGATTGCTGATATATTCCACTATATATATATAAATATAGATATATATAGATATATATATATAGTATATATATACCACATCGTCTTTATCCATTCATCTGTCAATGGACATCTTGGCTCTTTACACAGTTTGGCTATTGTGGACATTGCTGTTATGAACATTGAGGTGCAAGTGCCCCTTCAGATCACTGCATTTGTATTTTTGGGTTAAATACCTAGTAGTGCAATACCTGGGTCATAGGGTAGCTCTATTTTTAACTTCCTGAGGAACCTCCATACTGTTTTCCAGAGTGGCTGCACCAGCTTGCCTTCCCACCATCAGTGTAAGAGGGTTCCCCTTTTTCCACATTCTCACCAACATTTGTTGTTTCCTGTCTTGTTAATTTTAGCCATTCTGACTGGTGTGAGGTAGTATCTCATTGTGGTTTTGATTTGTATCTCCCTGATGCCAAAGGATGTGGAGCATTTTTTCATGTGTCTGTTGGCCATTTGTATATCTTTTTTGGAGAAATGTCTGTTCATGTCTTCTGTCCATTTTTTGACTGGATTATTTGTTTTTTGGGTGTTGAGTTTTATAAGTTCTTTATAGATCATGGATACTAGCCCTTTATCTGATATGTCATTTGCAAATATCTTCTCCCATTCTGTAGGTTGACTTTTAGTTTTGTTGACTGTTTCCTTTGCTGTGCAGAAGCTTTTTAACTTGATGAGTCTCAATGGTTCATTTTTGCTTTTGTTTCCTTCCTTTGGAGACATATCTAGCAAGAAGTTGCTCTGGCGGAGGTCGAAAGAGGTTACTGCCTGTGTTCTCCTCTAGGATTTTGATGGATTCCTGTCTCACATTTAGGTCTTTCATCCATTTTGAGTTTATTTTTGTGTATAGTGTAAGAAAATTGTCCAATTTCATTCATCTACATGTGGCTGTCCAATTTTTCCAGCACCATTTCTTGAAGAGACTGTCCTTTTTCCATTGGATATTCTTTCCTGCTTTGTCGAAAATTAGTTGACCATAGAGTTGAGGGTCCATTTCTGGGTTCTCTATTCTGTTCCATTGATCTATGGTCTGTTTTTGTGCCAATACCATACTGTCTTGATGATTACAGGCTTAAGCTACCTCTTTTGATGAATCGGGTGCCTCCCTGCCACTTACCATGTAAGGTAGGTTATTAAAATAATGTGAAGAATGGCTGAATTGGCTGGTGACTTACTAAACACGGTTCAAATACACATAACTCCTTTGAGTTTGCTGGGGACATCATAGTCTTATTATCATGGTGTAGAAAGTATCATGACATTAATCAAACTTCAAAGGTGTTGTAATCCACTCTGGTCTCTACTTTTCTGTGTTTAACCCTGGGGTCCAAAGGGACAAATCACAGCATTTAGTCACAGGCAAGTAGACTATTTCTTCTCTCCATTCCAGCTGCCCCTCCATTTCCTAAATCAGTGGGACCCTTTCTGCCACTGCCCTGTCACCTGTCTTCATCCAGCTGGGATAGGACTGGTAAAACCCCAACAGCTGTGAGTCTAAGAAACAAGGAGTGGGAGAGACATAAGCCATTCCAGCTGGGTGGGGAGTCTGACACCAGGATAGATTTGAAATGGTTCAACCCTAAATTGATAATCCTTGTCAAGAGCCTTATGTTTGGCATCCCCTGTCTTATTCTGTTTAATTACTCATCCATTAGAAAGACACATCAAATTTTTTACTAACTAGGGTTGAACTCTAGTTTGAAACCCATGATTTTTCTCAATTATCCCCTTCCTCCTGGTTCCTTCCTCCAGCCCATGTATTCTAGGTATCGTGTCTGGAAGGAATGCAGCAAAAAAAACACTGAATTTCCCCAAAAATTTCCATCTTATAAAAATACTCCCACATTGGAGTATTATGTGCCAGTAGTCCAGACCTGTGATGCTCAGCACTCACTTCTGTTCTGCTTTTCAAAGAGAGGAGGGCACCCAATGTCTAAGCATCTTCAAAACTTATTAAGTTGTACTGCTCAGTCCCCATACCTACATTTCTGGGAGCTTGGCTATGGCCTTCCCACTCCAACCCAAAAGCATTTCCATTAACCCTCTGTAGAGTCTACACTGAGAATGTCCCAAATAAAGAAAATTCTTAGGCATAATTTTTTCCTGCTAAATTCAATGCAAATACCATCTACTAAACACATGTGTTGAGCATCATCAGGGACAGACAAATGGGGAAAACTTAGTTCTGGCCCTCCAGGGGCCGATAAATTGAGAGGGAGAGGTGGAAATACACAAGTGATATAGAGCAGATTCTGCTAAATGTTATTCAAGGGGTGGGTAACGGATGTCATGTGGGCTGCCCACATGCCCCTCTGTGCCCCAGCTGCCAGGAGTGTTAGCTGCAGTTAGCTCCCAGCTGATCTGGAAAAGCATTTTAGACATTTATTCAACCAACACTTATTGAATACATGTGCTGACCTGGCACTGTTCTAGGCACTAGGGATATGGCAGCTAACAAGAAAGACCTGGTCTCTGCTCTCATGTACAAGTCAACAAACAAGGTATTTTTAGCCAGTGATAAGTGCTAAGAAGAAAATAAAATGATGGAAGCTAAGACTATTAATGGAGTGACAGAGAAAGGCTCCTTTGGAGAGGGTGGTCTTCCCTCAAAATGTCGAAAGAGTAGACCAGGTGCAGATTTAGGGGAAGAGGGTCCAGGTGGAGGAAGTGGCAAGTGCAAAGGCCCTCAGATGGCACTGAGACAAGTGTGTTTAAGGAAGAGAATGAAGAACCATATGATGAACTTAGAGTCGACACGGGAGAAAGGCCAGGGGGAGAGGGGCCCAGATCAGGTAAGGCCTTGAAGATTAGGTGTCTGGATTTTATTCTAGGAAAGATGGAAAGGCACAGGCAGATTTAGAGCTGGGAGGGTTATTTTCTGCAGTTTAGAAAGATGGTTCTGGTTGTTAGGCACAGAAGCGTGGAGGCAGGAAGCCTATGAGGAAGTCACATCACAGTGTAGGGTAAAGGGGATAGAGACCTGGACTGAGGAGGTGGCAGAGGGGACAGAAAGAACTAGACAGATCCTGGACACAGATTAAAGACAGACAGCAGGAACTGCTAACATCCTGCTAGCTGTGTGTAAGAAGAAGCAAGGAAGCCAAGGATGACTCCCAGATCTGCGGCTTCAGCAACTGGATGGTGGTGGTGCCATTTTCCAGAAGGAGGAAGTATGAGTAGGCAATTTACGGGTAGACATTAGACAAAAAAGGATTCCAGGCCCAGGTAGTATGGAAGCCATCGAAATAAGAGAATCAGTGCACATCCAAGAATCTCCTGTAGGGTGCATTGGGGTAGGAAGGAGCAGTGGAAGAAGGCATTCAGCAAGGACAAGGAAGACAGGGAGGAAATCAGGTTTGAAAGAGGAAGATGATTGAGTCTGCTCTGGGCATTTTAAGTGGGAGGTGACTGAGTGGCCTGTTGGTGGAAAGTGCTGTTGGCAATTAAAAGCATTTACCTGGAGTTCCAGAGAAAAGTAAGGGCTCCGTAGACTCATGATGGTTGAACCTATGGGCTGGGTGAGATCACACAAGACAGGACTGAGAATGGAGTCCTGGGGAACAGTACTGAAAGGCTAGGGAGGAAGGAGGTGCAAAAGGGAGCCTTCAGGGTCAAGGACCATCAAGAGAGCTCAGGATAGTCATGGAAGCCAGAAAAGGAGAGAAAGATTTTTGCAAAGTAACAGCTTCCTTAAAGAGCCACCCACCATCCTTCTTTGCATTTTAAAGTCTAACAAACAGGTGTGGCCTCAGGGTTCTGCTCACTCTTACAGGAAGAGCCTCCTGCACCTCCAGCCAGAGTCTAGGTCCCAGTGGCCAGAGAGTATTATTGGGGACCAATGCCTCCCTCCCCAAACCTCATCGCTTCTGCTTTATCTTCTCTCCTCGCCTCATTTCTCACAACAGCAAGGCTATGGCTTGGAATCTACCCCACTGGGAGCCAGGGTTAATAGAAAGACACATAAAGGCAGTGGTTCTCAACTCTGCATGCAAATAAATCACAGGAGAGCTTGTTAAACTGCAACCCCCAACCCCAGAGATTCTGACTTGGAAAGTGAGAGATGGGTGAGAGGTGGGCAGAGCCCGTGAGTCTGCGTTTCTTTCTTTTTTAAAAAAGATTTTTATTTATTTGAGATAGCGACAGAGATAGCGAGAGAGAACACATGAGCAGGGAGGAGAGGGAGAAGCAGGTGAGTCTGCATTTCTAACAGGACCACACTTTGAGTTGCGCGGCCTTGAGGCACCCTGGATTGCCATGCTGACTTCTTGTAGACAGACCTGTGGAGTTATGCTAAAATAATAAAAGTAACAGCAAATATTTATTGAGCTCCTACTATGTGCTACTCACTGCTAAGTGCTACCTATGCATTATTTTATTTAATTCTAAAACAATGCTCTGAGGGAGGTGGGATTATTAGTCTCATTTATTCTCACAGAGATGGAGTAACTTGCCCAAGGTCACACCGCTTGGCAGCCCTGAGGTTCCTCCCTCTGAGCCTGTGACCTTAGCCAGTGCTTCCAACAACTGCCCAAGTAGATGGGACTTGCCTAGAACTCAGCACACTGAGGACTCGGCCAGCCCTGCTGGGTGGCCCTGAGACCTCTTGTGACAGAGAATGGCCATCAGTCCACTGAGATGATGGCTCTCACCCATTCCCCACAGCTGACACACGTACCAGGTGGAATTCACAATATGCCTCTGTAGACATAGCAAGATTTCTACTCTGCACATGGGTAGAATGTAAAAGAAACTTGACACCACTATATATCATAACTCACAGGCAGCCCAATAATTCCCAACTATCACAGTTAAGGAAACAACACCACGGCAACAATCTATCACTATGAACTATGGCCAAGATGAGATAGTCTGCAGGTTATGTGTGTTTCTTAACACACTAACTATGATGCAAGGGAGTGAGAATAACGCACTATACGTGCAATCTTATGCCCATTCTAATTTTAGGAGCTGGAAGGTAAATCATTTGAAAACCGACTGTCTCCCCATCGGGTTGACATCTATGTTTTTGCCTGCCTGGTATCCACTCTACCTCCAATGCAGCCTGAAAAATAAGCCCCTTACCCCCAACTTTCTAGTGTGGTTTGGGTAGAGCCGGTTCCAGTCCCGATGCCAGCAGTGGGCATGTGGCCTAGATGTGGCCAATAAGAGCACAATATGCCCCAGACTATTGGTCCCAGATTGGTCACCGGACTCAGTCAGAGCCAGTCAGACCCAGTGCACGGACTTTGGTCCAAATGCTGAGAAACAAGGATCTTTCCTGCCTCTTGGCCTGGAAGCTGGGAGGATGCTGGCCTGGAGCTGCTGAGGTCCACACACAGAGTAACCACATAATTAATCATCCAAATCAGGACACTTTGAGAGTAAAAGGAGATACTGTTAGTACTTATACTGGACAACAGGTAAGCACTGGGACTGTCTTGGGCATGCTGGAGCAACTGGTCATCCTGCCCATGAGAAAGAGCTGACAGCAAGGAAAGCAGAACTCAGAGAGAAACTGAGTCTTGCTGATAGTTTCATTTTTTAAATAAAATTTTTCTTAAAAGACTTTATTTTTAGAGCAGCTGTAAGGTTCAAGGCAAAGTTGAGTGGAAAGTACACAGTGTCTCCTTATACACTTGCCCCGCCCTCAGCCTTCTTCACTATCACTGTCCCCCACTAGAGAGGTACATTTGTGACTGTTGATGAACCTACACCAACACATCACTATCACCCAGAGTCCAGAGTTTACATTAGGGGTCACTCTTGGGTTGTACATTCTATGGGTTTGGACAAAAGCACAATGACATGTATCCACCATTACAGTATCATACAGAATAGTTTAAATGCCCCAACAAAGCCCTGTGCTCTGCCTATTCTTTCCTCCATCCCCCAACCCCTGAACACCACTCATCTTTCTACTGTCTCCATAGTTTTGCCTTTTCCAAAATGCCACAGAGTTGGAATAATACACTGTGTATGTAGCCTTTTCGGGTTGGCTTCTTTCACTCAGAAATATGTATTTAAGGTTCCTCCATGTTTTTCATGGCTTAGTAGTTCATTTCTTTTTAGGACTAATACTTCATTGTCTGGATGTATCCAGTGTATTTCTCCATTCACCTACTGAAGGACATTTTGGTCACTTCCAGGTTTTGGCAAGGATGAGTAAAGCTGTTATAAACATCCATGGGCTGGTTTTTATGTGGACATAAGTTTTCAACTCGCTTGGGCAACTACTACGGATTTAATAAGATTTTTCTTTTGGAACAATTTTAGACTATAGAAAAGTAGCAGAGATGGTTCAGAAAGTTCCCATAAACCCTGCATATAGTTTACCCCATGGTTAACATCTTAATTGCCATGGTACATTTATCACAGCTAAGAAACCAACACTGGTACAATACTATTAACTGAAGCCAGACTCTATTCAGATTTCACTAGCTTTTCCACTAATGACATTCTCAGTTCCAGGATCCAGTCCAGGCGTCCACATTCCATTTAGTTGTCATGTCTCCTTGGGCTCTGAAAGTCTGTGATAGCTTCTCAGTCTTTCCTTATTTTCCATGGCACTGAGAGTTTGGCAGAGTATTGGTCAGGTATGTTGCAGAATGTCCCTTAATTTGGTTTGTCTGATGTTTTCCTCATGATTGGACTAGAGTTATGGGCTTGGGGGAGAAATGCTCCAGAAGTGAAGTGCCCTCCTGGTCACATCATAACAGGAGGTACATATTATCAAAATGGCTGTCACTGTTAACCTTGGTCACCTGGCCAACATAAAGTTTTCCAGGCTTCTCTACTTAATGTTACCTTGTTCTCTCCCCCTTCCCAAACTCTGTTCTTTGGAGGCAAGTCATTAAGTACAGCCTATGCTCAAGAGAGAAGAGGTAACTAAGTTGCACATCCTGGCTAATGGTAGCTTTTTGAGCCCCTGGATCTACCTACACCTGAAGCCATACACCTCCAGCCTACTCAGTTACATAAGTCAATACATTCTTGTATTGCTGGAACCAATCATGGTTGATTTTCTGTCACTTGCCAATGAATGACTACTAACAGATGCCCCATATCCCTTCTTGCCTCCTTCTAATCCACACAGAAGCCAGCGTGATTTTTTTTTAAGTGAACATATGATAAGTTCCCACAACTACTACTAGGTCACAGCCTATTTGTACAGCCTGCATGATGAACATCCCTTGAGCTCCCGAACTGATGTAGCCCTGAGGCTTCCACCCCATCTGCCTCTCTGGGATAATATATTCTGTTGACCCAACCCTGTCAGGAAAGCAGTCTATTTAGACTTGCTGTTTTACCACATTTAGAGAGCTCAAACACCCAGAAGTATTTATAGACATGATCTCTATCAAGGTGGGGGAAAGAGGGTACTTTGTCAATCTCAGTGACCCAGATAGGAAGTTAATGATCTCGCTGGGGCTGTTAAGTTCAATCTTGGGAGTCTGTGTGTTTCACAGTAATGAGGGGGAGCCTTGAAATACTGGAACCTCCAGTTCTTTGACTCCTTCTTTCATTTACTCAGTGACTATTCATTGAGTTTGTTATGTGTTGGGTACTATGCCAGGCTCAGGGAATACAATGGTGAATAAGACAACATCCTTACCATCATGGAATTTATTTCTGGTAGGTAAACAGATGATAAAGAGGTAACTGAGGAAATAAACCAGGTAGTTTCAGATAATGAGTGACATGAGGGAAATAACAGACCTGGTAAGAAACTAACTGATGGGAGAGGGGAGAGGAGACTTTACATGGGGTTTTTAAGGGAAGATGTTTCTAAAAAGCAAAAGGAGAAGAGGAACCAATCATGAGAAACACTAGGGAAAGATCTTTTCTGGCAGAGGGAACAGCAATGCAAAAAGCCAGAAGGCAAGAAAGAACTTGGTGTGTTGCAGAAATGAGAGAGAAGCCAGTCTGACTACACTGTGGGGAGTGGGCTGGAGAGCAATGAAAGATTACACTGAAGATGCAAGGGCCATAATGGAGGACCTCTGTAGCCATGGAAACAAGGACTTTAAGAAAGGGAGCAACATGCTCTGATTTATTTATGTTTTTTTAAAGACTGCTTTGGCTGCTGAGTGGAAAATGGATTGCAAGATGGCAGAATGGAAACAAGGAAGACCAGTTAGCTGTTACTGAAGCCTGAGCAGAGGATGATGACTGATATCCAAGATGGTGGCTCTAGGCTCCAAGAGAAGGGGACAGATTTTAGGTTCTTTTTGGATGATAGGACGGGTTGGTGAATTAGAAGGGAGAGAGGATTAAAGCCAATTCCTAGGTTCCAGGCTTGACAATGGCCATCACCTGAATTGAACAGGCTGGAAAGTGCAGGGTTCCAACTGGACATGTTACATTTGTGACATCTGGTAGTGAATAATAAAGCAGGGCATCTGCTGAGAGGGAGAGGTGGGGGGGGGAAGGTGGGAGGCTTGAGAAAAGGCAGAAACATCTGAAATGGTAGTCTCAGAGAGTGATTAAGCGGATTCAATGAGGAGTGTGTGATGAGGTTTCTGAGGAGTGCTATGTGCCCATCTGAAATTTGTGGTCATGAAGCTAAGGGGAAGCAAGGCAGCCCATATGTGTGATTTTCTCCTGTGGTATTCAATTGCCTGGGTACAGACTGATGGTTTGGTCCAACCAGTAATAAGTTTTTCCCTAGATGAATAGATTAAGGGAAAGTGGAGAATGTTTGAAATAGTGTGATGATAGTAATGGAACATGGAACTTACACTGGATAAGACATTCAAAAGGCTGGATAAAAATTTAATTATGTCAGTGGACTAGAGCTGCTGCTCTATCCAATATGGTAGCCACTAGCCACATGTGGCTATTGAGCTCTTGAAATGTGGCTGCACTGAGATGTGCTGTAAGTATAAAGTACACACAGATTTCAAAGACTATATGAGCAACAGAGGATGTGAAATATCTCATTAATAATTTTATATTGGCTACAATGTTAACATGATAATATTTTGGATCTCTTGGATTAAATTAAAAATATTAAAATTAATCTTAACTGTTTCTTTTATACTTCTTAATGTGGCTGCTAGAAAAACATAAATGGCATATGTGGCTTGCATTATATTTCTGTTGAACAGGGCTGAACTAAAGGTCTCACTGAGTTGGGAAAATGTGTGGGGTGGTGGTATTAGAATAAAAGAAGAAATATTGGTCAGAGACTGAGCAACGTGAAATTTAGATTTAAGGTTGTACAGTTACCATCAATGGCGAGGCTATAGGAAAGCGTGAGGAGAGGTGGAGAAACAAATCACGGGCGTGTAGGAAGACCAAGGAATGGAGAAGTCAAAGGGCTGGACGAATTAGCTGTCTAAATGTTGAAATCACCAAGAATGATGATGAGAGTGGGATGGAAATGAAGAGAAAGACTAACTGGGCACTAGAGTCTTTAATGAGTGAGGGGATGGTAAATGACCACTTTGAGGAGAAGCAATTGGTACCATAATCTGAGGATTCCACTTGAAAGATTTGGGGATTTTTTTTGAAAGGGAAAATGTTTTGGAAGTGGCAAAGGGGAATGCTGAGGTACCTGAGGTGACAGAGATAAGCAACCTACACTCAGGAAGGCTGCCCAGGAGGCTGGGGGACCTCTGAGTGTAAGCTAAGACAAGAAATTAAAGACAATGTCAGAGAAGAGGTTGAGAATATAGGGATGTCTGCTGGTGACAAACTGGGAATTCCAGAGGGGACAGAGCAAATGTCTGGGGAGGGAAGAGGGGGATAAGGGAAACTGGTCCAATCGGGATGTAGAAAACACAATGGACTGCAGATTCTGGGTGACGACAGATGCCCTACAAGATCTGGACTTCGGGGGCTGAGTGATCTCCCAGAACCAAGAGGATGATCAGCCGAAGCCACCGTCCTAAATACTTAGCTTAATGGTTTAGAAGCAGGGTGACAATCTTCAGGCATCTGACATCCTCACTGGTTCTGAGAGATGTTTTAAAGTAACAGTAATTAGTAATGATTAAAAAAGAATAATTGGAACTTGCAATAATGTTGCTGTTGTGAAGATGAGTTAGAAAGGGCTTTTGATTAAACTAGATCAATGAGGAAAGATATTGGAAACAATGAGTGGAATGTCAGCCAGTATGTCAGTGGAGATGCGGCTGAAAAATGCTGCTGATGGAGAATTTAAGAATGCTTACCCAGGAAAATCTGCTCACATGGAGGTTTATTTCTTTTTTAGTGTTTTAATGATACATGCAGATTAGTTTACATACTGAAAGGAATCAGGAAGAATCTATACCAACTAGGTAACTGAGGCCACTCATAGGAATTGAGTTTAAAAGGGATGGTTACTATCTTCATTACATATTTGTGTGATGTTCGCATGTTTATAACGAGCATATATTACTTTTATAAACAGAAATATACACAGATACTATATCTTGGAACAGAAGTATACCTATATATGTAAAATCTGAAATTCTATAGAAATCCTTTCAAAAGGTTTTGAGGTCTCTGATAGAATGCAGGGATTGGCAAACTTTACAGACGGTAAGTATTTTAGGCTTTGTGGGCCACACGATCTCTGTCACAACTACTCAATTCTGCCAATGTAACACTGAACCAGCCGCAGATGATACGTAAATTAATAAGCATGGCTCTATTCCAATAAAAGTTTACTTACAAAAAGAGGCAGCAGTCCCAGATTTGGCCCAAAGATCATAGTTTGCCAACCCCTGAAATAATAAACACATAGGATAGAATAGTAGCCACTTGAAAAGAAGCAAAAAGACATAGCATTCCTCCATGTTTGCTGGGTAAGAACAATTTTTTTTAAAGATTTATTTATTTATCTTGAGAGAGAGAGAGATCCGAGGAGGGGCAGAGGGAGAGGGAACCCCGACCAGGGGCTCAATTCCACCACCTTGAGGTCAGACTAGAGCCAAACCCAGTATCAGATGCTTAACTGACTGAGCCACCCAGGCGCCCCTGGGTAAGAATAATTTAATGTAATTCTGGGTACAATTTGTACCATCTGTTAAAATTTTTAAAGAGAAAAAAAGATACTAAAAACCAAGGCAGAGGCAATGAGACAATTATTTCACACTAACTGGACTGACAGATGCTACTGACTAATGTCAGAGAAGTTACCTTGGAGCTTCTCAGAGATCAAAGCAAAGAGGGAAGAAACACGTGAGCTCTGAAACCTCCCATCAGCAGAAAAGGAAACATCTCAGATTAGCAGGAGAAATGGGCTTTTTCCATCTTTCTGAGCTTCAAGAGAATCTTGTTTTTCTTCAGGTCTTTATTTAAGGGCAGGAGACCAACTCATCCCAGTTTTCCCGGGTTAAAAGTACTGCGTCTCAAGAATTCCCTCAGTCTTGGGAAAATGAGGATGGTTGGTCACCCTAATTAATTAAGTGACATTGAGAGATGAGTTCTCAATAATAGCAGTTACGCAAATTTCAGAGTTCTTTTTACACATGCCCATTTCTGGTATCAACCAAAAATAATGGCCAACATATCCTTGGTCCAATACTCAAGTCATTGGTCCAACACTCAAATATTTACTGAGTGCCTACCATGTACCAGGCATTGCAGATACAGAGCTAAATAAAATACTTACCTCCCCTGCCCAGAGGCAGATAGTAAGTACCAGGAAATGGAACAGAAGCCCGTAGAGCTGCCTGAGTTGAGACTTTGAGGAGGAAGAGAAGACAAAATACTAGATTCTGGGGGAGGGATAAGTAGAATTGAATGGTGGTCATCTAACATGGATGGCAGAAAGGGCAACATGATTGTTCTCAAGGTCATGATGGAAGAAGAGAAAGACAAAGGAATCTCTAGGAGGACACATAAGGTTTCCTCAGCTGAAATCTCAAAGGCATTTCTCATGCAGAACTTCGGGCTGGGAACTGAGATGCAGAGGCCACCTCCCTCCTCAGAACTGTTCTCAGTTAAAGCTGATGTCAGATCATCCAAATTCAACTCAGGGAGGGTAACTCTGCTGAAAGTCACAAACAGAAGCCTGCAGGCTGGCCCTGGGCCACAAACACCCACACATGTGTCACCTCTCTGAAGATCCTTACATTTTCAAAAAAATTAAATTTTAAATTACTTAAATTTTAAAATATTTTGGGATATTTTACAAAATCAGTTGAATTTAGTTAAAAATCAGAAGACCAGATGATCTGTCCCCGATGGTGCAAGCAGCTGGACCACCCCCACCTTAGATGTCCATGCTCGTGTGCAGAGACAACACTGTCCCCTGCTACCCACCACCCTCCCCCCACCCCCAACACTAAGACCACAGGCCAGTCCCCATTCGCCTTCATGCTTGCTGTGTTCTTTAGTTCACACTCAGGCTGCTTCATTGATTGATGTCAAGTTCTTGCCCTGGTAGTCATTCCTATTCAAGTTGGTGACCCCAAGGCTAAGCTAATAAGCTAAGTTACAGAGTTTCTTGGTGATCCATGGGACCCAAGGAGATCTCAGGATTCTTAGAGGACTTGGTGCTCTTTAATGTTTGATCTCTAACCTCACCAAAAAGATGGTGGCCTTCACATTCCTCACAGAAATTGTAAAACTTTACCTCAACCACATGTCAATCCATGCTCTCTTCACACTTAGCTGACATTCTAACCTCAGTTTCCCTCCCACTGACCCCTATAGTTCTCCTTGGGGAGCCATCATCATCTTCAAGATCTGCTACACCGAGGGCATGGACTGCCCCTGTCCCTTTGACTGCCAGATCCAGAGCACCTAGCACTAGAGGGTCTCAATAAATATGGCTGGATGAGCAAATAAAATGTCTGCCTTTCATCCAAGATTAATCGTGCTTCTGGCTCTTAATCTCACCCCCTTGGACACCTTGACATAGTAGGGCTCTTCCCCTAAATCCAGTATCGAGAAACGACCTTTCCTTCCCCCTGAGGAAGGCTGAAGGTCAAACATTCTAAAATCCAAGGGACTGCAGATGTGGTGGGCAGAATTCTAAGATGGTCCCAAGGTTTCCTGCTATAATGACCAGGACTGTGAATATAATGCACAATCATGCTTGCAATCACACTACCTTACATGGCAAAAGGGATTTTGCAGATGTAATTGAGGTTACTTATCAGTTGACTTTGAGTTCATCAAAAAGGAGGGCTATCTGGTGAGTCTAATAAAATCATGGGAGCCCTTTAAAGACTGAAAGTTTTCCCAAACTGATAGCAGAAGAGTAAAGTCAGCAAGATTTTTGAAGGATGAGAATGATTTAATGTGCCATTGTTGATTTTGGACATGAAGGGGACCATGTGTAAGGACTAGAGAGTGGCCAATAGTCAGCCAGAAAGCTAGGACTTCAGTGCTACAACCCCCAGGAATTGAATTCTGCCAACACTTTGAATGATCCCAAAAGTAGTTTTTTCCACCAGGGCCTCAAGATGACAGCCAAGCCCAGCTGACATCTGGTTTCAACCTTGGGGAACCTGAAACTGAGAACCCAGCTGAGCCCACCCTGCATCCTGACCCACAGAACTGTGAGGTAATAAATGGCTGCTATCTTAAGCTGCCAAGGCCGTGGTAATTAGTTACACAGCAATAGAAAACTAATACCATAAGTCATTACCACCTGTTCAATAGATAACGAGATACAGGATGACCTAAAGGTGGAATACTGCCCCCACATGGACACAAAGATGAGAAGACACAAGCCAAGGCATGTTTGCTCCAGAACATGCTGCCTCTTTACTGTGGGGCCCAGGTCCCCGAAGCTGACTGAGTATTCCCTTTAAAGCCCTTTCCACACAAGACAGCCCAAGCCTAACATACAGCCAAGCCTGGGAAGAGGGTGTTTGGGAGAAAGAACATGGAAGCAGATGGCATTACAGGAAGGGGGACACAAGCTGAGAAGGGAGACTCTGAGGTCTGTGATAAGTCAGAGAAGAGCCTGGGTCTCACTTGACTAGGTGTTCCTTAGTGCTCAGCATACCATATAGGAGAGTTACACAACCAGAATGCCCCTAGGCCTCACCAGCCTTGGGGCACAAATGAGGTCACACCAGCATTTATACTTGTAATTTGCTTGCTCAGACTCCTTCATTAGGGCACAGGATAAGTTGCTGGAACAGAGAGACTTAAATACATAGTAGTTCAGGCAAAATAGAAGTTGATTTCTCCCCCATGTAACATCCCAGAGGTGGACAGTGGTCCTGGACAGGGAGGTGACTCTGCTCTACAATGTCACTCAGCGTCCCAGGTTCCTTCTATCTTGTTCTCATCTAAGTCAAAGCTCGTGCACAACCACCAACATTCCAGCCCCCAGAGAGGGGAGAAGAGAAGAATTAGAGGCCAAGCAATTTCCTTTTAAGGAAATGACACATCACTTCCTCTCACATTCCAATGGCAAGAATGTGGCCAAGCCGAGCTACAAGGGAGGATGTGAAATGTAGTTTCCCCTGAACAGCCTACAGACTCCTATAATTAAAAGGGAAGAGTACATTTGGGGGAGCGATAAGGAGTCAACATGACAACACCACCCCAAGTTTTGCTGGGAGCCTTGGAAGATGTCACACATGTGCTTGAACACCATCTGAGTCCCACAGTTCCTGTGCATTGGCCATGTCTGCTGTGTCAGTGCTCTGGGAATCAGCAGAGAAAGCACTGTGTAGACCAGAGGGCAGTCCCCTGGAGCTCCCAGAACTACGTGACTATCGTAGTTTGGGATCCCTCAAAGCAGAGCCAGAGGCAAGGATTTGGGTACCAATAGTTGATTTGGGAGGTGATCCCAAGAAGTAGGAGAGGAGAAGTAGGCAGAGTAATGGGGGAAAGAAGAAAAGTCAATAAAAAGTCAATAAATTGTGTGCTGTTCACCTGATAACTGTTGTGGATAAGTAGGACTCAGTCCTACCATAGACATGCTGAGGAATTGTGTCTCTGAAGGACAGGAGGCTGAGACATTTACCCCTCCTCCCATATCCCATTAGTTGAGGTCTATCCCCAAGGGCATTATCTCCCCAGCCTGTCCAAGGGCTGAGTCGGCTCTCAGTGAGACAGAGAAGCAGAGAGAAGGTGGGACACTGTCTGCATGCATGAGAAGTGCCCACCACGGGCTGCTACTGAAATCTGACAAGGGCCAGGGGATGTGGTGTGGGCTGGGCTAAGCTAGGCTGAGGACACGCCATCCTGTCTTCTCTGAGCCTGGACATGAACCCTTACAATGTCCTCATCACAGTTCCCTTACCCTGATGTAACTCACCATGCCAATAATGCCTGGGGTTCATAGGCTTCTGGTCCAGTCCCAGCTGAAGCACAGCCCTGAATACCAAAAGTTATCTATGAACATACCTGTCCTCCCCTGCAAGCATCAAGGGAATTCATCAAGTATTGCCTGGCTCTCAATAAATATTAGCTCCTATTATTATTAGGTTGAGGGTTTATGAGCAATGCCTGGCTCCCGTGAGGCAGGCTGTATGTGATAATGAACACTAACATTATTTTGGGCCAAGATCACAGTTATTAAATGGTGGAGCCAAGATTCAATCCAGGCAGCCCGACTCCTGAGTCTTCGGTCCTAGCCACAGCGTTCTGCCACTTCTCCAGGGGTAATCCCTGGTGGCGTTTATTAGATAATATAATTGGGACTCTAATGTGTGGGGCTACCTGGGAAAGCACCGGGAAGAATGCTCAGGAATGAGAAGGGATGTTTCAGGAATTCACAACCAAAGCAAGCCCTCCAGGGCAGCCTCATTCTGTCCTCCCCACCCAAGCAGGGCCAGACTGGCAGCACCAAAGAGATCATCTCAGTGGTTAACACTGGGTCCTTCAACCGCTCCAGCAGATGGGAAGGATGGGGAGACGGTGATGAGGTTGGGGCCTCAAGAACACTGAATAATGGTGCCGGAGTTTTAGAACCTTGGTATAAGTGATTTCAGCTTGGTTAGCTTTTTAGGACTGCAAAGAAACTGGATGTGGAGGGGACAGGTGCAGGGAGCAGCCGCTGGGCTGGAAGGCTGCCATGCCACCTGCGATGGGAGAGAGCAGAGGAGGAAGCTCATTAACCGTCCCTGGATCATTAACTCTTGGTCCCTAGAGGCACAATCACTGAGGCTGGACTTTTAGATGTGTCCATCTCTCCGCAGGGGTCTCTGGGGGCTCCAGCCTAGGCCAAGGCTCTCATCTTGGGAAGAAAGTGGTACAAGCCACCTTTCTGGACACAGGAATCTGGTAACCATTGTTTGGGCAGAATAACAAAGGCTACTATTTACTGAAAGCATCTTCTGCTCAGGTGGGGAAACTGAGGCTCAGAGAGGTTAATTAACCTGCCAGGGCACACCATTTGAAAGGGGGCAGAGCCAGACGTCAAAGCAAGCCTGTCTGGATCCCTAATTCATGTTCTTAATCATTACATTGCCCTGAGTCTTGCAGGATGTATGACAACAGTTCTCATGGCCAGTGGGAGCATCCAAGAATGTGCCACACCGCCTGAACAGCAGGCAGAGGGGTGTAGGTTGCTCAAGTATGCATCAATTATTCATTGGTCGATATTCACTGAGAGCCTCTTATTTGTCAGGCCCCAGGAATGGAAGGATGAATGGGAGAAACTGGGTCCCAGCTCTCGTGGAGAGAGTGAGGGAGAGGGGACACCAGTACCCATCATTTCAGATAGTGGCTATGACAGGAAGGAAATAAAGGATGAGACACAGAGTGACAGTACGCAGGCTCACCCCTGGAAGACCTGGGGAAAGAGAATGCAAGGGAAAGAAACAGCAAAAGCCCCGCAGTGAGTCCAGACTTGGTAACTCTGAGACCTAGAAAGCAGCCTAGAGTATAAGTGAGCGGGACATGGGATGAGAGAAAGTCAGAGTCAGGAAGCCCCTGACCCCACCCACCCCCACCAGCCCCTGCTCAGTGCCTCACACTGAGATTCTAACTTTCTGTGCCAGGCTTGCTGACCAGTCTCTGACCTGCAGGTGCCTGGTACAGGTCCAGGCATGGAATCGGTGGACAGATCAGACCCACGAGAAGAAGGTGGTAACTCTCAGCAGAAGTTGGGTGACAGCCCCTGTGGCCACCAGTGATGAGCAGCGACTCAGACTCTGCTACTACTGTAAGAGGAGAGGGAGGGTCTGGCCTGGCTTCCCTCTGGATTGGGGTCACCTGGGGCTTTGTACCTGAGGGTCCTGCATCTTGGCTGCTCCAGGATTAGGCGAAGTTCTGTGCCCTCTGCCAGGACTTGCCTCCTCCAAGGCTCACTTGCTCACTTTGAGAAACCCTGCCTCTGGGAAGCCTTCCCTGATCACCTCTCCCCCAACTTCTGGAACCTCTATCTGTCTTTCCCCCCTTATCCTCCAGAGCACGCATCACTCTTAACATGCCATATATTTTATATACTGTGTTTCTTGCTTGTCTCCCCAGCATTAGAACGTAAGCTCCGTAGAGGCAAAGATATTTGCCTTTTGGTTAACTGCTATGCCAAGCTCAATAAATACTCATTGCATGAATGAATGAGTGAATGAATGAATGAATGAATGAATGAATGTTACCAGAGCCAGATGATTCACGAGGCAGAACAAACATCATCATGGGACACCAGCTAAGCAGTAGCAGCCACAAAATAAAATTGTTTCCATTTCAACAAATTAATTAAACTTTTGCCAATTAGCACATCTCAGAAGGAAGCTATTTCAACACATACACTTTGTGTTTTCTGCCTTAGTATTACTTTTATTCTGAATTAATGGTGGTAGATCCAGGGAACACCATAATATTTTCAATGGTTAAAGCCTTTAAACCCAGCCTTAAATTCTGCAGCTCTCCACCCTGCCAAAACTTACCTACGAAACAAAGCCACCTAGTGAAAAATTCAACTTCCATTGCCTGTATATACTTTAATCTTTCCTCTAGAATTTAGAGTCTATATCAGTTAAACATCAAACTTCCATTTGAGTAAGTTTTTCCTGGCTAGAGTGTAACTCAGCAAAATGTAGATTCTTGGGCCCAGTCACCTAGAACAAAATCTGGCCACAGACTGCTATAAGAAATGTGGGTCTCACTGCTACGAGGGATTGATTTAATGTTGGCATCCACTGGGACATGAGGTGGGGAGAACCCAAGCACTGCAGTGGTTAGTAAAAAGCCCATATCCTCCAAATATTCTAAGTAGGCATTAAAAATCCTAAAGTGATGAAGAGTTCAGGATGAGAAGATGGGGACCCACCCGAGGCAGAGCAGCAAACTTTCCTCCTTGTCTCCTGGAGGCTTTCCTTCCCTGCCCTGCATCCTGCCCAGCTACACAATGTGGCTGGTAATAATGCTACACAGGAGGAGATCAAAAATTGGAAAAGACTATTTATTCTTGCCCTAGGAGAAGGTGTTTCCTACAGCCTATAAATTTGGGCAAAATCATCCCCTCAGAGATAAGCTTGGAACAAGTAACTAGATACCTGAAAATAGTAAACTCTCAATTTACTGCCAGCCAGATGGGTCTCTGACATCTTCTCAACTTCCCCAGAAACCAAATGAGCCCATTTGGTTACTAAAAATGAGGTCCCAGCCAAGTCACCAGCCATGCACTTAGGAATTTTGCATCTAAGACGTTCACATCTCTTATTCACTGTCTCTTTCCCGTGGGCACTTTAGTCCCTGAGCTTTGGTGATTCACCTCAGGTCAGCCAGCAGAATGTGGAAGGAAGCTCTTCACAGCATCTATGATTTAGCTCAGAGGAAGGGGACAACCCCAGCTCAGAGTGGGAGGGCTAGTAGATGAAGGCAGACCCAGGCTCACAGAGCAGGGGTCCCAAACCAGTGCCCACGGAGACAGGCAGGCAACCTTGGAGTCTGAAGTGCACTGACCCAAACACTGCATGCCCTCTACTGGGGGCACAACTCAGCCATTTGCCACACAAGATCCTCCAGGTTTGTCCAGACAATCTGAAAGTCTAGATTTTGAAACGAAATATCCTTATTTTTCAATGTTGTCAAAAGAATTCCATTTTATAATAGTTGTGTGAACCAAAGAAGACATATCTGTAGACCACCAGTTTGTAATTCCCTTTATGGAGGAGCTGGGAGTCTGTACAACACCTATAGCAGGAATGTGGGGCGGGAAGCAGACTAGAGGCCCAGAGGGAGAGAGGGGAGAGCTCAGGACTCAGGCCCAAGCCTTTTGATTAGATGGGAGCACCTCTGCAGATCCTGAAGACCAGCCTGCCAGGGAATGACACTTCACTTCACCTCATAGGATCAGACTTGCTTCCTCTGCTCTAGCTTAGTTTGGACTCAGGGCCAGGCAGGTCTAGAAAAGCAGCACTTGGCCCAGTTCCAGCAAGGCTGAGGACAACAGACTGGGGGTGTGGAGAGTGGGCCAGTAGAGTATGAACACTGAGTGTGAGTAAGAGCATGGGCCTTGTGATCTTGGACTCCAGGCCCCTTTATTGATCACATCACTGAAGTCAGATGAAGAGAAGAAGGGGAAGCTCCCAGAAGTAAAGGATAAACAGTTTTCTATCAGATGGGGAGGCAGCACAGAGCAAAGGATAGGAGCCCAAGGCTCTGGAGTCCAACTGCCTCATGTGTGAACTTGGGCAAGTGCCTTCACTTCTCCCCTCTTTGCTCTCTCCAATCACTTCTCTCACTGACATTTTTTTTAAAAAGGTTTTATTTTAAGATACTGTAGATGCACATTCGCTTTTAAGAAAAAAGAAAGATCATAGATCTTTTTTCCCAATTTTCTCCAATGGTAACTTTGCATAAATATGATACAATATCACAGCCAGGAAGTTGACATTGATACAATCCATTCATACGTGTGTGTGTATGTGTTTAGTTCAATGCAATTTTATCCCATGTGTAGATCTGTGTCAACACCACCGTTGGGATCCATGACCGTAGGAATCCTCGTGCTGCCCTTTGACAGCCACCACCAGCCGCCTCCCTCCCCTCCTCTCTAATGCATGGCCACCTTTAATCTCCATTTCTATAATTCTGTCATTTCAAGAATATTATATAAATGAGATCATATGGTATGTGATCCCTTGGGATTGGCTTTTTTTCCCCACTCAGCCTAAACCCTCGGAGACCAATCCAAGTTGTTGCATGTAACAGTAGCCTGTCCCTTTTATTGCTGACTATTAATTCATAGTATGGATGTTCCACAATTTAACTATTCACCTGTTGAAGGACATCTGGATTGTTTCCAATTATTGGTCATTATGAATAAAGCTGCTATGAACTTATGCATGGGCTTTTGTGTGAATATAGGTCTTCACTGCTCTGGGACAATTGCCCAAGAGTACAATTGATGGGTTGTATGATAAAGCACATGTTTAACTTCCATAGAAACTGCCATACTCTTTTTGAGAGTGGCTACATCCTTATACATCCCTACCAGCAATGAATGAGTGATCCAGGTCCTCCCCATCCTCACCAGCATTTGGTGTTATCACTATTTTCAAAAACTGTAATCATCCCATAGGTGACGGGGATTAAGGAGGGCACTTGTGATGAGCACTGGGTGTTGTATGTAAGTGATGAATCACTAAATTCTACACCTGAAACAAATATTACACTAATGCTAACAAATTGGAATTTAAATAAAAACTTGAAAAAGAAAAAAAAAGAAGCATATGGGAAAAACACTCTAACCATCCGGACAGAGGTATACGGGCATCTCATTGTGATTTTAATTTGCATTTCCCTAACAGCTAATGATTCAAACATCTATTCATGTGACACCCACTTTTACAAGATCAATCTTGTGAAAGTTTACTTGCCTGATGAACAGAGATAATAATGGGAACAGTACTTACCACACAGAGATGCTATGGAAGTTCTCTCGAAGCACCTGAAGAGTGTGAGTATTCAAGAAACGATAGCTGTTAAAATTCCTGGAAGAGAGGGGTTAATAATATAAGCTTCAGAGTGAAACAGAATCTCATTCTGTGATCACTGAGAATACCACCCCTAAAACTCACTTTATTTCTCTATCAAATGAGAGGAATAACATCACTTCCTTATAGGGTTGCCATGAAACTCAAACAGAATGCATGCAAGGCACTTAATACAGTACCTAGCAAGTACTCAACTCTAGCTTTCCCCTCCAGTATTGTTTGTCTGAGGCCCCAGCTAAGCCTTGTCTCCCTAACGGACTCTTCATGCCTCTTTCACTATTGTTTTCCCGGCCCTCCAGGGTCACTCTGCTGGGGCTGGGGTAGGGGGAATCCTGAATACAAACTCTCCTATTGAGGATTATTACTACACCAGGGCCCTCCACCGCTCCAGGAGAAGAAACAACAGATTTGGCTGGGGAGCTGGGTGAGATCACATTTATCTAAGGAGCTTCCAAATGAAAACTAGCATTTGTACTTATTGCATTTCACCTCCAAATTTGATTACATTTCTCTCCCGCTGTAAATCTGCCTTCCCTTCTGCCAACTTATTATTAAAGCCAGGACAGAATTGGTGGAGTGATACGTAAAATTTCCATCTTGGCTTTGACATTCCAGGAAGTTACAAACCAATTACAGCTGCTGAGCCTCAGGCCCTCATGACTCACAGAGCACAGCAAGGGATGGAAGAGGCTGGAGCGGGGACATGAGGGAGATAGTGAGTTGGAAATCAAAGGTCAATTAAAATAAAACAGTCAATTTTAATTTGAATGTCTTGCTTATATTCACATCCCTTTCCCATAAATGAGAAAGTAAATGAAGCTTGTTCATTTGTGTGGGTGTGTTGTGTGTTTTTTGAGGACAATGAGGGCTTTTGAAATGGTTTCAGAGTCTCAAAGATTTAAAATTTGAAATGTCCCAGGGAGAAAACATACGATCTGGTGACCTACCCAAATGTCAGCAGCCCTTAGGTATCTGCCTAACAAAGAGCCATCGGCACTAGCCTTAGGGCACATGGGTCTAATGTCAGCAGTTCCAGCTTTGGGAATGGGCACCTCTGTGCCTGAGACCTGACTCTACCACTTAAAAGCTGAAGGAGCTTGGCCAAAGTGTGAGCACCTTCTCTGTGCCTCTCTTTCCTCATCAGTAAATTGAAGATAATCATTCCTACCCCTGTCAGTTATTTTATTTATTTTTTTTTTTAAGATTTTATTTATTTATTTGGCAGTGAGAGAGGGAACACAAGCAGGGGAGTGGGAGAGGGAGAAGCAGGCTTCCCACCGAGCAGGGAGCCCGATGTGGGGCTCGAACCCAAGACCCCGGGACCACGACCTGAGCCAAAGGCAGACGCTCAACGGCTGAGCCACCCAGGCACCCCCCTGTCAGTTATTTTAAAGATTAAGATAAATAATGTAGCCAAGGTGTCAAGCACAATGCTTGGCCAGCAGTTCAATGTTATTTCCTCTCTGCTTGGTCAGTGGACCTGAAGCCCAAGCAGACAACCTCAGATAACTACAGTTTAACTAGACCTTAATGTAGTGTGAAGCATCTTCCTGGTGGGCTTAGGTTCCAGGACAGTTGGTTTTAATGTCCTTCCTATGGACTGTTTGATCCTATTCGTCTCTTCGAGGCAACAGGTTGCTGGGGTTCAGCACCATGGACAGCAGAGATGCTGCTAAGGAAGCTTATCACAGAGCTCCATTCACTGGCCTACCTTCCCGTCCTTCTCTGTCAGCTCATGGCTCAAAGCCTTCCCATGAGCTGTACAGCTGACTCGGTGTTAGACTGGAATCTTACAGCTTCGGCCTTCAACATTTGCTTCCAAGTTCATATTTCTCTTCTCCAGTTCAGGGCAGGGATTTCCCTAGAGGAAATTCCCAGTCTTTTTCTTTGGGGGCTGCTCTGTCTGCAGGCAGGGTGCTGGAACCAGAAGGGTGAGAGAAAGGGTAGCAGGGAGAATTAAGAGTGGGAGTTACCCATGGTAACCTAGGACAGTGAAGCTTGGGTGGAGAACTAAAAGCATTTTTGAGAAGAGCCAAGTTGGTATGAATCTGAAGGATGAGGAACAGAGACAAATGGGAGAATGCGTAACAAATTCAATGGCCAGAAAAGTCAAGTCCAAAATCAAGTGAAGTGCGATGAATGGATCAAAGTGGTTCAAGAATAAGACCGTGAATAGTGAGTGGGCACCAGAATGCCCTTTCTAGGTGATGCACAGAATGGGTAGTAGAAGGAATAGCATTTTTTTTAAAGATTTTTATTTATTTATTTGACAGAGAGAGACACAGCGAGAGAGGGAACACAAGCAGGGGGGGTGGGAGAAGGAGAAGCAGGCTTCCCGAGGAGCAGGGAGCCCGATGCGGGGCTCGATCCCAGAACCCTGGGATCATGACCTGAGCCGAAGGCAGACGCTTAAGTACTGAGCCACCCAGGTGCCCAGGAATAGCATTTTATATTTTTTAAATCTTTTTATTTTTTAAGAGGGAAAGAGAGAGAGAATCCTAAGCAGACTCCATGCTCAGGGCAGAGTCTGATGCAGGGCTTGATCTCGCCACACTGAGATCATGACCTGAGTCGAAACAAGAGTTGGATGCTTAACCAACTGAGCCACCCAGGCACCCCTGAAGATACAGCATTTTAAAGGACCTGGACAAGTCTGGTGGAAACAAAAGATAGAACACAGAAAGAACAGAGATCAGCAATGGAACAGAGCCCAAATGGGTGGCTGAGGAGCGGTGCAGTAGCAATGATTTATTTTCCTTTTCCCGCCTTCCATTGACCTTTCCTGGGACATTGAGAAAAATTCTAGCAAAGGTTGTAGTAGTGGGGATTGTGGGAGTTTCCAAAAAGGAGGCAAGAAAGGGGGTGTTTCCGCACTCCTTTTTCATACTCTTCATCATGCCACAACCATTGCCCTAGCCATGGAAGACAGTACAAAACTGTGTACCTAAGGAAAAGTCCCAAAGTCACAGTATGCACATGGAGAGAGTTCAAGAGCAGCCCTCTAGCTGAGAGGATGAGGTGGTTGGTTTCAGCCTGGAATTGCAGGAAGAAGGCAGCAAAACAGTTATCCACATGTAACACACCTCGGCCTGGCAGCAATCAGCACCTGTTAATTCATTTGCAAGGTTTGGTTCCAGAGAACACCTACCTGCTCCTCTATTCCCCTAGCATCTGATGTCCTTGAAACCAGAATGCCAGCTTCCCAGGGAGGAGCAGAAACACCAACAAACACAACTCGCAGAAGGCACCCAGCTGGCCCTCTCTCTTCCTCTGCACCCTATACCTTTGCTAGCAAGGCCAACCCTCAAGCTGCTCCCTTCCCTTGCCCACAGAGGAGACTTGCTCCGTAGGAATCCCAGGCATTCCTGCTTCCTGTTTGCCAAGGATTTTACTTGGGTTATGCTCTGAGGGATCAGGTGAAGGCTTCGGGCCAGTGGAGAGGAAATCAGAGGGTACGTCCCATCTCCCTCCTGGTTCCCTGCCCAGGCCTCTCTGTCTCTGACGGTGCTCCTCCCAGATCTGGACAAGGTCACACTTGAAAAATTTTTCTCTTTTCTCTCTGTATCAGTAGTTCTCAAAGTGTGGTCCTGGGACCAGCAGCATCACTTGGGAGCTTATTTGAAATGCAAATTCTTGGACTCCACCCCAGACTACTAAAACAACAACTCTGGGAATGAGTCTCAGCAATCTGTTTAAACAAGTCCTCCAGAAAATTCTGATGCACACTAACATTTGAGAACCCCTGGCTATAGGAATCACAGGAAGAGGATGTCTAAAATTCCACCATGTTCAATTTTTCTATTGTTCACCCCCGGTTGGTGGAATCCTGCATTAGTTCCAATTTTCTCTAACAACAACAAAAAGTCTGTATTGAACATTATTTTGTATACATCTTCATAGATTCATGCAAGTATTTTTGTAGAACCCATTCTTTTTTTTTTTTTTTTAAGATTTTATTTATTTATTTGACAGAGACAGCGAGAGCAGGAACACAAGCAGGGGGAGTGGGAGAGGGAGAAGCAGGCTTCCCACTGAGCAGGGAGCCCGATGTGAGACTCGATCCCAGGACTCTGGGATCATGACCTGAGCCGAAGGCAGCCGCTTAACGACTGAGCCACCCAGGCGCCCTGTAGGACCCATTCTTAAAAATGGATTTGCTAGGACAAAGGATGTACACTTTCAGATGCTGATAGATATGCCAAATGGACCTCCTAAAAGGTTGTATCAATTTGCATTCCCACCATGGAAAATGGAAGGGCATGCATCCTCCACACCTCTCCAGTTTAAACTATGTGTTCTCAATGTTTTCTTTTTTTTTTTTCCAATCTGAGAGATAAGAATCTTGTTTTGATTTGCATTTCTTTAAGAGTATAACTGAGCATCTTTTCTTATGTTTATTAGCCATTTTAGCATAGTACTTTTTTTGTTATCTCCATTTTCAGCCATCAACATGCATGACTTATATAATAAATAACAAAAGAAAATGTTCCTCTTCTGCAAAGTGCTTTGCAATCTCCTGAAGGAGCCTGATAGGAGTTTTAGGGTTGAGTGTAGGGTGACCAACTGTGATGTTTTGTGGAGAGGTGTGGGAGATTCCCAGGATGTAGGACTTCCAGTGCTAAAACCAGGAAAGTCCCCAGCAAAACAGACTGAATGAGTTGGTCCCTTGCTGAGTGATTTGCTCAGGGCATCACAGAGCAAATCATCAGCCAACCTGAGGCAAGGCTCCCAGACCCTTGACCTCCAGTCCAGGACTCCTTCTTCTCCCCTAGGTACCTCTCATCGAGACACAGAAATGGACACAAGGTAGTTGGGTGACAGGACTTGTCAATCGCTCCTGACAGGAAGTTCCTTTTGCTCATTTACCTCTTACACCCAACATTAATCACAGAGCTTGGCAAAAAGTTGGTAGCTAGAGTTACACTAAGGCATTATCACAGGATTGAGGAGAAGAGACCCAACACTGCAGTATTCTGATCACACAAAATCCAAATCCACCCAGTGATTTTTACAAGGAAATGTAGTTGAAAGACCATGGCTTTAGAGTGGACAGACCTGGGTTCTAATCATCCCAATCCAATCACTTGCAAGCTTCACAGCCTTGGAAAATCTCTCTGATCCTCAATTTTCTTATCTCCAATGGGACCAATAATACCTACATCATAACAGAATGGTTGAGATATGAGGAAGACATGAGAAAGAGAAGGCAAAAAGGATAGACTGTTCTTTCCCTTGTTAAAAAAAAAAATTCAACTGAGTAAATTTTAAAGATTTGCTTTATTCCACAATTCATGAAGTGGATAACATCCAATCTAGCAGATAGAAAGGAGCTCTGAAGAGCTACATAAGGCAAGAGATTCTATAGGCAAAAGGGAACAGGAAAAAGGAAGCAAAAAAAAGGCGGCTGGTTAATTTCCTTTAGAGGATGAAAGGGGTTTATCAGGCAGATTTCCTGACTGATGGTTTAAGGTTCCATTTCTGGGAGAGCCAAAACTGTAAGGCTTACCTTAAGGTAAGCCTTGGTTTGGTGAGGTGGAGCTTAGCATAAGCGACTTCATTTTGGGCCTGTTGTCTTGTTTTTAATACTCTCAAGGTGGGAAGAACCAGTACCAGGAGAGGCTCACCCAGTTGCCACAAGAGAACGAGTGGCATCTGCTTCAGGGCTCTGCACTAAAGCACCTGGCCAAGGGGTCAAGTGGGGCCTGAAATACAGTCCACACTCTCCTTAGCAAAGCACACTCTCTAGCACAGGGCTGAATGTGCCAGGGGAAAGAGGCACATTTTCTTCCTAGAAGGGGCCCTCCCCTTGCCAAACTGTGTGGCCACAGGGCTGTGTCTACCCAGAGAGGGAACATCTTGCAAATCCACACAAAGGCACTGTATAAGCTAGCAGCGAGCCTGCGCTGCATCACCCCTGCACTACGTGGCCCCTTGGATCCCTCCTACCCCTCAGAACACAGAGGACAGACTCCTATGGATCCCAGCCCCTTACCCTGACAGGTTATCTGAAGAGCAATCTTTTGCTCATGATGAATCACAAATCATTCGCAAAACAGGAAGCTGCCTAAATGCCGGCATGAGGTCCCTGTGAATTACTGTACCAGGCAGATGGCTGCCGATTAAGGGAGGACTCGGCCATCCTGGATTCAGTAGGGCTTCAAACGGGGTGCCTCAAACAGGTTTTGTTCACACACCGAGGTTCCAGCTCTAAATGCTGGAGCACCTTCGCCCTGGCCTGTCCTTGTTGTTTACAGAGCTGCCAGAAGCCCAGCTGTGGATGTTGAGGGACATCTTTGGGCAGAATACCAAACCTCCCAGCAGTCAGCCCCGTTCAATTAAGAGAAGAAAAGATGACTTCCATCCCTACGAATATCCAACATAAGGGAGAGGATAATCTAATATATTCTGAGATGATTTAAACTCATTAAAATTAAAAAAAGAAAGAAAGAAAGAAAAATTCTGTGGCAATGAGCTGTGGAGAGAACAGGGGTTTGATGACTCCACCGAACAAGCCAAAGACGCAGCTCAGAAAAGAGACAGGAAACCCACTCAGGTTACTTAAAGTACAACCACTCAACTAGCTAGCTAACCAACTAACCAGACAGGCAAACCAGAGTCAGAAGATCAGTTCCAAACGCCCTGCGAAATGAGGATGGATGGCTCTTAGTTCTGTTCTCAACGTTAGATCCGAATGAACTGCTATCAATTAAACAAATAATATGCTGATAAAAGAGCTGTATGATGATAACAATTAAGCACACATTCATGCAGATGCCGCACACACGCTTCGCACCCTCTGTTCATGGCACAGGCTCATCTGTCACGGTCACACAGACACGACGTGTGTGCTCCCTCGGATGCCAGCAGATACAAAGCCTCCTCTCCGGAGGCACACACACCACTCACCTGGAGACCACCTGGGGAAAGTGCCTCCACACACAGGCCCCACGCACACATTCATCCAGTCGCCCACCTCAGAGCCCCATGTACCAGTGGCCAGCCTCCCCACACCTAGCAAGATGATGGGACATTCTGCAGCTCTGGGGGGGAGGGGGTCACTCCCCACTCCCCAGGAAGGTACTACCCCTGTGGCCTTGTGTGGCCTCTGGCTCAGGTCATGGTGCCGCCAGCGCTGCTCTGCTCTCCCCAAGGACGTAAGGACCCTGTCCACCTGGGCTCCGGGTTGGCCATCCACAAGTCAGTACCTGTGATCTACCTTAGGCTGTGAGGACCGGGGGAAGACCCACACCCACTTCTGTCCTCTGGAAGTCCCGCTGCTCTGCTCTCTACAATGGAGGGTTATAAATGCAGAAGGAACCAAAAGCCAGACTGGGGATATAAATAAACAAAGGCAGCTGGCCAGGTGGACCCTGGTGAGTAGCGACCTAGGCCCCTTCAAAGAAGGCAGATGCCGCTCAAGCCCTAGATTTTCAAATCAACTCTCCCCATTTTAAAAGTGCTATCAAATGCTTTAAATTTCCTCCCTTCCAAGACAAAACAAAACAAATCTATTTGCAACTGGGTCTGTTCTCTCAACTATTTGGTAAATTACAACTTTTGCCTGTACTCAAGAACACTATTTTGGTTAATTTTCATCACCAACAGCCCCTCTGGTTATTGCACACGTGCAAAAAATTCATAGTCACAATAATGTTTCTGATGGGGTTTTTCCACCCAGGACAACTGTCTTGGACCTAAGCACAGAAATAAGTTTCATGGTAACCTGGGCTCCTTCCAGATTTTTCTTTTCCTCTACCCCCAGTGGACCCACCTGTACCCTGGACTCACACAATGGTTTCAGCCTCCCTGTTGCTTGTAAAGACACAGATATCCTGAAGGGACTCTGTGCTACTTCAAAGCAGAATTTAAGACAAGTTGTTTGAATAACACTGATCCATATAGAAATACTGCTTCTCTGGCCAGATCTAAGCATAAAATTCTGTACTCCCAAAAGAGATGATATCCAAGCAGAGAAAAGAGCCAAAGCTTTGCAACAGATCCACCTGGTTTTGAATCCTGGTTCAGCTACTTACCACCTGCAACCTTGGGCAAGTTACTTAATGTCTCTGAATCTTGCTTGTCTCATTGGCTAAAATCAGGCTAGGACTAGAGATCTCATTGAATTATTGTGGGGTAATTTATCCATTCATTCCACAAATATTTATTGAGGGCCTACTATGAACTAGGCCCTGTTCTAGGCCCTGGGAATATAGTGACAAACCACTATAAAGTTCTTGCATTCCTGGGTCTTACTGGCCGGTGGATTGGGTACTATGTAAAGGGCTGGCACAGTGCCTGGAATACAGCAAACACCCCATGGATTTCTCTCCTGTTTCCTGATCACGCTCTCTCTTCCCCAGTTAAGACCTTGGCACTGGGGCTAGAGCTATGCATCTCCTTGACCAGCCTTTGGCCACCATTCCTTAACCCTGAGTTCACAGCTCCTTTGCCCACACTGTACCCCCTTAGACATTTGTCAAAAACCTGCAATCTTCTGCTGATCCTCTCTCGCTGCACACATGAGGAATAAAAGGCCTGAATTCATAAGGATATCAGGTCAGCTGTTTATAAGAGAGGGACCCAAAATAATAGTGGCTTTAAAAGTTGGAAATTAATTTCTCTGTCATTAAAATGCCTAGATAGGGGGTCAGTGTTTGGTGTGGTATCTGCATAATCATCCAGATACGAAGATCCTTCTAGCTCATTGCTCTGCCTCCCCCATTGCATGGCTTCCATCTTATGGCCCAAGATGACTGCTCCAATCATCACATCCATCTCCCAGACGGTAGAAAAGGGAAGAGAAAGTGGGGAAAAAACCCTTTTTCTGTAACCCAGAAGATGCACCCGTGGCTTATCTATCTCCATATCCCACTGGCTAGAACTTAGATCCATGGCCATGCTCAGCCAGCTGCAAGGGAGGCAGGGAAGTGCAGTCTTTGCCTGAGAGCCATGTGTCTTTCAGACCCACTGCAGGGGGGTTTGAATTCTCCTTATGGTTGTTAATCCCTGCACTGACCTCATGGTAAAACAGGTGTTGGTGAATGGTGGGGCCTTTTACATCTTACAAGATTTGGTGGTTGTCGTCCACCCAAACAACCTTCTCAAATACTTGTCATGTAGAAGGTCCAAAGAAGAGCTTGATACGTTAGGGGGGTTTCTAAGGAAGGCAGCCTCCTTAAGTTCCAAAAAGCCTTAAAGGGTGGCATTTGCTTTGGTGGGTCACAGTCCAGTTCTCAGTTTACGAGGCTGAAATGTTGTCCAGACTCTGACAGTGGACCCATTTCTTTGAGGCGGACTTACCGAAACAGAGGCTGGTATGTAAGGTGTAATTTCAAAGTATTCATTTACAATGAGAAATACAACTGTTCACTCAAGTCCAATGGCCAGCACAGTCTTTACTACAGAGAAAGTCACATGGGAAGCCAAACTATAACCAAAAGTTTGCCAATGGAAAAAAAAAAACTGAGTTTGATTAATCTTAAATGTGGTGGCCACAATGAGTTTGGCCAGGAGCCAGGCCCCTGAATGCCACCACAGGTTCTCAAGAGAAAGAATGCTGTAGGCGAAATCACACTTTGTACTGAAAGGCTTCTGTCCCAAATCTAAACCTTCTGGCCCATTCTAAAGGCAGGCCAAAGTCCTACTCTTCCTCCCTAGCCTCTTCCACCACATTTACTCATTTACTGCTTGATCTGGGGACTTATGGAAGACCCAAAGACATACCCCTCAAGTCCCCCTTCAAGAGAAGCAAGCTGTCCAGTGGCAAGGAGTATGAATAATTGACAGCCTCCATCTGGCAGCTCCTTCAGGGTCCTTAGCGTTTGAACCAAAGTAACACTCTTTGTGGGCTGGTCCCCGGCCAATGACTAAGCAAGGTGGTGGTCCTAGGGCCTGGTCATTTCTGCCAATGCGGGACTTCTCTAATGGGCAGCCTGGGCTCTGGAGCTCCCTCTGGGCTGGCAGAAACCTCATGAGGTCTGCAATGTCGTCTCAGGGCTCCTGTGGCCCCATCTTGCTTTCTTGCCTTCTCCCATTTTCTTTATAAGTGTTACTCTTCGAAAAACCTTTTGCATTCTATCTCCACTGCAGTGTTCCAAGGAGCCCAACCTGCAACAGTACTCTGAATCAGAGGCCAGCAAATTATGGTCCATGGCCCAATACTGGTCTGTGGCCTGCTTTTGTAAATAAAGTTTTATTAACAGAGCCAAGCCTGTTGTTCACTCTTATCTATAGCTGCTTTTGCACTATATGGCAGGGTTGAGTAGTTAACAGAGACCTGCAAAACCTAAAATATTTAATATCTGAGGCCCTTTACAGCAAGTTTGCCAACTTTTGCTCTAAATATGACAGTTCTGATGGCAACCAAAGACTAACACAATGAAAAAAGAGTCTTTTCTCAAGGCCTGGATCCATGAGCCTGAGACACTCATTCTGTGCCTCATTTTATGTGTGTTCTTTCCTGGCTCATGACCGGTCTTGAACAAGACCCTAAAGTAGATAAGGGAACTACAAGTCCAGAGTTCAGACACTGAAAGATACTGGAAGATCAAGGGCAGGATCTGTGTCATCTCATGGTGTCCAGACTATCTCCTCTCACTGGCCACTGTTTTTGTGATGAAGTTACAACAGCAATCCTACCATGCCCAGTGTGTTTAAGTTCATAGGGACTTGCAAGCTTTTGATCATGACTGTGAAAACCAAGAGGCAAGGACGTGGGGTAATCTGTTACTGTTTTTGGAACATCTACTTTTGGAAACTGTACTCTGATTTTCCTCTGGGAAACCACCCTTCTCCCATTCATAATCAAGTGATTACTGTAGGGGCTAATCCCACCTCTGGATCCAAGGATGGGCATGTGATCCTACACTGGTCAATCTGAGTGTTCCACTCCTCTGGGCACCAAAATCAGATTGCAGATGGGCATGTAACCCAAGCTGTCTTTGACTAGAGGTATTAGGAGAAGTTGTTTCTCTATTGCCATTGCTGAAAGACTGATGCATAAACCTGGTGTTTCCAGAAGTCCTCTTACCATCACACAGGGAACACTTATCTGTGAATGATGCCAACACCCAGGAAAGCAGAGTCAAGGCTGAGGTGGATGCTTTCCCATGGACTTCATTTCAGCACCTGGATCCAATCCTGCCCAAAGCTAGATCCAGCCCCAGACTTTTCAGTTACACAAGTCAACAGGTTCTCCATTTTGCCTAAACCAATTTGAGTGGGATTTTCTGTCACTTGCAATCGCAAAGACCTGACTTATCTTAGGACTACATCCAGACCAGAGCCTATGACACATTGGATATTACAGCGAAGAGATGGGAACTCCTTGAGAGGAAAAAGACATTGAAAAGACACAAGGAAGAGGTGACCTGGACTTGCCTCTCTACATCCCAAGAAGGCTGTGCAGGTATCCTGGCTGCAGAGACTCAGACCTCAGTGATGGATGATATCTTTATCCCAAAGCCCTCTGCTGTGATTGTGGTGCCCTGTGCAGGTAGTTTTCCAGTTGCAGTGAAGCAATTCCTTCAAGAAACAATCTTAAAGTTACTTCCAAATCCTCAAAACTGGGTAACCAGGGGGATTTTATTAGATATATTTATTCTATAATCCAACATCTCACAAGACATCTAGAAGCTTCTTTTAAGCTGCCTCTTCTGCCTCCCAGGCAGAATTCTCATGTTGCTTCTCAGACATTAAAATGAAAAAGCCCCTGTTGTGCAGGATGAAACAGGCTTACCTGAAAGTCTCCTGCTTATGCCCCACCCAGCTGGTGGACATGCCTGCCATCCACCTCCTTCCTGTTTGTGTTAAGTCCCCTTGTGGCTGGGAGCCTTCATCTGCCATGGTCAAACCAACTTTAGATCTGCAAGGCTGAGGCAACGGTTGAAATGCAAAACTACCCTGTTTATATTTTCATTTCTACTAGACCTTTATAATAATTCCTTCTTGAACTGAAGCTTAAATGGCTAAAGACTGATTGTAACAGAACATTTAATTGTTTGCTTGTCTAACTCTCTCAGCCCTAATTAAATATTGTTTTTCATTGAGCAGCTTACACGGTGATGTTTTTTTCCTGTCACTGAAGAGAGCAAGGGGGCTGAGGCAGAATTCAGATGAGCCCGTGCTCACTTGGTGTTTTCATCCTATGCATTTTTCATCCAACAGTGGGGAACAGAGCCCTCTGGAGGGAGAATCACAGAGTTCTGGGGAACAGCTTTCGGAGATGACCTCATGCAGGTCCTCGGAGAGGAAGAGGTTAGAAGATGAGTGATGAGAGCCCACGCTACCTTGCAGGGATTCCCACAGGAGGTGCATGTTCTGGGTGTTAAAAGCTGGCATTGGGAGCCGTCACTGTCACCTTTCTTCACACCCCACTTTTCACCTCCGTGCCATCACCCAGGCCCGCCACCATTGCCTCTCTCCAGATTATTACAGAACCTTCTTGATTGGCCTCCTGTGTTTATCCCAGCTTCACGACAGTGTGTTTCCAGCAGCGTGCAGCCAGAGTCCTGCCATGTCCCTCCCCATCTGAGGGTCCTCCAGTGGCTCCCAGCTCACTCAGAAGAAAGCCACAGTTCTGACAATGGGCTCCAGCCTGCTGTTCCCTCTGGCCTCGCTTCCTAGCACTCATCCCTTTGCTCCTTCAGCTCCAGCACTACTGACTTCCCTGCTGTTTCCTCGGATACTCTTCATAGGCTTCCTCTTTAGGGCATTTCACTTGCTATTCCCTGTGCCTGGAATATGTCTCTCCTGAAAATCTTCAGGGCTCATTCCCTCACACCTTTATCCAAATGTCACCTCTTGGTGGGGCCTCTACCCCTTACATACTCCCTATCCTCCACCTCTGTTTTATTTTTCTCCATAGATTTTACTACTGACATACACTTCAGTTCACCTACTTACTTTGTTTACTATTTATCCACCCTACTAGAATGTTAGCTTTAGGAGGGCAAGGATTTTCCTCTGTTGGTTTCACTGATGAAACTAAATAGGTATGCCAATAAATTTTTTTTTGAGTGACTAGAGTGAATGAATAAATGCCAACATGCATAAATGAATGAATAATCTATCATTCATTTCTGGCCATGAATCCCAATAGCCAGGGACTACTCAAGGCCAGAAGCCTGGATGTATCGGCACTTTGCATTCTAGGATTCTGGGCGTTAAAGAAATCATCCCATGGGTGATGAAGATGCTAAGGGCAGAGAGGTCCAGTGCACAAAATGACCCCCAGCCTTCCAGCCATAAGTGCTGATTAAAGCCTAGGGCAACACAGTGAAAGAGGAGGGGACGTGAACCTGAGTTCAAAAAGGCCTTGGTTCATAGCATGAGAAGGGGCAAGGTGACTCAAGGAGATTCCCTGGAGGCATCAGACAAGGACAGTTCAGTGAGTGGAGAAGGCATTACAGTGAACACCCCCACCCATCAAGTCTGGGGAAGCTCTGGGAGCCTGGGGATGGTTTTGTCTGTCAATACAGGAATAATTTCCAAAAGGGAAGCAGGAAGGGAAGTAGGATAGCTGGGATCACCGCCTTTGTACAGGACTGATTCACAGTATCATGGAGCCAAGGTAATATGGCCCATCTCCAGGACCAAAACAATCGAGACACATCTCTCTTCAAAGGCTGATGGAGAAGAAGGTTCCACGTTATCCCCTGTTCACCAGGTCTGGGGTTCCAAACTTCTTACAAAAAGGTAGTATTTTTCCATGAGACTTCAACATTTCAGAACCTCATTCAGTTCAACCTAACATTTATTTATTCATCAAGTTTTCAAGGTACGCACATTTTACATTTTGACAGTTTTGTCAATCCGCCCACCAGAAATCCTGTAGCAATTTATATTGTCCTTTTCTCATGCCTTACATTGAATATCTATCTATGTTTCCACCTGCTTTGAGAGGAATCACACTTCCCAGAGATTTGTCTATTTGATTTATCCTTTCAAAGTTCTGGTCCTTGATTTGATTAATCAATTCCACTGACTTTTTGCTTTGTGATTAATGTAGGCTCTTATCTTTATTAATTTCTTCCTCTTGCTTTTATTTTGCTGTTCATTTTCTAGCTTCTTATTTTGAATTCTTAATCCAATTATTCTCAATCTCCAATGTTTAAGCATATTTATTTTAGTAATAACAGCTTTAGATTATGGATTTTACTAAGAATAACTTTAATCATACACCTGTATGTATTTTTATAGTGTTCTCATCATCTTAAATATCTGGCCTGTTTTTTTCAGTATCAATTTCCACTTTGACAAAAGGGCTATTTTTAAATTTTGTTTAATTTCCAGATGGCTACCATTTATCTCAATTTAGGCACAGACTTGCTATTAATGTGATCAAGAAATACAGTTTATAAAATTTTAATTTGGGGATTTTTTGTGGATTTCTTTACCTGGGTACATACATTTTATCAGTCAGGTTGGGTTAGGTTAAGCTGCAGTAACAACCAAAAATTCTTAGTGGCTTAAATAACATGGGTAAGCTGGGCATTCTTCTCATCATGCTCATTCAGGGACCTGAGCTGATAGAAGCTCCATTTTGACACATGTTTCCATGATCACAGGGGCAGAGAAAAGAGGGCCTGGCTGTTAAAGCCACTTCTGTGTCCGTTTCATTCGCTGAAGAATGAAACTCAGATGCCTGAGTTCAAAAGAGCATGGAGTTCTTATCCTCTCAACAGAGGAGGGCTGAATATTTGTGAATAAATATTCTACCATATGCATTCAATAGATATTTATAAAGGACTACAGAGATACCTCCTACTATATAACAAAAATTGTTATAGACATCTGGATCCTGGCAGATATTGTTCGTTGGTGTCCTGCCTCCTATTCTCAACCCTGACCCTCCTTTTCCCATCCACTTTCCAACTGGAGGTGGCCATGTGACCCAGATGTAAGTGGAAGTTGGTGGGGTTGCCAGGTAAGCTTTTTCTTTCTTTTATTTTTTTAAGCTTTTACTTTTCTGATGTTGGTGCTGCCCTGTCTTCTTCCTCCTTCTTCCTGTCTTGACTGCTAATGTTTAGAAACACCAAGAGAATCCCAGAAATATTTGCTTTGACATTGTTGAGCATCTGAACCAATATCAGCAGCTGCCTACTTTCGGATTTTTCATATGAAGAAAAAAGTTTCCTCATGTTGGTATAAGCCACTGTGGTTGGGTTTGTTACTTGCATCTGAAAGCATTTCTGCGTCATAAAAGAATTCAGCATGTAAACAAAATAGACAATTCTCATCTTCAGTGAAAAATAATTCTTTAGAAGTATTCTGTTGTGAAAAATAGAAAAGAAATACATTGGCCTCTGCCCCTAGTTCCTGCACAGAACTCCTCAAATCCTTGTAATTTCCTGAGTGATCAGAGCACTAAGAGTTTCTTTTGTTTTAATAATTGATACTTGATCCCAGTTCCTGACAGAGTTCCTAAATGCCCTGGAACTTCCTAGGTGACAGGAGTGTCTTTTGTTCTAATGAGAAAACTCTGGGTGGGCTCCTGGGTAGCTCCTGGATGGGAGCTGGTCACCAGAAAGACCAACCTATGATTAGAAGCTTGGAATTTTCAGCCCCACCACCTTTCCCCTCTTGTTCTCCACAGAGGGGAGAGGGGTAGAAATGGAGTCAATAACTGATCATGCTGACATGATGAAGCCTCCATAAAAATCCAATAGTATGGGGTCTGTAGAACTTCCATGTTGGTGAACACATCCACATACCAGGAGGGTGCTGTACCCCAACTCCACAGGGACAGAAGCTCCTGGGCTTGGGACCCTCCCAGACCTTGCTCTATGTATCTCTTCTCTCTTCACATGTTATCCTGGTAAATGTAAATATGTGTTTCTCTTAGTTCTATGAGCTGTTCTAGCAAATACTTGAATTCAAAGTGGGGGGTGAGGGTGGTCATGGGAACCTCTGATTTGTAGCCAAGTCAACAGAAGTTGTGGATAACCTGGGACCTACCTCTTGTGAATGGCATCTATAAAGTGGGGGGGGGGGGGCAGTCTTGTGGGACTGGGTCCTTAACTTATGGGTTCTGTGCTACTCCAGTTAGTGTCAGAATTGAATTGAATTGTAGGATACCCAGCTGGTATCATAGAGATTGCCTTGTGTGGGAAAAACACCACACAAATGGCATCAGAAGTGTTGTGAGTGTGGTAGTTGTGTGAGAGTAAAGGAGAAAGACATGAGAGGAGTGAGTTTTTCTACTCATCTGTGGACAGGTGAAAAGAATGCTAAATACATATTCTAAATATGTAAAAGAGTTTATATGGTCCCAGATTATCATGGATCTTTTAAAAATATATTATGAGATAAAATAAGACTGCCAAAACGTTGATAATTGTTGTACAAAGAATATGTTTTCCCAATAAAACATTTTTCTCAATTATAATAGCCTTAACAACCACACTAACAATTGCTTAGCCAACTCTAATTTTCACTGATATCAGTGATTCACCACTGCTATTTTTATAACAGCTTTATTGAGACTGTAATTCACATACCATATAATTCACAATTTTAAATGTATGTGGCTTTTGGTATATTAAGACTTGTGCAACCATCACTACAATCTATTTTGGAATATTTTCATCACACCAACAAGAAACTCCCTACCCCTTAGAAGTACTCCCTATTTCATCCAAACTCCTCCCACCCCTCTCACCCCTCCTCCATCCCACTTCTGCCCACAGCCTTAGGCAATTACTAATCTATTTTCTGTTTCTGTGGATTTGCCTATTCTGGACATTTCATATAAATGGGATGATATATACATTATGTGGCCTTTTAAGATCAGCTTCTTCCACTTAGCATGTTTTCACAGTTCATCCATGTTGTAGCACGTATCAGTACTTCATTTATTTTTGTGTTTAAATTTTTGAGGAACTTCCAAGCTGTTTTCCAAAGTGGTTGCACCATTTTACATTCCTGCCAACAGTGTATGAGGGTTCCAATTCTCCTATCCTCTCCAACCCTTGTTGTAATCTTTTTTATTTTAGCCATTCTTGTAAGTGGGAAGTGATATCTCATTATGGGCTTGATTTGCATTTCCCTGATAACTAATGATGTTCACATTTTTTTCACGTTTATTGGTCATGTGTATATCTTCTTTGGGGAACTATTTAGATTTTTTTGCCCATTCTTAAACGGAGTTATTTGTCTTTATATTTTGGGGTCGTAAGTTCTTTATCTATATTAGTACAAGTTCCTTATCAGAAATATGATTTGCAAAATTTATCTCCCAGTCTATGGGCTATCTTTTCATTTTTCAATTATGTCCTTTAAAGCATAAAAATTTTTAATTTTGATGATGTCAATTACCTACTTTTTTCCTTCTGTATGTGTTTTTGGTGCCAAGGTCACAAAGATTTACATCTATGTTTTCCTCTAAGAATGTAATAGTTTTAGTACTTAACATTCAGGTCTTTGATCCATTTTGAGTTAATTTTTGTGCATGGTGTGAGGCAGAAATTCAACTTCATTCTTTTGCATGCGAGATCCAGTTATCCATGCATTTGTTGAAAAGACTATACTTTCTCCCATGGATTGTCTTGATGCCTTTGTTGAAAATTAATTGACTGTAAATCTATTTCTAGATTTTCAGTTCTACTCCATTGATCCATATGTCTGTCCTTATGCCAATACCACACTGTCTTGATTATTGTAGCTTTCTAATAAGTTTTAAAATCAGGAAGTGTGAGTCCTCCAACTTTGTCCTTCTCTTTCAAAATTTTTTTGGTTTTTCTGGGTTTCATAAATTTCCATATGATTTTGAGCAATCAACCTGTTGATTTCTGCAAAGAAGCCAGCTGAGGTTTGGATAAAGATTTCATTGAATCTGTAGATCAATTTGGGGAGTATTGCCAATCTTAACAATACTGTCTTCCAATGTACGAGCCTGTTTATTTAAATCTTGTTTAATTTCTTTCAATAATGTTTTGTAGTTGTAGTGTACAAGTTCTGAATCTCTCTTGTTAAGTGTATTACTGAGTATTTTATTTTTTGATGCCCTTGGAAATGGAATTGTTTTCTTAATTTCATTTCCAGTTTGTTCATTACTAGTGTATAAAAATACAATTGATATTTGTATATTGATCTTGTATGCTGCAACCTCACTGAACTCATTAGTTCTAATCATTTTTAGTGGATTTTTTATTATTTCTACATACATGACCATGTCATCTGCACTTAGAGATAATTTGACTTCTTCCTTCCAATCTGGATGCCTTTTATTCCATTTTCTAGCTAACTGCGCTGGCTACAACCTCCAGTACAATGTTGAATAGAAGTGGTAAGAGCAGACATCCTTCTTGTTCCTGATCTTAGGGAGAAAACATTCAGCCTTTCACCACTAAATATGATGATAGCTGTGGAAATTTCATAGATGTCCTTTATCAGGGTGAGGAAGTTCCCTACTATTCCTTGTTGAGTATTTTTATAATGCAGGGATGTTAGTGTCAAATACCTTTCTCCATCTATTGAAATGATCATGTGGCTTTTGCCCTTTATTCTATTCACAGGGTACATTAAATTGACTTTGGATATTAAACCAACTTTGCATTGCTGGGATAAATCCTGCTTGGTCCTGGTGTGTAATCCCTCTTACATATTGCTGGATTTGGTTTAGTAATTTTTGTTGAGGATTTTTGTACTCATAGTCATGAGATACTAGTCTCTAGTGTCCTTTACTTGTGATGTCTTTAACTTGTTTGACTACCAAGATACTAGCCTCATAGAATAAATTGCAAAGTGTTCCCTCCTCCTCTGTTTTTGGAAGGGTCTGGTATTAATTCTTCTTTAAATGTTTGGTAGAAATCACCAATGACATCTCAGCCTGGACTTTTCTTTGTGGGTAGTTTTTTTGGTTTCATTTTACTAACTTAAATCTCTACTTGTTCAGTGTCTATTCAGATGTTTTACTGCTTCTTGGCTACTTTGTCTTTCTAGGAACTTGTCCATTTTGTTTAAGCTATCTAATTCCTTGGCTACGGTGTTCACAGTATTATTCCCTTATAATTCTTTTTATTTCTGTAAGCTCAGTAGTAATATTGTCAGAAGGGAAAAATTCACTGTTTCTCCTCTCAAATCTCTACCACTATTCTCAATACTTCACATCTAACACTCAAGTGTGGGAGGGTTTTCCCCACACAAGCAATTCTCCAGTTCTCTATAGATACCACTGAATGCCCTATAATTTCATGGCTCTGACACTACCTGGGGTTAGCGTAGATCCCAGAGTTAAGGCTGCCCCTACCTCTCCGCTTTGGACACCAACTGCAAGTCCATGTTGTTACCTGTTTTTCTGGCCAACTGGCTATAAACCAGAGGTTCCCACAACCTCTTCCTAAGGTCTGATAATTTGCTAGAATGGCTCACAGAACTCAGGAAACAGTTTACTTACTAGGTTACCAGTTTATTATAAAAGGATACAACTCAGGAATAGCCAATGGCAGAGATAGGTAGGGCAAGCTATGTGGGAAGGGGCAAGGAGCTTCCATACCCTCCTAGCACCTCTGTCTTCACCAACCAACAAGCTCTCCAAACCCTGTACTTTAAGGATTTTTATGGAGGCTTCCTTACGTAGGCATGATTGATTAAATCATTGACCATTGGTGATTAACTCAACCTCTAGTCCTCTCTCTCCTCTCTGAAAGTTGGGAGGTGAGGCTGAAATTTCCAACCCTTAAGCACAAAGGTGGTTCTCCTGGCAACCAGCACCTACTCCCTTCTTAGGGGCTTTCCCAATAACAAATTCAGGTGTGGTTGAAGGGCTTCTTATGAATAACAAAAGACACTCCTTTCATCACTCTTCTCACTCAGGAAATTCCAAAGGTTTTAGGAGGTCTGTGCCAAGAACTAGGATGAAGACCAAATAGGTATTTATTACCAATCACAATATTACAAATGTCCTCTTTTTCATTCTTGATTTTAGTAATTTGAGTCTTTTTTTTTTTTTTGATCACTCTAGCAAAAGATTTGCCAATTTTGATGACTCATTCAAAATACCAACTTTTAGTTTTGTTGGTTTTTCTCTATTATCTTTCTAGTCTCTATTTTACTAATTTCTGCTGTAATCTTTATTATTTCCTTCTGCATGCTTTAGGTTTAGTTTGCTCTTGTCTTCCCCTAGCTAATTTTAGTATCTTTTTAATACTTAGAATGTATAAATCCACAAAACATCTCCAAGTGCATAACTATTTTTTTCCCAATTAATCCTAAGCATAAATCAGGAAGCCCCTTGGACATAAAAATTTAAGTATTCAGGTCAAGCAAATTTTCTTTTCTTTGATTATTTTTTCCCCTCCATCTACTTCATTATATATTTCTGGAACTTCTTTTACATAAGTATTGAATAATTTGATCTAGTTTCATATCTTGTCTTTTATGATTTTTGTTTGTCTTTTTAAACCAAATTCTAGAGGAGTATCTTGATAAAGCCTTTTAATTTATTCACTTAATTATGCTATCCCATTTTTGAAATCATACTTTGTCTCGCCAAAATTTCTTTTGCTTCTCCGAGGATACCTTTTCACAGGACCCTGCATGTGCTTCTGTCATTGCCTTGCCCCCCAAATCTCATGGTAGCAGTGCAGCTTCATGGTGTATCCCCTGTTCTGAGTCTTCAGGGTACTCCCCCTCTTTCACTTTGATGAATTCCTTCACGTGTCTAGAGATTTTTTCTCAGAAATAAGTGAAGATAGTTCAATGCCAGTAGCTGAGAGTGAGCTCCATTAACGACACCTCATGTTGATGGATTTGAGACCAAAAGAAGAAGGAAATTCTACTTTGATCATTAGATTGTTTGTCTGACTGACCTCAGTTACAGAAAGTTGAGGTAAACATAACCCCTTGGTTTATGGCATATTATTATATTCAGTCTGTGAAAAGCCTTCATAAATAATTGAAAGTTCTTTCTCTTATTCATGCATGTATTTAGTTATTCCCCCCACCCCCTCGATAACCCCCTCCCCAAGGGGCTACCTGGCAGGTACTGATCACACACAATAGTATCTCCCCTCAACCCCTACAGGTTGTGAGTGCAGGCTCCAAGGCATCACTGTAGAAGCCCCGCTCCATTGAGCGCAGGACTTGTCCCTTGGATTGTTTTGTACTCACTAGTCCTCTTCCCTATCCTTTCACTGATTCCACAGATGCCATGGGGTTTAGGGAGGTTGGAGGTGGGGGAATCCTCCCATTCCTTTTTTGCAATATCTTCGCAAGGCCACAGGTTTTAGAGGGTCCCTCCTACCCCCACACTGACCTCTCCACGGATGCCTCCTGAGGGATGCTACTTTTATTTGTAGGAATGGCTTAGAGTTTTCTATTTGGTTTAAATGAAGATACTTCAGTAAGATACTGGAAGAGAGAGTCAGACGCACAGCTTAAATTGTTAACTGGTTTGTAAAAATCCTTTTCTCCAGCTTATTTCTTTGCTGTCTCATCAGAGGGAAAAATCTAAGTAATAAAAACCAAAATGATACTAGAGTTCTCCTCATTTCCAGGGAAAAAAGCCACTGATGGCTAATATTGCTCTCATTTTTCTGATAGGCCTGAGCAAAGTTGAAAAATGCAAATGTGGGGTGCCTGGGTGGCTCAGATGGTTAAGCGCCTGCCTTCGGCTCAGGTCATGATCCCAGGGTCCTGGGATCGAGTCCCGCATCGGGCTCCCTGCTAGGCGGGGAGCCTGCTTCTCCCTCTACCTCTGCCTCTCTCTCTCTCTCTCTGACTCTCATGAATAAAAAAACGAAAGAAAAATGCAAATGTTTCTCTGCGAATAATGTGGGTCAATGAAGTTATTCTGTTAATACTTTCTTTCCACTTGACTGTAAGCCACATGATGGCAAAGAGCATGTTGGTTTTGCTCAACACTCTACCCCCAGTGTCTGGCATACTGTGGCTGACACACAGTAGGCATTCAATAAATACATGTTGAATGAATAAGCCAATCTTCAGCAAAAGGCTAGGTCACCAAATGGAATCTACAGAGAAAACGAAGGGCTCCATCTGGATCATGTTTTGATCTGATAAAGAGGCACAGAGTCTGACTGAATATCATTGCTTCCTAATGGCAGTGGGGATAAAGGGGTCAAGGAATAATGTCCCCCTGCTCTGGCAGGATTTGGACAACAAACCAAGAACCTGAGCCAGCTGAGAGCAAACCTGAAGGTGAAACCTTTGAAGGAGCCAAAGGGGGGTGTAAAAATCACAGTTGTGATAAATGCTGTAAGTCTAGGGTGCACGGAACTCAAGAGGCGTTTGGTGGTAGAGCGGATGGGGATGGACTTGATCAGAGTCAGGGAGGACTTCTCTGGTACTTGAGAAGAGAGTAACACAGATCACTTCGGTGGCGAAGGGAGGGGTATATCCTCCTACTCCCCCTCCTCTTTCTACTCTTCCCTGTCCTCTTCCTAGCATTCTGGAGTGTGCCAACATTGGTGAAAGAGGACTCATGTATTAGTTAGAGTGCAGGCTATGCTATTGAAACAAAGACTTAACAATGTGGTGACTTCAATAAAATAACAGGCTCTCCTTTTCTCTAGCACATCAGTGCAGAGCTGCGGGACTGCACTGCCCTCCCTGACATGCGCCTTTGCTTCTGCTTACAGGGGCCACCACAGCCCAGCCAGCAGGAAGAGGAAACAGAGGAAGTGGAGGGCAACCTGCTTCCTTTCCAAAGATGTGACCCAGCAGTTACATGCTTCCCTTCCCCTTACACCCTCCTGGCCAGAGTTTAGTCAGAGGACCACCCCTGCCTGCAGGGAGGCTGGGAAATGCAGCTGCTAGCGGGGTTTCGAAGAATGGAAAATGGAGGACAATTGCCACTTTGTACAGCAGAGGATGAGATCATTGACCCCGGGACATAAACTCACTTCTCAACACCTCTAAACACTTGCCTAGGTGTTGGCAGAAGTTCCTATTTCAAGGGCTAGAGCAGGAAACCCGACCAGCCCCAAACCACAGTGGATGATCTACCCCAGAGTTTCTCCAAACTCCAGACATTTTACAACTACCTTCGCAATTTTTGCCACATCTCTCATCCACATCCTGTACAAAATCATGTTGCAGGGGTGCCTGGGTGGCTCAGGCGTTAAGCATCTGCCTTCAGCTCAGCTGGGATCGAGCCCCGCATTGGGCTCCCTGCTGGGCGGGAAGCCTGCTTCTCCCTCTCCCACTCCCCCTGCTCGTGTTCCTGCTCTCGCTATCTCTGTCAAATAAATAAATAAAATCTTAAAAAAAAAAAACCCAAAAAACAAAAAAATAAAATCATGTTGCAGCCCTTATACCAGAGGTGCACACGCCTTCTTGACCTTGTTATCTATCATCCGTCCTGCACACCTCCTGAAGATTCTCTGGACTCACTCATCACCACCTGTAGAATTAACATGGAGGGAACCGTAAAAACACACTGCTACCCAGGCTTTACCTTCAACCAATCAGAATCTCTAGGTGAGGGTTCTAGACGTCAGCAATTTTTTTAAAAAAACTCCCCAGGGGATTCTAATGTGCAATGTGGGAAGAGATCCAGTGCCTGAAGATTACTACTAAACTTCCAGAGGACAGGAAGGCTGCATTCCTTTCTCCTTCGTAAGAAGAGAATGCCTTGCTCAACCATGGCTTGGGTCAGAGTGGTTCATCTCAGAAACCTAACATAGCATTTATACTCATTCTGGGTGGGGAAGGGAGGCAAGAGGGACTTCTTTTTTTCAGTGGGTCAGCCAGACAGAAGAGCATGTCTATTTTCCCAAGGCCAAACGTTCAGCAAGTCAATAAGCTCCTAATTCTTGCTACACAGCTCCAGCCGCATGACCTTTTTGATGTGGCTCAAGGCTAGGTCACTGAGTTCCCCGGCCTTCCCCAGCCACTCACCTTGGATGAAGGTCAGGGAAATAATAATCACTAACCCAATTAACACCAAGCACCAGACATTTGTCTAAATACATCTGTGACACGGAGGCACAAAAAGGTTAAAAAAAATTTTTTTACCCAAAGCCACAAAAAGTTAGGAAGCGGTAAAGCTGGGACTTGAACCCAGGCAGTGTGGCTCCAGGATCCATGATTTCAGAACCGCTCCACCGGACCATCCCTGCTGCAGGAAGGAAGCGGCTCTTCCCACCCCTAGGACCACAGGTCAGAAAGAAGCCAGCACAAGATTCTGACTGAGCAAACATTTGTGGAGCATCGAAGCGTGCAGGAAAAAGCACTAGTCTCATGGAGGTTCTGAGGTGTCAGACACTCGAACCTCCCCTTCCTGTCCTCTTGCACCCCTGTTCCCCAGGTAATCCCATCCTGGAGCTTCTCTAGCACATCTCTGCCCTGACCTGCTCTCCGAGAACCCTCCGCGGGGCTGCCTTCCTTCTGCTCCTCTGAGCCCAGGATGGCTCAGCAAAGACTGGGACACTGGTCACCCAGCTCTGACCGCAGACACTTCTGTTCCCGGACAGCACATGCCAGACACGGGGCCCGAGCTACTGCACAGAGACAGGTTTTTTGTGCTGAGCTCCTAGGCAGGTGCTGGCTGCTGAAGCCCCATTCGCCCGACCCACAGGCTTGGGAGAAGGCGTTCAGGGAACACAAGAGTGGTTGTTAAGTAGAAATTGCCACACATGTTGCCCCTTTGTTATCCCCTTTCTGCACTGTCACTCTGACAAGCTCTGCCTGACACAGGGGCATTAATTTTTCATGCCACCCTGCCACAGACACACAGATTTGTTTGGAGCAATGATAAATGAAATGCAAATGTGACTGGGAGCCCAGTGCTGAGATGCTGAGACTACAGGTCACATCGTGCTCCGGCCTCATCCTCCTGTCCCCACGACACCTCCAGGGGCTGCTTTACACCTGCCATATCCCGTGGCTTCGCAGAGCAAAAGGTGACTGCTGAGCAGAAGGAATACAATATTCTCGGTGGGTAGCAGCAAAGTTGATTAAGAAAAATTCACTCCCTCAGTACAGTTTCTGAACTCGTGTTTATCTTCATTTGAACCATCCTGGGTAGATGTGTTTTAATTGCGAGCCACATCCATTCCTTTTCCAGGAGCAGGCAGGGCATAAATTATAAAATAAATAAATGATTAAGAAACATCTAATTATTATTAGTTTCTTACTTGAAGGTACTTCCAAGCTGCTTCTTATTAAAGTCATTCATCAAGGAGCCACCGTGCCCTTTCTGGAGGCACTGCTCCCAGGACTGGTGTAGGACTCACTGTCTCATGCAGCACGCGGTGCTTAATAAACACGGAGAATATTGATGGCCGTGAATTCCTCCCTCAGCCTAAACTCCAGCGTGATGGATTGATGCTTCCTAAATATGGCGAATATTCCTCCAGCCATTCATCAGCCCTACCACAAATACAGGTGTCAGCCCGAGCAGACATCAGCCTCTAACTGCCTCCTCCAGAGCACACATACAGAGAAAAGCCCGCATTTCCCACACAGGGACCTCATCAATTTTGCATGTGCTGCAGTCCCTTGACTTATTAAATATTTATAACAATGTCATTATTTACCAAACAAGCTACCAGGCTGTGCCCAAGGCCCCAAGAGCCAGGAGCCTGAGTGTATGGAGCAGGGATCTCCTCTCAGCGCCCTTTTGCCTCTAGAGACACTTTTGGGTAGAGGCAATTGGGTCTAGCAGACAGGTTTCTCTGTCTTCCTTCAAAAATGCGTCTCTCTCCAGGTTTTGAAGAGGGAACAACGGGGCCAGAGGTGCATCATCCTCGGGGAGACCAAAGCACAGCGAAGCTTAAGGGTGTCGCAGAGCTGGGACCCTCCCACCAGGGACCCACGTTTGCCATTCTGCCATCCTTGCCGAGATGTCCTCACTGTTCCTCTGATCCACTCTCTAAGTCATTCTCTTCTCTGATTCCACAATCAAGAGCTCTAATGCTTCCACATAATGGCCCATTATGTCTCTAGGCAAGAGACAAAGAAACTCATTCACTCCACAAAGATTTATTGAGATTTACAAACATTTAGTTGCAAGGCACTGCCTCAGGTGCTGGGCTGTCTCGCCAAACTCACTACCCCGGTCTTCTCTGCCAGAGCACACCCTCTACCCTCCAAAATACTGGCAGGAAATGTCAGATACTTCCTTCGATTTTCTTGCAACTTGGTCATAAGCAGGTGACCAAGATCCTGGTCAACAAGAAGGAAGAACTTTTAGAGGAGGCTGGGGATGGTCTCTGGGAAATATTCTCTTACTGGTCAAGAGACCTAGGGAGAGACAGGTCCTGCATTCTTCAGCTGGACATTTTCAAGTTTACGCAACTGTGGCAGCCACTGAAGGCCAACTCTGGGGACAAAGGCCACTGTGGCAGACAGAACCATGGTCCTCATGACACTGATGAGGTGCTGATCCAACCCCTGCTCCTGTTCTGCTTCTGGATTTCTTATGAAATCAGGTTACTAAAACGTCTTTTTTTTTGCCATTAGGCCACAGTAATAAAAACTGACACAGGCAAGATCCACTGATGGATCCTAAAATTTGAGGAGTTGGCCAAAGTCTGAGGAGATATTTGCATGGTCTAATAGTATCTCTCCCAAGACATTTATTAAGTACAAAGGGAAAAACAGTAATTTTATAGTGGAGAAACCCAAAAACATCACCTTAACCAAATGACCAAGATTCTGATATCACCAGTAACAGGACATATCAATATCAGGTACTCCCTATGCACTGAGAAGGGCGTATTGCTTTTGTGATATTCTTGCCAAAAAATGCAAAACCTCAATCTAATTGGGACAATGCATGAGATAAACCCAAACAAAAGGACATTCTACATAACTAGCCAGTGCTCTTCAAAACTGTCAAGGTCAAAAAAGACTAAGCCCTGTCACAGATTGGAGGAACTAAGGAGACATGACAATTAAATGCACTGTAGGACCTAAGACTGGACAGATGTGGAAAAACTCGTGAAATCCAGATAAAGTCTGTAGTTTAGTTAATGGTATTGTACCAAGGCTAGTTTCTGGTTTTGAACATTGTATTATGGTTACACAATATGCTGATATTCAGGGAAGCTGGGTGAAGAATATATGGGAATTAGCTGAACGATTTTTTGCAACTTTTCTCTGAGTCTAAAATTATTATTACTTTTTAGTTTCAAAAAAAAAAATTGAGCCAAGGAGGTTCTCCTAAACTCTGTTACCAAAAAGCAGAAATTTCCTCACTTCTGGAATTTGCTATAATTACTCAGAGATTACAAAGAAAAGGACTTTATACAATCTAGATTCTCCTTCTAGTAACTGCATGGCTAAACACAATTCCATATGTTGATTATTTAATTCCCTTATTTACTATCATATAGGGAATTGGGAGTAATAATGCGAAAAAACACAAGCCTTGTAGTATTAGGCCTAATTCACATCCAAGACCTATTACTCATTACCTCTGTGATCCTGCGTAAGTCATTTACTCTCTCTGTGCATGGAAATAAGACCCTCCAGTCAAGGCACTAAGAGGTGGCTTTTGTGCCTGAAAGTGAGGAAAGGATGATATAAAATGGGGTTGGAGAAGAGGGCAGATTTAGGACCTACTTGTGTTTAAGTGGATCTGGACAGGGCTTGTGAATGGATCTGATGTAAGGATGGGGGTTGAGGGAAAGACCAGAGTCAAGGATGGATCCCTGGTCTGGACTGAGCAGCGGGGGATGGATGGTGACGCCAATTACTGAGTCCTAAAACGGGCTGGGAAGATGGAGAGGCAGCAACATTTAAAGAGATAATGGCTAAAAAAGTTTCCAGGTCAGATTCATAAAGTACAGGATAAAAACACATTTAAAAATGAAACCAGTGAAAAACAAAGAGAAAGCATCTTCAAAGCATTTAGGAAAAAAAACAACCCAGCAATACACCTTCAAAGGAACAACCATGAGATTAATAACTGACTTATCAACAGAAATAATAATGGCAAAAGACCATGGAATGAAAAGGAAAGAAAATAACTTGCAACCTAGAATTCTATTCCCAGTGAAAATACTCTCCAAAAGGAAAGGCAAAATAAAGACCTTTTCAATCAAACAGAAGCTAAGAGAGTGCATCATTAGCACAGGCTGAAAAAAAAAGAAAGACTGAAAGGAATTCTTCAGGCAGAAGGAAAAGGATTGCAGGAGACACACTGGAACACCAGAGGGGAAGACAAGAAACGGAAGGTGAACGTACTGGTACATCTAAATGGACACTGGCTTTCAACATTCGTAATCATCTTAGTTACGTGTGTTATGTATCTATACATGTTAAATACACATAGAATTGGAATGCACAGCAACCAGTAACAAATGGTGGGAAGGGTAAAATGGGAATCAAAGTGTTCTAAGACCCTGACGGGGCAAAAATTACTAAGTTTTCTTAGACTCTTTTGAATCAGGAATGCATGCTGATACCACAAGGACAGCCACTAAAAAAAGAGTAAGAGGGGGCGCCTGGGTGGCTCAGTTGGTTAAGTGACTGCCTTGGGCTCAGGTCATGATCCTGGAGTCCCGGAATCGAGTCCCGCATCGGGCTCCCTGCTCGGCAGGGAGTCTGCTTCTCCCTCTGACCCTCCCCCCTCTCATGCTCTCTCTCTCTCTCTCATTCTCTCTCTCAAATAAATAAATAAAATCTTTAAAAAAAAAAAGAGTAAGAGGATGAATAATAAGCTAATAGAGGTAAAAAACTGGAATTTAAAAAATGCTTGACTGATCTAAAAGAAAGACAAGAAAGAAGAGAAAAAGAAACATAGAATAGGTGGGACAAAAATCAAAGGAATAGTAAGATGGGAGATAAAATCAAATACACTTGTAATTAATGCAATGTATTAAGTGTAAACAAACCAACCACCCCAATTAAGCCTCCCAATGATCATGTAGACATTATCAGCCACATTTTACAGGTGAAGAATTTGAGGCACAGAGAAGTTAAGTAATCTGCCAAAGGCTGTCCAGCTAGGAAGTCACGGTACCAGAATTTGAACCAGCAGCCCACCTCTGGGACCTGAGCACGTCACCCCTCCAGGAGCTCCCCCTCCTCTCTGTCCACCCAACACTATTTTAGGTCAGCATTCCACAGACTGCACCTAGATTCCTGCAACAAGCTCCTAACCAGGGCTCACTGGTGCCACACTGTTGCCATGGTGACCATGCTAAGGCACAAACTGGATCTCATCTCTCTCCTAAATTAAAATTTCTTCCTGGATTCTCATTTACTTCAGGACAGACCTAAGTCATGAAAGGTCCTTCAGATGAGGCCTCTGCTGGCCTCCCTTCTCCCTCCATCTACTGCTTCCTGCCTTCCTGCCCTACATTCCAGGAAAGTTTGATTCCTGCCCTACCTTCCAGGAAACTTTGATTCCTGGGGTTTCCAGAAAGTACCAGCAGCTCCCCCCGTCAGGAAGGTATGAGCTTTGCTCCAACGGCCCCTCCTCTGTAAAGCTCCCATGAGGGTCAGCCCCTCTCTCTATCCCTATCGCTATGATTAGGAATGGCACTATTCCCTGGGCCCTTTCTCTATGCCAGGCACTGTGCCGGACGACGCATAATGGGCATCCTTCCTATTTAACCCTCACAACTCCATGATGAAAGTACTGTTCTTCATCTTCTAGATAGGAAGGGGACTCAGAATGGTAAGTGGATTACTCAAGCAAATCCACTAATTCAGGTAGTCAATTTTTACTAAGTACTAATATGCTTGGCACTCTCTGAGGTACCGGGAAAGAGCGGTGAACAGAGCAGGCAAACAAGCTATAGAAGTGAGCTTATGTACTCTGTATGCACACAGACTGTGTTGCACATATATTGCATACAGACTATGCACTGCGTACGTATTACTTATAGACTGAGGTAGCACTTATACTACTGCATATAGACCGACTACATTGCATATATTCTACGTTGCATATATACTGCAGATAGACCGATGTTGCCTGTATATTGTAGATTATGTTGCATACAGACTGTGGTAGTTGGTGACAAGTTACATGAAGAATATAATAAGGTAGGAAAGGGGGAGAACATGAAGCAGGTTGCAATGTTTTAAAAGGACGGTCAGGGAAGGCCTCACTGAGACAGTGACATCTGAGTAAAGACATGAAGGAGATGACAGGACGGGCCATGTGGGTACCTTGGAGACAAGCCTCCTAGGCAGAATTCCGGGAAATGTGCTGGAAGAGGGATGGGAACGTGGTGATGCCTTGAGGGAAGAGCAATGAGTAAATGGCACGGCAGTAAGCACCAAAATGTTAATTATCTATCAACCAACTTGACACCGGCTAGACCGTGAGCTCCTCGGACATGGTCATACCCCCAGCATTCTGGCATACAGGAAGCACTGCAAAACAAAAGAATCTGGACTTCGATCTTGAGTGCAACAGTAAAGGGACACTTTCTCCACCACAACCTTTTGTGGATTGGGAACCCTGAAGCTGGCGCCACCTATCCTCAGCCACACAGCACCATCCCCACATGTGCCTTCCTCTTCCCACTCTGAAGGGATGACGAATCTGACACCATCCAAGTCTTGGAGACTGGGTCTGTATTCTGTGGGCCTCTGTGGATTTTTCTGAAGCAAAGGAAAGGCGCAGCAGAGCCTGCCAGTGGCGGGGAGGCCTGATTCTGACTACAACCCTGGTTTCACTCACAACACCTTCCCACTTTAAGAAAAACCAAGCTGTAGTAAATACAAAGAACGAGTCAGATTAACATCAGAGCCCTGAACTCTTGAAGAAATAAGGTGCAAGGCCATCAGGCTATATGGCATGATACAAAAACCTATCACTCTAGGAGAGAGCCCTTGTCCTTTCTGTGTGTAGCCAATGTTGACAGGGGGTGAGAAACATGGCTAAGACCAGACCAAATCAAGACTGAAATCCAGAGGGTTCTACATGAGGTAGACCCAACCTACCTGGAGAGGTGAGATCTACCAGATGACCAGCGTGGAGATGCCTCAGACTCAGAACAGGGCCGCAAAAAGGAAAACCAAAACCACCACCTGGGAGAACTTAGCAGTGGGCCTCAGAAATAGAAAGGGGACACTGAGGTTGGGGAACAGGCCGAAGCCTCATCCTATGGAGTTATAGTGGCCTAGAATCATTCCCTGGGCCCAGAGGAACATGTGGTCCAGGGCCAGGGGTTTATCATGCCCCTGCTTTCTCCAGGAAGACTGACAGAGGACAGATTGGTGTACAGGGAGATACTGATCATTCAAATATTTGAAAATAATCTTCCAAATTCTATGGAGACAGACAAAATGATCGTAAATATCTGTATGACTATTAAGTCTATGTACTTTATGACACGTAAATACTTTGGGGCATAATGAAGTCTCTTGAATAATCAGTGTACTACATGGTTAAACTCTTTATGGAAACTAAAACAAAACTTCACTATTTAAAATTAGAGAGGTTTGTAAGTGCTGTACCTCAGTTTTAGGGCATGTGGTTCACACCTGTCCTTGGTTAGGAACCGTTTCCCTGTCCTAATCCTAAACCATCCTGCTGAGCTTTAGAAAACAAGATCTGCTCTATGACCTGCAGTTAATAGTTTCCATGAAAAACGATGGCTGGTGGTACTCATCTAAACTGAAACCCCTGCTTCGCTGAAAATGCACTCAACTCATAATGAATAAGCATGTCAACAGAGAGGCGAAGAACACACTAGACTTTTAAATTACATTTGACGATGGCGATCTTTGGTGCCCCCAAGTGGTCATAAGTAATGTGACATCCTCGACAGGGAGTCCTGTCCTGAGAGGAGGTAAAGACTGGGAAAAATTTTTTCAGAACATATGGTTAAAAACGAGGATATCTGTGGCAAGAGAGTGCCCAGAAAAGAATGGCTCCTTTGCGGGAATTGAGCCAGACTGTGAGTTCTTGCCCAACCCCATGGCCCAGGACACACTACCTCTTAGAGAAAGTGGAATAATCCCTGATTGTGAAAATTAAAATAAGCATAGATGTGATTTTTTTGTTGTTTTAAAATTTTACATATAGAGTACCTGTTTGTATTCTTCTGTAACTTGTTTTCACTTCACACTATGGTTTTAAAGTATTTTGTAGAGATCAGTGTGGTACAAAGATAATTCCTGCTTAATTTCCAAGCTACTCAACACCAAAAAGACATAGGTTGGCAAGGGGAGAAAGAGGAATATGGCTTAAGGAGGGCATCATGTAATAAATTTATTATATTTTGTTACAGTTTCCACTTTTCTCTTAATTCCAACTGTATACTATATAATCAACTGCTGTTCCAGAAATAAAATGTTTTAAACATAAAAATATAAATTTTGCTTCTTAAAAGTGCATACACCTTGAATAATAAAACATACAAATAAATAACAGAAGTCAGTGACACAACTCATGCACTTGTTTCTAAAATAATTTAAAATGTATGGTACACTTTTCTTCCAGCCTCAAGGAAAGGCATCCTGCCTTCCGTATTACTGTACAACTAAAGAAGAAAATGGTAGAGAAATCACTATGAACGGTGCATGAACAATATCAAGGCATTCTGTGTACAGTGACAGGGACATGCAGCTTTTAAGACAACTGCAGAAATTCCAGTGTAAAACTGAAGCATTCAGGGAAGAAACTGTTTTTGTAATGGGGCTTGAATTCGATTTTAACCAGTGGTGAGAGGCACAGTTGGTGAGCAAACTGACAGGGAACACAAATGCACATTTGAAAGGCCGACAGAGAGAACTTGAGCTTCAGCAAACACTGGAATTGCCTTCCCATCTGGTACGAGGATGCCGCACCACTTAGAATAGCACCTGTAGGCAACTTCACACTGCAAATTCACCACCACAACAGGCCATTCTGCTTCAAGGGGCTTTTCTACAGGGGGATTTCCAACTTGGATTTTTACTTAAATCTTTATTCCTTGAAATGTTGAAAACACCAGGTAAGTTGTGTGTTTTTTTTGTTTTGTTTTGTTTTTTTGTAGGTAGCATCATGCTCAACAGGATGAAACCACCTGAGAAACACAGCAGACTACTTTGAAGTTGTTTAAAGTGCCTTCGGCTCACCACAGATTAAAACTAAATTTCATTTGCCTCCATAGGTAACATATACTGCCAAATTTTTGGATGAGTATTATTTGATATTTTGTAATTACATGAAAAAACACGGAGGGTTACCAAAAAAAAAAAAAAAAAAAGACTCCAAATAAAATGTCTCACATTCATTTTTAAACTAAAAATAACTCCTAAAATTACACTGCGGATAAGTAGAGAATGAGCTAACTAGGAAATTAGGTGGCAGCCTGGAGTTTGCTATTGTAATTACTACAAAGATAGTCATTCTATCAAAATCAGGAACAGGTTTTCCAAGGCCACAAAGGCTTTACTTCAGCATTTTCTAACTCAGAGTGACTTCCCAACTCCCCTGTGGGTCTGGCCCTGTGGTGGCATCCAGGGAAAAGGCCCTGGGAAGGATGCACACCCCACAGGGGACTCTGTCTGCTCCAGCAAACTGAAGACCACTGAATCCCAATCGACTGGCAAGTGTTGGGCCACCCACCAAAGGCTCCAAGCACCCAAATAGGGTCTCAAATCAGAAAGGCTCCCTTATTTCAAACAGGATGTTAATATCAGTGGTTCTGACTCTTTTTTTTTTTCTTTCCTCTCCAACGAAACAGAGTCTGAGTCACTCCTGAATGCTTCACATGGCAGTGATTCTCACCATAGGGATGGTGTAGCACAGTGGTTCTCAATTCTGACCGCAAATTAGAAACCCCCACGAGCTTTAAAATGTATGGCAATTCCTGGGACCTGCCCCTACACTAGTTAGATCAAAAGCTTGGGAGTGGGACCCAGGCATTTGTAAAAGTTCTCTAGATGATGCTAGTGAATGCTGAGTATCAGAATCTCAGACAAGTCATTCAGAAGAGGCTTAACAGAATCTTGGTGAGAGTACATGTATGAGATTTGAAAAAAGGCTCGCAAGCCTGCAGTGGATCCCCCTTCCCTCCAAAATTGGGAAACACCTGTTTTAAATGCTTATGAGATGGATCTAGAACCTAATCCACTACAGAATGCTACCATAAATTCCACGAGCTTAGTCTTATTGTGACCAGTGGTTGGGAAGCTCCAAAGCTTTTCAAAACAGCTCTAAGTCTCTACAAAAGCATTTTAAAATTGTTAGCACTATTAGAAGCCACATTCTCTCCCTGTGACCACGATAGAACCCTAGGAGATATAAAAAATTAAAATCTATAGAAAATGGCAGGTTATTTTTAAAACAAAATAGTTTAGGAAAAGTGTTCAGGCTAAATACAGTATATAAACCCATGTGTGTTCAATATATCCAATTCCACTCCTGCTTGCAAAATACTTATTTTACAATCTTGCCGACGATCAAAAAACAAAAACAAAACAAAACAGCAAAGAGAAACATGTGCAAAGCAAAACAAGAAAATATATTCAGGCTCTTCAGTATTGATGATAAAGCCACATGTAAAAAAATTACAAATTCAAAAATAGAGCTCCATTATCCAAGAACTGCCTTTTTTAAAATTTACATTTAGGGTAGTCTACATTTTATTAGTTGTTTGCATAGGTGGTAAGAACATGCTTTCTGGGTTATATGGAGGCCAAGCAAAACTGTTGTCATTACTTGGGGGAAAAAATGACTGGTCATGCTCAAACTGCAGCTGCAAAACGAACACTTTGAGAGTTGATCAAAAGGCAGTGTGAAACACTAAGTGTTCATTTAAAGAAAGCACAGGATTTCCCCTCGAAAAATGTAGTCAGGTTTAACACAGTAATGTGTCCTTTATGAACATGAAGACAGCACAGTAGCAGCTGCTTTCTGTTTATGATATAGGCGCTGGTTTGTCAGCAAATTTTGCTCTTCTCAATTCCAAATAATACAAGTTCAACACGCCTCACAGAATATGTGTTTTATTGAAACTGTGCTTATGATTTGCATACTATCTCAAAAATCCAACCCAGAAACACTAATTATCTTGGCATCCAATAATTCCGATAACCTACGTAGGAAACAACAACTTCAGCTCTTCGGTAATTTGTCAGAATGAAATGTAACGTCAGATGTCAATCTATTTTTAAAAAAACATGTTTATTTGAAATAAGTGAGCTTTGTTCACAGCTCATCTCCGCTCCATTTTTCCTAAAGGCTGACACTACTGCTTCCTGGACAAACTGTCCCTCGTTTTTTCCACGATAGTTACTTTAGAGGGATGGCAATTTGTCCCCCTCCCCCAACCCCCACATCTATTTCATACACATGTGGATGACCAAATTCTAATGGAAAGTGACTTCGTAATGGATTTTCAACCCCTAAGTAGTAGAGACAGCTCAGTCTGAAAAAGTGGATGTAAGAGTAAAATGTCTCCGAAGATGAAGAAGGGCACTTTTGGTTTCCGGAACAGGAGAGACTTGCTCAAGAGGACCACAGGCCTTGACTGCTTCACCAGAATCCATCTGCTCTCTGTTTGGGGGGGGGGACCGTCACCCCATTTAGGGTATCACTGGCATCCCCTGGCTCATCGGCTGGGCTCCCAGGGCTCCTCGGCTACAGCGAATTCCTGACGCTTTCCGCTTGCCTTTACGAGCAAAGCAGGCCCTCAACGAATGCTTGCAGAATGAATGAATGAATGAGGAAAGAATGATTACAAGGATTTATGGCAGCTTCATCAAGAATTACAATATTTTACCAGACCACAAATACTCCCACGTCCATTTCTATTGGCCCAGCAAGGTATTACTTCCTTTCAGTTAGGCTGCTTTTAGGATGGGAAAACACAAGGGCTGGGAGGTGATCTTGAGATGACATGAGCTTAACAGTTTCGTTGTGGTTCCACATTATACAAGGGATTACAAAGGCAAGGTGTAGGGCTGTCTGAAGGAATGACATAGCCTCAGTGCACTGGATGTTCACAGGAAAAGAAATCAAAAATAAAAAGTTTTTTAAAAGCAAAAAACATTAAGGAGCCACACTCCTGTCAGGGATTACTCTGTGCCTACCAGGAAATGACTGCTCTAATCAGGCCCACCTGGTTGCCAACCAGAAACTCAGGCCCACCAACCTTGGCAGATCATTTTTAACCCCAAAGCATAGATATGCTCAATGTGCCAAACATCACTGAGAAAATAAAAAACAAAACAAACATCAAGTCCCTAACCTACTGAACAACCGAATTGAACCAAGTAATAATTTTCCCATAAGATCTTTCACACCTCAAAGAGCACCTTCAAACTTTTGGGCAAATAACCTTTTCTGTGACTTAAAAGTTGTACCTAGTAGATATGGATGAGATTTTCATTGTTTACCAAGCACAGAAATGGAACAGCTTAAAGAAGTCTACACAATGCCATTATACTTCCTGATTTTTTTTTTCATTTAAATCTGAAAAAAAAAAAAAAAAAAAAGACTAAACTCCATAGACATATTATTTACAGATACTGAAATTTTATTTCTAGGTCCCATGGAAAATTAAAGAAATTTGTAGAGTTGTTTTTTTTGTTTGCTTGTTTTTGTTTTTGTTTTTTGTTTTTTTGAAAACACTAGATATAATGGAAAATCCATTCCTGGAGGACTTGAGAATAAAAATATTTGCCACTGTGAAAGTTAAACTAGATCCTACTTATGCTTAACTGGTAACAGCCCCAGAAAAAGGTGTTATTAAAAACCTTTATGTAGTCAAACTATAATTCTAAGGCTGTTTCAGAGCTTCAGATAGGAGATTTCAAATGAGATTTATCTATTTCAAAGAAAGACGAGAGGCTCAAATCAGACAAACATTCAACTCCTGATACTGTTGATCCCATACTTGGTGCATCCTTTCCAGGAAATAAAAGTGACACAGAAAAACCAGCGGTGGCTAAACACTGATGGGGCTGTCAGGGTGCCCGTGGAAGCAGTGACCACACTGAGGGCAGCCAGTCTTCAACAGTCACACTACAGTAGAGGAGAGGAACGCTGCTTTGGGAGACCAGAAGCCCATGCAGTGCAACAGCGATACCTAGTGAAGGGGTGAGTACAGGACCGAGTGCACCGGGCAACAGGCTCACGTTCAATGAACTTCATGGAGCACTATGGTAACTTTCACAAGGCTGAGTAGCCAAGTCTTAAAAATTGCAAGGGTCTAAAATGCCAGCTACCCTCAACATAAATGGCCTCCAGACTTGCAAGTTACCTGCTCATGCTCAAAGTAGCAGCAAAATAAAGTTAGAAACCTATTGGAAATATTTCCCAAGAGGTATTCATGGGGGCGGGGGGAGGGGGGGACAGGAAAAAAAAAAAGGCAGTGCAGAATTCATAGCTATGCATGTGTACATGTTCTAATTACTTCACAGACAGCAATACTGAAAAAGGAGGTTATAAATGGATCTGTGCACCAAGAGTTCAGGAAGAACTGGAAGGGTTTATAATTTTTTTAAAAATTAATATTTAAAAGCATATAAACTTAGCATGCTATATTTCATGGCAAAGTGACAAATGCTATTCAAAGAGAATCAGGACCATGACTCTCTTGACATTTTTAAAAAAATAGAAAGAAAAAAAAAAAAGCTAAAAATTGCCAGGATACCTCCAGAAAGCTTGAAGAACTATGTATCTTGCTTATCTGTGAGATTTTTGTGAGGTTCCCTGGTTTTCTAAACAAGAAATGCAATTTGCACTGACAATGCCAGATGGAACATGCTCCAATCCTGCTTCTGAGTCCTGGGTAAGAGATTAAGTCTTAAGCACAAAGAAGAAATAAATGACTTACTGAAAAGCAGTCTACAACTGAGACTGACAGGCAGCATCAGAAGCGCACACATAATACTTTGTCACACGTTGCTTCAACACACCATCAACTGACTTTTGGCATTAGGCAACTTCTTTCCTCTCCAAGTTACAAGAAACATGGGCATGCGCACACAGGGCAACACGGAGCTTTCAGCTTCTAACATAGAGAAAAGCAACACCAGAGAAGGAAAATGGTACAGATTCATGCATCCAGTTCAGAATCCATTTTTTTCCGGAAATCTTTCAAAGATGTCAACTGCTCTACCTTTCAAAATCCCATGGCCATAGCTAGCGAATTTAGAAGGAAAACAAAATTAATCAGTGACTGGCTCTCTGGCTGTCCCATTTGCCACCTCTTAGGACATATCCTAAGAATCAAGACAGCTTATGGTACACACATCTTTGCAGACATGAAGCTATGAAAGACTTCATTTCTACCTCTAGAAATTTCTATCTGTGGCAGTCGGAGAAATGACAGTCACTCACAGGCCACCTTCTTCATTGCGCATCCACCCTAGACTAGCTGAGTATATACCTGAGAAACATTAGTGTTAAAATATTGCCCTTTGCAGAGACTGGTAGATGGGGCCAAAGTGCAGAAAGCAACAGTCTTCTCTCGGTTTCACTGTTAGCGTCACAGTTTTTAGAGCTCCTGGTGCCACATGACAATTAGCTGTGAGGACAAATCCTGCTCAGAGGAAACCCAAGTCAAATAACCGGTCCTTCCACAGCACACACTAATGACAGCTTAACTGGCTCACAGGTTTCCAAACCCTAGTATCCAACAAAAGTCATTAGAGTTCTCTAGAAAGAAATATGTACAATTGCTAAAGGGACCACCCAGGGTCTCGTCTACAATTATTCCAGTTAGCTTGGTATCAATGCTTTGCCTATGGCTGTTATTTGGTTCAATGGCAGAATAAGGCGACGCTTTTAACAATTTGCAGTTGAATTCTACACACACACGCGCGCACACACGCGCACACACACTAGGCACGTGACCCGAAACATACAAAACAAAAGCATAGAAGGCTTTGGTGGGAGGGAAGGGGTTCTAAATAAATAAACATCTTTACAGATAAAACACTTGGATTGCAGAAACATCACTGAGGTTTTTGAGAAGGCCGTGCAGAGGTTTGCATGCTAGAAGAGAACTGTTTTGAGGATTTCGCAGCAGACTGCCTGCCACCAGGAGATGGGGGCACTCCAGAATCTAGCTGGGAAGACTTGGATTTGCGAGCGGACAGCAGGGAATGTTTAGCAGAAGCAGGGTCCTTGGAGACAAGCTGCTCTTTTCCAACTGCACTTGCACTTGGCTGCTGGATACCTGGAGGCTGGTAGCCTTTCTCTGCCTTCTCATCCCCAGCATTCTTACCAGCCGACTTGACAGAGCTCCCACCGGCCTTCTTGGAGAGCAAGGTTGTTTTGCCAAGGTCAGTCGACCGCCGGGTTTCCTTCTGTCGCAAAGCTGACTTGAAGAAGGATAGCCCCTTGTCCTCCGACTTGCTGTCCCTCTTCAGACCAGCCTTCATGTTTGTGTTGGGGGAACGCAGGCTGGCCATGGAGGAGCTCCTGACGTGCTTTCCGTCCCCTCGGCCCTCCCCGGCCCTGGCCTGGTTCACCCGAGGGGAGTTGGGTTTAGAGCTGGAGGTGACGCTGGCTCTGTCCGAAGCCAGGCTTTGCCTGGAGCCCTCTCTACTCAAGCTCCGGTCTGAAGTCCTGCTCTTCCCAGGAGGGAAGGGACCCTTTGCAGCAGAGCCCGAGGCTTTTTTGGCAGATGTGGAGGAAGCAGTGTAGGTGAGGGAGGAAGATGATTTCTGCTTCTGGGGCGAAGGAGATGACACGGAGTCCTGGGGTTTGGGGGAGGACTGCTTTCTGGGCTGGCCAGAGGCAGGGGAGGAATGCCGTCCACTGGCCCTGGAAGAAGAATCTGCTTTGCTTCGGGAGCGGGAGGGCTTTATAGAAACTTTTACAGGAACAGGAGAAGAAGGAGATGTACTTGAAAGAGATGATTCCTGGCTTGCCAAGACTGGTCTCCCCTTCCGCAAGCTTCTATCTGGCTCAGAAGCGCCTTTGGAGCTGGGGGATCTCTTGGCTGTGCTGTCTGATTTCTTTGTGAGGGAGCCCGGGTGGCTTGTGGGTTTCACCTCTTTGACTGGAGAGCTGTCTATAGAATCGCTCTGATCCACATAAGCAATCTGGTTATTGTTATCAAATGGATCAGAGACTGGGGGCACACGATCCCCTTGTGCTGAGTTTTTGCTGTGTGTGTCTACAACACTGGAGTTCAATTTGCGGATGTCTGATTCATCTCTGAACACACCTTCCATGACAGCCAGAGGGGCCCGACCCACAGCCTTGTGCTCACGTCGGCTGTGACTATCACTTGGTTCCTGGTAACTGCTGGCAAGGTTCCTTAAGCTGCCAAAGCAAGAGATGGAGACCTTGTCATCCACTGCCTCCCCGATCTTCTCCAAGGTGGAGGCAGAGGTGTGGATCGGTGAGTCCCCTGAGAACCGGGAGGGAGAACTGGAGCGCATCTGCAGCTTGGCGGACAAGGACCAAGAAGGTCTAATGCAATTGTCGTTAACGGCCAAGGGGCTGGTGACAGAAGATCTGGATGACAAGCTCTGACGCTGGACACTTCTCACGAATGGTCGAGTTGAGAAACCTCCTGAATGCAGCAGAGAGAATAGCATTAAGCTAAACCGAAAACATGTCCCAGCAACACCTTAAGATACTGAAGATGGAAGGAAGGCAAGCCTGGTGGAATGACAGGAGCGTGACTTTCAGAGCCAGCATGTCTGAGGTCATAAGAGCAGCCACGTGACTTCAACTTTTCTGAGCTCAGTTCTCCTATCTATAAAATAGGGACATTCTAACTCAGGGATCGGCAAACTCTTTACTTCTTGCTGTACGTCGGGGGTCAAGAGACTTAACGGCCCAGGCAATTAATACTCTAGGCTTTGTGGGCCAAATACTCAACTCTGTCACTGCAGCATGAAAGCCACCACAGAGGACACATAAACAAACGGGTGTGGCTGTGTTCCAATAAAACCTTATTTACAAATAAAGGCAGGGGCCATATTTGGCCCATAGGCTGTCTGCTCTAACTCACAGGACTACTACAAGAACTAGATAAAATCCTGAAAGTCGTAGGCCCACCTGGCATTTCACAGACGCTTAGTAAATGTGAGCTGCTGATCCAGCTTCTTCATCTAACTAAGGAGAACCAGGGCCCACAGAAGTCAAGTCGTTGCTCAAGATTATGCAGAATCAGAGGCAGAGCTAACACCAGAACCACAAACCCTTGCCCCCGACTCAATGCCACATGGAGCCTGGCTTGTAATTATTGACTATAACAGCAGACCGGTGGAAAGAACCACAGACAATACACTCCTATCCTGAGTGACTTCAAACTTCTAAAGGCAATATCCATAATTAGAATAATATACTCCTGAGTCATCTCCAACTTCCAAAGAAAAAGTTCATAATTAGAACTACATACTTCTATTTTGAGTGCCTTAATACTTCCTTCCAAAGAAAATATTCTAAATTAAATTTCATACATACTTGGTACCGTAGCTGTGGTATTTATAAAACCATCCAGATAAGATCCCCAGGGACAGGCTCTGTTCTATGGGCACCACCCGGCACCAGTGTGATGATGATGCTTAAGAGGATACTGATTTCACCAACTACACAGACCGAGGGCAAACCAGCTTACTATTAAAACAACAGTGAATTCTAAATTTAAAGGCTGCATTGAGAAAAACCTCTACCTAAACAAGCAAAGATCCACTGGCTGGTTTTCCATAAAATGTCAGGAGCTTAGCAATTCCAGCTAAGTACTCTTGTTATTTTACAAATAAAGAGGCAACAAGCCAGAAGAGGGAGAGGGGCTGGAGCTACAATGACGCAGACCTCCCCGGCCAAGCAGCCCCTTTCAGCTTCCTGTTGTTTCCCTCCACTTCACGTTCTCACAATTACCCATCACTAGACGCAGACTACAGGATTACAGCAACCGACATGCTGGCCGCAGAAGGAGATTTGCTGGGAGATGAGGCACCATCCTCATTAGAGAAGCTGAGCTCACTCTCGCCTCCTCCCAGCCTCGGTGCCTGGGCTGCCTGATCCCTCCTGCACCACCTGGGGTTCCTGTCAGAACTGAGGGTTCTCCTGCCATTACACAAGTGGTAAGTAAAGGTAAAAAAAAAAAAAAAAAAAGAGTTCTATTTGTATCATATTTCCCAGGTTTTTATATTGTGACCATTTTCAGAATTCTTAAAAACTATCTTTATGCAGAAGCAAGAGTTTTTGTTCTAGATGCTTCTGTACTTAAAAGAAAATGCCACAAATTCCTCTAAAGGAAACCACGGCGGAAAGGGGAGAAGCCAAGAGTCAGGAAGCCCCCAGCGGAGCCAGCACAGCGACTCCTCCTTGCCAGGAAGGAGGCCCTGGGCAAATCACCCTTGCAGAGTCCCCTTACAGCTTATTTTAGGAACTCTGAAAAGCACTTTGAAAGAAATGTATACATTATACAGAGTTAAAGCTCCAGCCTCCACGCTAGACCTTAGAAGTGGAAAATAATGAAGTAGGAGGAGAAAGTCATCCTAGAGGTCACAGAGGAAAAGCGAATGATCCGGTTTATAGAAAATGGCACTTATGATTGTAACCCACAGCTACACAGCCCTTTTACCTTCTCCCAGTCTTCTTGGGGCTTAATTCCTAAGCATGAGGGACCCTGTGCTGTGTCTATGAGACACCATTGTAGAAATGTGTCACAAAACCCATACCCACCATCGTCTTCACTCCTCTCCCCGGCCATCTCCACCGACTCGGACAACGAGGCCAGGGAGGTGCGTCTGGAGGAAGCTGCAGAGGTCACGCTGGCTTGCTTGCTCCCCGGAAGCCGGCTCACCCAGTGTTCACACAAGGAAGAACTTGTGGAGCCTGCAGTAAAGAAAGCGGGCAGTGAGGTCAGGCCAGAATCCCGGGCCAGCGGCTTGGCACACACCCTCACAAAAGTGCTGCTGCCAGAGCTGGGAGGTGGCCGACGTCAGTATTAATTCCCAGACCTCAAGCAGACCTGCGCCTGCTTGAATATCCCTTTAAGATGAGAAGAAGGAGGCCAGACTCTCGCACATATTTATAGTAATGAAATGCAAGTATAGGCATGGACACTTCGTAATGCAAAGTGCAGGTCTTAAGTGCTGGCAATTGAATCGTTCATACTCATTCTACAAATATTTATTAAGCACCTACTGCCGAGTACTGTTCTAAGCACACACAGAAAAAATTCTGACACAGAGCAAATAAAAGTGGCATGCTCCATCATCTTCTTAGCCTCACTGCTTTGTGGAGTCGTTATGTCATTTTCACGATGTTAATATACAAACACACACACATGCACACACCCAGGATATATGTCAATCTGTACTGTCCATTCCAGGGATGCCCTGAAATATATTCCAGAGCAACAGAAAATGCTCTCAAAATTGAGAACATGTCTCAAATAGACCTCAAGAGGGTGTAATTTCCAAGCATATCTCAGGCTCCAGAAAGCACTGGGGAAAAGCACTAGAGCACTAGAGTTCCCACTCTCTTAAAGGAGTGAGTGGCTACGGAGAGGCAGGTGTACTGAGTGAGGCTTGACTCCAGCAGGGGCTCACTCTGCTTCAGCTGTGCCTCCTTTCAGCGGCTTCGAACCTACCCCTCACAAGCTTCAACCCAGGGTTAATACTCTCTAACATGATCCCATGTTACCATGTCCCCGTCCTCAGCCACAGTCTCTTAAACTCTGCATTAAGAAGCATGCATCACCTTGCCTGGACTGTGTAGCTGCATCCAGACTAGACCCCATCCAGCTAAACCCAGCCCATCTAATAGACTGTAGCCTTCAACCCTTCTAATGGAACAGGCCGACTGCACAGGGAAAAAGAACTATTTTTAATGGTGCTTTACCTTTTCTAAAAGGCTCTAACGTACATTTTCCTAATCTGATGCACACAATGACCCCATAAGGCAGGTATTATTAGTACTCCCACATTACAGATGATTAAACATGTGGCTTGGATGGGATATGCTCCAAGATGATGGATCCAACCAAAACATGGCAAAGCCAAGTCTCATTCCCTTTTAGAGTAGCATGCCGTACTGCTTTTTTTTTTTTTTCTCCCTCCCTCCCTCCTTCCCTCCCTCCCTCCCTTCCTCCCTCCCTTCCTTCCTCCCTTCCTTCCTTCCTTCCTTCCTTCCTTCCTTTTCATTCATCCATTCATTCATTAATTCCACAAGCAGACATGGCATGCTCACTTTGAGACAGGCTCTACATGCTTCCATGTGAATGCTGCTGGTTCACACATTCCACCCCTATCTCCTTGACCACAATCATTTTGGTTTCCATATTAAATGCAAATGTGAGGATTGATCTGATCAACCCCACAGAGTCATGAGACCTTGTGGAGTTCTCTGGACCATTAATTACAATCTTCTGTTCTAGAAAAACCTGCCAAAGAATAAGTTGGCCTTACCTGCCACTGAGCTGTTGGCCGACCATGATGGAATAGCTGTCCGCCTCTGGTAGAAAAGGATGTATGCCATCTGTGTGCAGACCTCATCTTCCGACAGCTGCTGCACATCACTGTCATCGAAGCAGTACCAGAGGCCATCCACAGAGTTCTTACAGTACGCTGCCAAAGAAGAGCCTGTCATCAGTACCAGGGGAGGGGGGCACCAACCACTCCACTCTGCCCACAGACACCAGTGCTTTGGCTCGTATCATTAACTCAAGAGGTTTTTAAAGCTGCATGTAGTAACATATGAAGGGGTAAAAAATCCAAATCGCCTATCACGCTTAGGCAAAATGTTTCAGGAAATTTTAAACTATTCCAAATGGACAAAATTCTACTTAATCTTAGAAAACACAATATACTCATTTATTTAAACCAGTGGTTCTCAACCTGGGACAATTTTGCTCCCCTAGGGACATCTGGCCATGAATGGAGACATTTTTGACTGTCATACTAGGGGTTAGGGTGCTACTGGCATTGAGTGGGTGACTGGGGATGCTGCTAAACATTCTACAATGCCCAGGACAGTCCCCGCCACAAGAATTATCCAGCCATACTGTCAAGAGTGCTGAGGCTGGGAAACCCTGATATAAGCATGTTGTCACATTTTAGTGTTTATTAGAGATAGAAAATAGAACTAGAAATAATGATACTAATACTAGCAGCAGCTAATATTTGTTTAGCACTTATTATGTGCCAAACTTCTCAGTTAATCCTATGACATTTGTTCTTTTATTATTTCCATTTTACAGAGGCTCAAAAAAATGAACGAGTTTGCCCAAGGTCAAGCAGCTGGTGAAAAGCAGGGCCCAGTTCATATCAAGTGTATCTAGTCCCTGAGCTTGCACTTAAACTACCCCACCCTGCTTCTCAGGGGTAGCACCAACAAGGCCCCAGTGGAAGTCCCCCAGCAAACTAAGAACATTTGAGCTCATAAATGCATGCGTGTTTCTCTCCAGTTCAAATTCTAAGCCTGAGAGAGAAATAAAGACCATTCGGGTACCAACAAAAGCAGACAAGAACTTAGTGTTCATGAAGCCATGTGATCTTGTAAGGATATATCAAGAGGTGTGATTAAACTTGATCCAAAGGGGTACATTCTTATCACGCTTTCTAAAAATACCCATTTATTGGAGTAAGAATAAATGAGTGCTAGAATATTTTGCTCAACACTCAGAGGCAGGGCACATAGTGTCCTGAGGTGCCAAAGAGTGACTCCCTCGCAGGCGACAACCACATTTGTGAGTATGGAACCTTAAGAAATGAAAGGGACTGAGGCGAGGAGGGGCTACACCAGACAGGTCCCCGAAGAGAAGAGCAGAATAAGAATCTTTGATCGTGGGGAGGGAAATCATGGACCGCTATGGGCTCCTAGGACCAGAAGGGGAGAGAAGTAGAGAGAGAGGTAGCACATGGAGCTGGTAAAACGGCAACTGGCCAGTGGTGTCAGGTCAGGCTCGATATAGAAATGACCCGGCTGGCGAGGTGGCTGCTCTTCTGGAGTGGGACTCGCCCAAGACAAGGTGACAGAACAGCCCAGCACTAGCATCAGTCTGTTTCTCTTCAGGGTGGTCTGTTCCCAGTCACAGCAAGGCAACTAAGGCAGCAGGGCAAATCACTAATGGTTTCAGTGTATTTACCAAATAATTCTACTTGCTTTTCTTCCTGGCACTAGCTTCTCAAGTGTTTTCTAGACAAGTGCTACTCAAATTGTGGTTCGTAGACTGGTGCCAGTCCACAACAAGATAAGCACCCAAACTGAAATTAGCATTTAAATAGCAATCTGACACTGCCGTGATATTCTTTCTGTATTTTTACAAAGACTGATTCATGAAAAACTGGAAATTTTGAAAAAGAAAAAAGGCAGGTTCTTCATCATGGAAGTTTGATCTAGAATTCATACACAAGTTAGCCATACACATACCATGTGATTATAGCTAGAACTAGTACAAAATAAAATTCCAAATAAAGACTTAAAAATATGTTATCTTGAATTCAACAATACAAAGGCATTTAAAATGTTCTCTAAACTAAAACCCTAAACTTTTATGTGTCAATCAGAAAAGCAGTGGTATGGCCTAGGCATCACAAAGGGGAAATAATGCAGAAAGTGCCTAAGCTCTTCCTAGGTAACAATAGGTCGCGAGAGGCAGGTCCGAGCACTTCTAGTTCACTGGCGTAGTCACCAAGTTCATGTAAGGTCACCTGCTGTAGGTCACAGAGCATGGAAGAGGTGTCTAGCTTCTAGCCCATGCTCCTGACTCTAAACTATGGGGCCTCCCAAGTACCTGCAGGTTTTCAGGCATTTTCCAAAGCCCACTCTATATAAAGAAGAACACGATAGGATAAAATCCAGTACTGTCCTCTTTTTCTCAACAATTTCTTGTTGGAAAGTGCATTATTTTCCTGAGAAACAATATTATCAATGGAAGACACATTCTTTACCAAAGCTGAAGCTGCGTGAACACTAACCAGGGATGTTGGAAAAGGTGTTACCACACCAGCTAACCAGTGGACTGAAATCACCTCTAAGTTCCTTTCCATTTGAAGAGTCCATGAGTGTATAATTCTATTACTCAGGATCAAAGAACACAGACATGAGTGGTAACGCCACAAAGGCAAACATCCAATCAGACACATGACATTTAAATGCAACTGGCCCCATAAAATACAAATACAAAATATGCAAGACACAAAATTCAGTCTTATCAGATTTTAAATTTGATTTAAACCAAAATACAAGGTAAAATATATCTAAATGTTTAATTAACTTTTGTCTTCTAGGGTCTTCGACTTCTCTATCTCATTTTTCTCCCTGAGTGTGCTTCCTAGGGCGGGTAGAGGCCAAACAAACCGTTCTACTATGAGATACACTCCAAGTTGGGATCATTCCTCTCACAAATAATTGTTGCCTGCAGCATCTAAGTACTAAACGAACATGAGCTAAAAGGGTTTCAAGAATAAAAGATTACTGTATCCAGTCACCTGCCGCATCCCCGCCTCCTGTGGTCTCCGAGAGCAGGCTGAGTGAGTGTGCTGGTGGAGGGGTTCGGGAGCCTGCTGAGGGGGCTCTCGGGGCTAACTGCTAGGGAAGGGTCTCACAGATGTTTAAAAACTAACTGGTGGAACCCAACCTCTTCCACCTCCCCTGACCTTTATGAATCACTGGTGCCCTGGAGTCTTATTGCATGAAGCACTGAGTTCATAAAGAAAGGAAGTCCCTAGAAGTACACATGTAAAATGTGCTTAGTGTGAAGGAAGCAAAAATCCAAGTCCTGGCCGCCCACCCATACAGACTGGCAAATTAACAGCAGCGCCCTCCATGGACTCCCCCCAAACACAAATGTCCAAGGAAGAGTCCCCACACCTGCCTGCCACCCCGATGTTCACACATGCCCTTAAGCCAATAATTCCAGTTCTGAGACCAATCTCGAGGAGTTACAAAACTAGAATATAAACTAAAAGATGTTCATCAGTGTTACAGTCAAAGTTAAAAACCAGAGACAGTAGACATTTTCAACAATGGGGAATGGCTATATAAAATTAGAGTTCCATCAACAGAATGTTCTGTGGTCATGAAAAAACAGTGTATAAAAATTAAGCACCAACATCCAAATACTTCTGTTACAGTCAAGTGTGAAGACTGGGATACGGGGACATGTACATAGCACTCGCATCTCACTGTGCTTCTGATTCTGAAACTTTTATTGTCTGTCTCCCCATCAGCCCATTTGGTCCTGAAGTACAGAGGGCAGGTTACTATCCCCACAGCTTCTCCTGTGCCTCCAGCATGCTCTGACCACATTCCCATGGCCCCTTGCTCTACCCCCTGTGCACATTTCCACCACAGAACCTATGACACATTACTGATCTTACGTATCATCTGGCCCTATTTCCCCCTACCTGATTACACTCCGGGAAGACAGAGGTTGAGGCCTATTCATTTCTGATGTGCCTCTGATGTGAGCCCAGGGCAAGCTATGCAGGACGTGCTCCATGAATGTTCACCTAAATAGAACCTACCAGTACAATCATGACAGTGTAAAATAATGGCCAAAACTTACAGAAAAACACTGGAAGAAATGTTACCTACATACAAGGGATATTATTATTCAGTCTTAAAAAGGAAGGAAATTCTGACACATATTAGAACATGGGTGAATCTTACAGACATTATGCTACATGAACTAAGCTGAACACAAAAGGACAAATACTGTATGGGTCCACTGACAGAAGGTTCCAGGAGTAATCAGATTCATAGAGACAGGAAGATTGGTGGTGGCAGGAGATGGGGGGAAGAGGGCAGAGGGGAATTACTGTTTAATGTTTCAGTTTGGGAAGAAGAAATGTTCTGGAGACAGGATGGTGGTGAGGGCCACAAAACAACGTGAATGTACTTAACGCCACTGAACTGCACACTTCAAACATGGTTCAAATGGTCAATTTTGATATGTATATTTATCACAATTTTTAAAAAAATGTTGCCAATGATGGTTTTCACATAAAAAAAAAAATGTTGCCAATGGTAATGTTCTCTCTTTCTCTCTAGCCTATAAATTTCAGATAATGAACACAGTTGCTTTTAAAAAATGAAAAATAAATTTAGCCTTAAAACAAAGAGAAAAACTCTTCCAAGTCACTATAAAGACACTATAAAGCTGGTTCATAAAATCACTCCAAATAAGGGAGAAGCTAGAATTTCAAGGAGGTGGAGTGAAACCTTAAATGTGGAGTGCAGGGGAGGTAATCACAGTGAGCCCTTGGTGGCCCAGATGGCGCTGTCTGCACACACCGCTCCCCAGTCAGGTCAGACAACTACTGGAGGACCCAACTCAGGAAAAGAAGTTAGAATTTTCATTTATTTGCTCTTGGACAGCGATCCAGAGGATGAAAACTGCCCTCAAAGTTGGCACACTGTTCTAAAGCAAAAGTATCCCTGTCACAAGTAAAACCTGTCTGAAGGAAGGGTCAGCACAGACGCCCGGCCTCTCGCACTGCAGACCTGTGTAGTGCCCCCCTTGCATGGTGCCATGATGATTGCACACAGCATACAGGTCATAGACGTAGTCCTCAGGGTCCCTCCCGAGTCCATAGGGCCGTCTCCATGGAGACCAATGGGATGGCAAACTCCAGCTGCTCTGACTTCTCTTAACCACATGAGGTGTCATGTCCAGGCCAGTCAAGGGGAACTTGACCATGTTCTGAAGTTTCATACGCCTGTCTCCTTCCTGTTGCAAGAAGAAAAATAAGTTCTGATGATATTTTCAAGCAAGTAGATGGTAGATCAGTTTTGTGTGGAATGTGGACCCTATCAGCTAGAGTGGTTTGAGTTACCTGATGTTTCCCAAGACACATTCAAAATAGGGAAACTCACTAACAGCTTTAACTGTCTGGAGGAACAGGTTGTAATACCACTAAAAGTAGAACAAGCAATGACCTACATATAAGGGGTGATGAGCCTCTGAGTCCATTTCCTTATCTGATAGAGGGGTTTTAGGTTTTAGACTTACAAAATGACATTATCAGGCAGTTCATCCTGATACCTCTGTCATAGAGGCATGAACAGCGATGGAGTGCTCATGTATGTGAGGGACAATGCGCACAGAACAGCGCTGGATAAGCAGTGCGCCCTATCACCCCCCCCCCACCTCCTCCAACAAGCATGTTACCGCTTAACACTGACTTGATATATTCATTTAGTTGATAATCTTAGGTAATCTGTACTTTCCATTAAGGCCACTGGGAAATCCTCTGAAATCCAACCGTCAGCTCAATAGCTGTTTTCTAAATGTTTCCTGTGTCTGTGGGAGCTTTAAGAAATTAACAGCCATGGCTAACGCCCACCCCAAGGAGCCATGGATCTATTAAGAGAAGAAAAATGTTCGTAAGAGAAAGGCAGGATGAGCCCTGGATGGTCAGGAAGGTCAGACTAAAGAATCTGGACCTTGTTCTGCAGTCAAGCACTGAGGCCTGAGGGCGGAGGGGATGTCATCAGAGCTGTGTAAACAGCGCACAGGATGTGACACAAAGGGAGGAGCAGCTTAGGCTAAGAAATCAAGGAGAAGACAATGTGACTGCAACCAGCTGGGAAGTCTCACAGGTCTGCAGTGGCATGCTGACGGCCAAGAATGGGGAGAAGGGGGGCGCCTGGGTGGTTCAGTTGGTTAAGCAACTGCCTTCGGCTCAGGTCATGATTCTGGAGTCCCGGGATCAAGTCCCACATCGGGCTCCCCGCTCAGCGGGGAGTCTGCTTCTCCCTCTGACCCTCCCCCCTCTCATGCTCTCTCTCTCTCCCATGCTCTCTCTGGGGGGAGATAAATAAATAAAATCTTTAAAAAAAAAAAAAAAGAATGGGGAGAAGGGGACACACTCAGGAGGCCATGCAGAGGCACAACCAAACTGAAGAGGTAACTGGCTACAGGGGAGGGACAAGAAGTCAAAAGCGACACTGCAGTTTTGAGTCCGAGGTGTGGTAAGGGTGGGGACATGCCTTCTAAAGAAACAGAAAGCGAAGGAAGTTAGTGTGCATATGTGGAAGGGGCCAGAGAAGGCTGGGCTCTGAACCTCACCAGCTCTCTACCTGCAGGTCCCAATGGAAGCATGCAGTTGGGACATTCTTTACTAAAGGAGCCAGACCCTAAACCTTTGAGTGAAAGCCCAGCCATGGGGATCCTGTGCATGTCACCGCAGACACCTCCACTTCATCAGCAAGTCCTAAACATCTTTTGATTCTATTCCGATCTCATCTCCATTGCCACTGCTCCATAGAAGCCATCAGTATCCCTCCCCTGGATGGTTGCCTTGGTTCCCTTCAGATCTCCCTAGCTTCATTCGTGCAGCCTCACATTCTCTACACGGCAGCCAGAATGGTCTCTTCAAATCACAAATTTGGTCATGTTGCTTCTCTGTTTATAACCCTTTATCAGAATCCCACTCTATCCACAAGGGTCTGCTTGGCCAGCCCCTGCGCACCCCTTCCACCTCAGCTCACAGCTTCCCCCATCCTCTGGAGCTGCAGCCAAATTGGCCTGCTTTCAGTCTCTGGCACATGCTATCCGCACTCAGGGCTTTGCATGCATTGCTCCCTCTGCCACCGTTGAGTGCACAGCCCTGCTCCTCTCCTCACCTGGGAGATGCCTCCTCCTAATCTTTCAGATACAAACCTTAAAGCCAGGCCTCAGACACTCCTTAAACATTTACTTCCTCTTTACCTCTCCTACAATGGGGCCCACCCAGGACAACCCTAACCTCAGGGAATAGACAGCCTTTTCGGAAAAACTGACTCAGAGTAATACAGCTCAAAGCACCTTTTCTCTGTATATATTTATGACTCACCTTCCCAACTATACGACAGCTCCTTGGGAGCAGGATAACACCCATTATTACTTTAGGTACAAAGAGAATTCTACCCACCCCAGAAAGGAGCTCTACTTTTTTTTTTTTTAAATACCAAAATATACTTACTATAATTTAAAAACAACATTTACAAATCTAAAGCAAGTCCTCAAGAACAAAGTAAAATATCTGCAGTAAGAACTAAAATGTTTAGAATTTAAAGGGTCACAAGATGTTCAAATTTTGCTTTGGGTAAGAACAAAACATGACCCCAAACACTGGGGCAGATGTGTGTGTGTGTCTAACAATATGGACAGGAACACTAGATCAAAGAGAGACACCCAAAGAATCCCCATGCAGCCCACCAGGAGAGGTGTAAGAAACATGGCCACAGCTTTTCTCACTAAGACAGAGGATTTACCTACCTGTCGAAATCTCTTTAGATGTATAATAAGCACATCAGGCAGAGTCCAGAGGCTTAACGTAATGCTCCCCTGCTGCAGCTGCTTACAGTGCGGGCAGCGCCAGGCGTCATCTGGAGCAAGCTGAAAACAAGGACACAAAACGAATTCCGTTAAGCACCACTTAAGGCAAGACTTTCTACAGAAGACCATGGCACTCACTTCCTGGTCAGGGTGTGGTACGATTCGGAATCTCTCTGGAAACCACATATGATGGGGAGTCAGTGGAAAAACACAATCACAAGAGGCACCTGGCCAGAGATAGCCCCCGAAGATTTGCTGAGTAAATTATCTCTCAAAAAGAGATCACTGAACAGGTAAATATTACACAGAGGGTATTCAATGTCACAGAAGAACCTCAACTTCCACAAACTCCTAAACTCAACCTGTTGCCTTTCCATCAATATACTTTCTCCTCCTCCTCTAAGTCCTACCTCAGCAAACCACCACTACCACCCACCAAAAGCAGTACTCAAGGCAGGGGCGGGGGCGGGGGGGGCGGGGAGGGGCAGAGTATCCCAAACCTTCGAACCCTTCCCTCTTCCTCCGGTTCCACATCTATCCAAAGTAATTGTGTCTGCCATATCACACACCTGTCTCCTCTACTCCATTCCCACGAAGGTGGCCTTAATCACAATCCTCACCCATGCTCTTACCTGGACTTTGGCGGGTCTCCTAACTGATCTCTCTCTCCCAAGCACTGAAACCCTCTAAACAATGCCCCCCCCCCCCCCCCCTGCTATTAACAAGGTCTTTCTGAACGTCAATCTGAGGCTTCAAGTCTACATATGCCATCTCTGCAGGCGAGGGTTTCAGGATGGGGACATATTCAGTTAGAGATGCCCATGAGGCATGTCTGGTGAGAGATTTAAATCCCTTCTGGAGTTCAGAAGATGCATCAGATCAGGGACCATGAACATGATGAGGTTAAGGAAAGCATGGTGTGGATGACAATGCCCACTGAGATGGGACAGACAGCAGTCAAGAACAGAATCTTGGGGAATGCCTCTTTTTAAGGGAAAGAGCCTGAGGACGTATAGTCAGAAAAACAGGCAAACCAGAAGCATTCTTTTTTATACAGACCAAGGAGAGAAAATGGCAAGACCCTGGAGGGGTCGGCTGGAGATGGGGCAAAGGCCACAGAACTGAGCAAACCAGAGGCCACCGAGAGAGTTTCAGAGGGTACTGTCAGAAGTGCAAGTCAGACGGAGGGAGGGCAAAAGCTGAAACCACCAATGGGGAATGAAGCAGAAAGGAGGAAGAGAAAGGCAGGCATGGTCACTGGAAAGGGAAACAGAATTGAGGAGATTTTCTTTTTCTTCATGACAGGGAGACCCAATCATGTTTGTAGGAAACATGGGGAGAAATAGAAGTTTGGGTAGATGGAGGTGGCTCAGACACAGACTGGCAGGGACCTACACTGTCATCCGGTAAGTCTGCACCTCTGCTGACATATTATAATGTCTCCATATGTGGCCATCCAGCCCAGGGCTTGTGGTAAAAGGGCAAGTTGTTTATTTGTTTTGTTAATTTCCAACACAGATACTTGTATAAGATACAGTAAGAATGTCCTGACAATGTCTAATAGCTATGACATTTTCTAAAACGTCTCTGATTTCTGTACTTATCTTACTGTAAACTGCTATAAAGAGCTCCCGGACCTGCAGACCATACTTGGAGCATCGCTGGTCTAGCTAACTCTGCGTAGCAAATGAAGGACAGCTACCTCAGCAGGCAGCTATTTCATTTTCAGATGGTCTGTCAGGGAGTTCTTCCTCATATTAAGACAAATTCATTCTCCCTTGTAATTTCCAATCTTTAAGTTCTGCTTTTTAGATAGAATTAAGTCCAATCCCTCATCCACAGACAGTCCTTGAAGTGCCTAAAAATAACTATCAGATCCCCACTTAAGGCCTCCTCTGTCAAAAGACATTCAGCACATCATGGTTTCCAGATGCACCATCCCCTAGCCACTCTCTCATGCCACGGTTTGTCTGTCTCTTTTAACCGTGAACATTTAAGGTAATGAAAAGGGCAGTGCTATCACCATCTGAATTCTGGACACTGTTTTAAAGTATCCTTAAGGCAGCTGACGGTGGCTGACACATGACACTGTGGATCAATACTGAGCTTGTAGACAACTAAACCCAAAGTTACCGTCTCAGGGTCTGCTGCTAAATCCTATCTCCTCCTCTGTACCTGTACTGTTATTTTTGGACCCAGTGACTGAACTGCCCAAATAATACTCACTTATTCATTCATTCTAGTAGATACCTACCAAATGCCTTCTCTGTGCCAGGCACTGCTTTATAGACGCTACGGTTATTTTATGACCAGGACAGACTCTCACAACTCTCTTCCTCACCCCTGTATTCCAGCTACACTGGCCTCATTCCTGTTTCTCAACCACATCAAGTTGCTTCCTTGATTTACTTATTTATCCCCACTAGACTATAAATAGCCCAGAGGAAGAACCACCATTTGGTTTGATCCGTTACATCCCCAGTACCTCACGCAGCACCTAGCACACAGTAGGTACTCAATAAACATTTATTGAATGAATCCCTACTAAAATGTATCTTGCCAGCTTGAACTCATCCTTCTAGACCAGTGAGATGTTTTGTGGAATACCAATGTTGCCATATAGTAGATCTGCTCAGTTTTAAGCTTTGTGCCATTCTCAAACATCTCCCAAATTTAAAAAAAAAAAAAAAAAAAAAAAAAAGCAAGCCTATACAGGACAAAGTTCCAGAGTCTGCCATCAACCCATTTTAAAGCCAACTAACTGGGGCACCTGGGTGGCTCAGTCAGTTAGGCGTCTGCCTTCAGCTCAGGTCACGATCCCGGGGTCCTGGCATTGAGCCCCACATCGGGCTCCCTGCTCAGCAGGGGGTCTGCTTCTCCCTCTCCTCCCTACTTGTGTTCTCTCTCTCTCAAATAAATAAATAAAATCTAAAACAATTTTAAAAATTAAAAAAAAAAAGCCAACTATTTTATAATTAGGCCCCAAACTGGGGGGAAAAAAAAACACAGGTCATATAAAAAACTATTATTAAAGGAATGAGCTATGAACAGCTTGGGGGAAAAAGATTCTGTGAGAATATTAAAAGTATTTTCAAATATTTAAAGGACAGACAAGTGGAAGAAAATTAAGACTTGTCCTCAAATATCCTTAATGAACTCAGGAGAGAGAACGCCTGTTGGCTATAGTAACCTGGGGCCTATTTCAGGGCAGCTTCAGTGACCATCAGAGATATCCAGAGAGGAAATGGTATGTCTCTTGAGTAGAGACTAATGCCTCATAACTAAGGTATTCAAACAGTAGCTGGACAATCATCTATTTGCAATTAGGTAGAAGAACTCAACCATTAGAAAAAAGGAGCTTTAAAGTCCCCTCTAACCCTGAAATTGCAGGGTTCACTACATACAAGAGTGAGCAGTAACAATTAGCAGTCAAAATTATGATCCTAACATCAACTCAAGATTAGATGAATGCCAAGTACTCTAGTCAAGGCTCTTCAAGGTGCATAAAAACCTGGAGAGTTTTAAAAACCACACAGACCTTGGCCCCATCTGCAGAGACTTACTTATCCATGTATCTGTCCATTCTTCCATTCAAATATTTACTGAGTCCCCTCTATCTGCCAAGCACTGTGTTGACTGGTCTGAAGCATGCTGTCTGATAGAACTTTCCATGTATACCCGCACTGAGAACTCCAAATGTGACTAATGCAGCTAAGGAACTGAAATTTTATTTCGTTTTCATTAATTTAGTTTAAATTTAAATAGGTTCTGGCACCTATGTTCTTAGTACCAAAAAATTAAGAATCACTATTCTGGTTACTAGGGCAAATGATTTAAAATCTCTAAATTGAGGGGCACCTGGGTGGCTCAGCTGGTTAGGTGTCTGCCTTCAAGCTCAGGTCATGATCCCAGGGTCTTGGGATCAAGCCTCACGTTGGGCTCCCTGCTCAGCAGAGTCTGCTTCTCCCTCTCCCTCTGCCTCCCACCCACTTGTGCTCAATCTCTCACGCACGATCTCTCTTTCTCTCAAATAAAGTCTTGAGAATAAGTAAATAAAATCTCTAAATCGAAACAAAAAAGTGTATTATTGTTAAAAGGGGAAAATATTAACTACAAAGGTTCACTTCTAGAGCATTTCAATCAGTCAAAATTTTCTAGTAATCTAAACTACTTTTTGTTAAAGTCCTAAAATGGATAGCACTTAGATGCCCATTATGTGTGCAGCAGAACTTACATGAGTGCAGAATGTCTGGGGATTTTTCTGGAGCATCATTTGCTTCTCTGGTGTCATCCTACCCCACCCCCCTCCCTGCCCCCCTCACCACCTAAGAAGTGCTGCCAGGCTCTTACCCGCTCCTCTTTGGTGTAGAGCTGGAAACACTGGGATAAAGTGCAAGTCTGAGGCTGATGATGACGCTCCCTCTGCAGACGGACGCTTTCTGCATCAGGAATATACTCATCTTCAGTATTTACAAACAAGCTGCAATGGGGGAGGGGGTGGGTATTTATCAGAGAATGTCTTGCAAAACTGACCCCAAAATTGCAGCTTCACAATGTGACTATAAATTTATAACCAAAAAGAACCAGTGTGTAATGAAAGCAAACAGGTTATCCAACTGGTCACCCAACTTTTCTATGTTTCAAAATATCCTTGAAAAGTTCTGTATCTATAAAGTTATTTTCAAGAAATAACTTGGGAGTTGGTTTTCATGGGATTGGCCATGAACTATTAATTCATATATTCTTGTCCTTTGTATCTAAGGCCATGCATTTGGCATAATTTACTAGAATTAATGGGCCTGTAATAAAAATCAAAGGGGCACCTGCGTGGCTCAGTTGGTTAAGCATCCCACTCTTGATTTCAGCTCAGGTCATGATCTCAGGGTTGTGAGATTAAGCCCTGAGTCGGGCTCCTCGCCCAGCATGGATTGAGATTCTCTCTCTTGCCCTCTCCTCCCCTCCCCCACCCCTGCTTGAGCATGCTCTAAAAACAACAAAAAAAGTAATTGGCCCTGTACAGTAATGAATAAATAGTTCTGTCTGATCAGCAGCAAACATTCTGAGGTTTTTGAGATCCAGACAAAAGAATGTACAGGAAAGAAGTAACCGGTTAAATAAAGGATTAGCAACCCACTTGGATACTTAAAGAGAGATTTGTTTCAGCTAATCTGAAAGATCAAAGGGATGCTATTAAAATGATCATTAAAACAATGATTCTATAAGCACTAAGTAAAAAAAATACTCACAAATCTTTTGTTTCCTTGTCCCATTCTACCACTAACTTCACATGAGCAGTGCCACCTGGTCCACAAGATTTTAACGCCCTAGAGCATGGAGACAAAGTCACATATTATGTTCTAAAGAAATGATTTTACTTATGTCCTATTTGAAATTCGGTATCATAATACGATTACTGAAAATCTTCATCATTGTTCCTCATCAGAAAAAGTTTCTATTGAGACCATTATGACCTCGTATCTAGAATAACTAGGTTACAATTGGACTGAAAAATCCTAAATTAAAACATCCAGTATAGAAATAAAGAGATTGGAAGCAATCAGTCTCATGTTACAAGGCTGTCCACAATCACTTTTAGATATTCTTTTTTTTTTATGACCTTTCCAACTTTTTGTCTCATTTCTCACCAATCTAAATAGAGACCGGATAATAGTTCCTCTGGAAACGAAGTCTGCTCCTACATCTCTCCTTCTCCCCCATAAACCAAGCACAGAGGTAGTAGAGTGAAGTGACTAAGTCTACTGAGGGACAGGTGGGACAGAAAGAAGGCTTAAAGGAACGGAATGATCAACAGAGGACACCACACACGCAAAGGCACACACGAAGCGGTGCCACACGTTCCAACAATCCTTGTGCTCTGATACTACTGAAGGTCTGAGATGGGAGGAGGAGAAGAGTGGGGCCTGACAAGCAAGAAGTAAGCAGGGTTCAAACTGTGTAGAGCTTCGTACACCATGGAAGTTGGGCTTTATCTTTTAGGCTACAGGTTTCCATTTAAGATTTCCAGGAGGAAAGTGGCATGATAAGAATTCTACTTTGGAAAACTTCCATCCTGATTGAATATTAAAGTGTAATTTATCTGTAGTCCTGGGACATACATTAATTTGCTTTCCTGATTTCAAAAAAGATCATATATATCATACTCAAATGTGAATGAAAAGTAAAATAAGTATACTTAATTTCTAAACGAGCCTAATGAGCCTACCACACTTAGGCAGAAATTATACCAGACATCACTAGAAATTACAGAGGAAGATAAATAAAATTCTAGAAGGTGAGTGATTGATCGAATTTTACCTTTCTACTGTTGGGTGGCACAGCGGCTGCTCCTCCTGGGGCAGCAAGTATGTTATCCCCACAACACTGACAACACGCAAACTGAATGGACACACCTGCATCAAACAGTAAAGGAAAATGTGGCTGAATTTCTCTCCAAGGGCATGTGTGTCACAGTGGCATTTCCAAAACAGATGAGAGGGACAGCAAACGCTTTTGCAAAATGCTTCTCTCTGATATTCTTTTAGGTTGTTGAGCCACTCTTACACACTTTAAAGATGATTTATCTAAATGCAATTTACGTATCAAACATGTTATGCAAGACAAGTAATATGCTGCTTTAGGCTGAACCTTAATTTAATGTAAGTCCTCCATGGATACCTTCATATAGTAATCCTAATTTTGAAAATATACAGATACCTGTTCTAGAATCTCTCAAAGCTGATCGTGTGCTAATCTTTATTAGATAAATATATATTATAAAGAAATACCTAGCAGTTCAAGGGAATTCTTGCAGTGGCCAGAAAATGAGGGGTACATCCTTAGTCCTGAAAATCTGAACACAGCTGATTTTACCAAACAGCTGTCCACCAGGGCTCCTCAACATCCCAGCTCAGCGCCTGGTCTTCCCTAAGTGCAGAGGTCCGAAATTCAAATTTCACCACAGTGACTGTTTCTTCACTTGGGTACACATGCATGCTATGCTGGAGTGTTGATATGCTTACTCACCTGGATGCAAACTGTGGGCCTCAAGAAATACTTCATCTTCTCCAAGATTTCCTTCTGCAGAAGGTCCCACGCTATTGTCTTCTCTAAGTGCAGCACAAAAGGCAGTCCAAATCTAACACACATAAATATTGCTATCACCTTAAAAGTACCACAGTCCCCTTAATATTGTAACTCTTTATTCATGGTCTCTTAAAATGGAACGACTATATTATTGGCTTTAGGACAGTTCTCAAAATAAAACAAACACGAAATTTAATAGTTACTCCCATAAGTAGATGAAAAAGTCAGCAGAGAAGCTTAGATTTCTAAACAAAATTTAACAGTTCATGTGTCAAAATGGCTTCTAGACGATACTGGGTAGCAAGAGGACAGGATCAATGAATATGGTGAGGAAAGACGACGGGAGTGGACATGGTCTGGCTAACAGCATGGGTCCCCATATAAGGGGCTGCGTGTTGGGAGGAACAGACAAGGCTAGAAGGTCTGGCAGGCAGGTGGCCATAGCCTGGCTGTCTGACAAGGAAGGCACTGGCAAGCAAGTGACACAGAAAGTCAGCTCCCAGCCTACAGTAGAAGCCATGTGGCCCCTGCCCATGCTGGACTCCTAGGAGTACCGTACCCCGGTTCTCAGCTTTGGCTATACACTGAGATCACCAAGGGAGCTTTAAACACAGTGATGCCCAAGTGCAGCCCCCGAGATTCTCCGGTACATAGCCCGAGCACAGATTCGCCGAGGAACCCCCAGGAGGTTCTGATATGCAGCCAGGGCCGAGGACCCCTGGCCCAGCCACACTCTCATCCAAGCCCAGCCGCTCAGACCTATTCTTTTGCCCTACATGTGTCCTACTCACTCTCTGTGCAGTCAACTCCTGCCGCTCGGCACACCCCTCCCACCCTTCCTCTAGGCCACCTCCTACTCACTCACATCAAGACCCAGCAGAGGGATTCTTCTCCAGGAAGCACCCTGTTGACTTGTTCCCTGTGCTATCTGGGCCACAGCATTCACTCCACTGTGCTGCAGATACTGTCCATCTTCCTGCCTCCACCAGTAGACTGAGTTATCTGACAGCAAGAACTATGATTTATCACAGTACCCCACACCCAGCCAATGCCCAGAAACCCATACATGCTTAATGAATGAACAAAGGAGCCAAGAGATAATCCCTGACTCAGGCTGAAGCAGAGGCACTCAGATCAAGAAGGCGGTTCCTAACAGCCTCAGTCTACACACAGCAGTACTCCACAAACAGCACTGTGATGTGAAAGAAATGACAAGCACATGTAAATCAGCCACTCCTATTTTTCACATGGTCACGTCTTCCCTTGTAAGAGAAGAGCATCATTACAAAAGGGACTCCACAAGTTCTTTATTTTTTATCAACACACTGAGCTGCCTTTCTTTCCGCCCCTTAAATAAGCACGCCAAGTTCTACTTAGTCTCAGGGTCTTTGTACTCATGTTCTCTCCCCATGCAGCCTTCTCCCCAGAGGCTCACATCACTCACACCGTCTCCTCAGCTCCATGCTGCTTCCTCAGGTGGACCTCCCTGTCCCCATTTCTAGCATGGTCTGGCTGCCCCCCCCCCCCAGCACACTCCATCATCCAGGCCCGCTTTAATATCTTCAAAATGGTGAGGACTGTCTGAAGTGACATGTGTTTACTTGTTTATAGTCGGTCTGTCCTCACTGGGATGTAAGCTCCACAGGAACACAGTCTGTCTTGTTCACTGCTCTATCCCCAGTGTTGGAACAGTGCCCAACACACTGTAAACACTAAAGTATTTGTTAACAAGTATCATAAATATACACATCAACACATTTCAAACTTAAGTTATTTAACCATCATTAAATAAGGAAGTTATTTCTAAGCAACATTTTAAAAGACTAATAAAATGCTACCCTGACAAACAGTAGAAACAGAGTCCTTTGTCCCTGAAACATATCCATATTTCATTATTACTCAGGTTACATTACTATTGTGATAGAACAGCTTTAAAAGGTAAGTCTAAAACTCCCATATATTCTTAGCAGGAAACAGATTTGAGAGAGATTTGCAACTCCTGAATTTCTGACTTAAGTAGCTGAATGAACAGTGCTGCCATTTGCTGAGACAGGAAATATTGGAGAGCCAGATTTACAGAGAAAGAGAATCAGTTCAGTTTGGAACATAAGGCTGAGGTGCATGTACCATTCAAGTAGATATGTTAAGAATTAAAAAAAAAAAAAAAAGGCTGTTAAGAAAGTAGCTGGATATAGGCCTATAGGCCCCATGAGGAACCTGAGCTAAAAATAAACACATGAACCGAGCCTTTAACAACTAGACGAGCTTGAAGAGCCTTTCTAATTCAGATTCTATCATCCTAATTTTATATTCTCCTCCTCCCAACCCCTCAAAATCAGGTCAACTTATACACATATTCTTTCTACATATCAGGATCAAAAATTAATAAAAGTAAGGGTTTTTCATCCCCACTTTTTAAAATGTTTGAAAATATTGGACTTTTAAAGTTTCAGCACTTACTAGTAAGCCAGTTTTTACCTTTTCCCTTGCTGCCCAGTGCAGGCTCGGTTACACACTAATAGAACAATCTTGTCGTTTCCCGCTCTTGCTGGGGGCAAGTCTATTTTCCCTTGCTTTGCTGCAGTTTGTGTAGAAGACAGTCGATGATGATCCAAGCCAAATTTCAAGTGGTTTAGGTTGTTGTTTAAGTGGATTCCTGGAAAAATAAAAATAAAAAACTTATTCTATCAATTCAAAATTCTTTTCATTCATTACAAAGACATTTACCCAATAGAGAAATTAAGAAGTTGCATTATGTAATTTAAACTATAATCAAACCCCCCAAATGATCTACTTTGAGATAACTTATCCAGTCATTAAAATGATTTTTTTCTTTTCTTTCTTTTTTTTTTTTAAGTAGGCTCCATATCCAGCGTGGAGCCCAAGTGGGGCTTGAACTCACGACCCTGAGATCAAGACCTGAGCTGAAATCAAGAGTCAGAGGCTTAACCGACTGAGCCACCCAGGCATCCCATCATTAAAATAACTTAAGCATCCATCATTTCCTTTAAACTAGCTCTATGTATCTTGAAAACTGAAATTTAAAACTCTTCACTTGAGGTCACCTGGGTGGCTCAGTCAGCTGAGCATCTGACTCTTGATTTCAGCTCAGGTCATGATCTTGGGGTCCTCAGATCGAGCCCCACATCAGGCTCCGTAGGTGGTGGGGAGTCTGCTTGAGGATTCTCTCTCTCTCCCTCTGCTCCACCCCCCACCCATGGATGCTCTCTCTCTCTCCCTCAAATAAATCTTTAAAAATAAAAAACAATAACCTCTTCACTTGAGTGAATACTGGATACAGTTTTAGAAGAGCAAGTTTGCAGAGATGATCCACCAAGACAAATTTAAGGTAAGACCATGCAACCAGTAACAAAATAAATTGGAAAAAAAAAATTAAGACTAGTAAATGTGGAATGATCTTCAATATTCTAACTGTAGTTTCTTCTCCCTAATTAAAGAGCCAGAGTTATAAAAAACAAAAGACACTTATGGGATTCACAGCCATTATAGGACATGTCAACTTTAATCCAATCAATCACACTAGATGGACCTACATTAAGTGAACAAAAATATATGATTGATTGGCATGATACAGGTTGCTGAAAATCAGGTGAAAACAGAGCTGTCAATCAGAGCTACTCAGCAATTCAGCACCTAGTACAATGCCCTGTACTTAGGAGAAACTCAATTAAGTGCTTGATTAAACAATTGTTCATTTCAATGGAATACTATTCAGCCATAGAAAAAGAAGGAAATCTTGCCATTTGCAACAACATGGACGGACCTTGAGGGCATTATGCTAAGTGAAAGAAGTCAGAGAAAGATAAATACCATACGATCTCATTATACGTGGAATTTAAAACAACAATGAAACCACGCTCACATATACAGAGAACAGATTAGTGGTTGCAGGGGTTGGGGGGTGTCAGGCAAAATTAGTGAAAGGGGATCAAAAGGTACAAACTTCCAGTTATAAAATAAATAAGTAAGGGGATGTAATGTACAGCATGGTGACTACAGTTAATAATACTGTACTGTAGGGCGCCTGGGTGGTTCAGTTGGTTAAGCGACTGCCTTCGGCTCAGGTCATGATCCTGGAGTCCCGGGATCGAGTCCCACATCGGGCTCCCTGCTCAGCAGGGAGTCTGCTTCTCCCTCTGACCCTCTTCCCTCTCATGCTCTCTATCTCTCATTCTCTCTCTCTCAAATAAATAAATAAAATCTTTAAAAAAAAAAAATACTGTATGTATATTTGAAAGTTGCTAAGAGAGTAGAGATCTTAAAAGTTCTCATAATAAAAAAATTTTTGTAACTATATGGAGATGGATGTTAACTAGACTTCCTGTGATGATCATTTTGCAGTATATACAAATACTGAATCATTATGTTGTACCCCTGAAACTAACATGTTATATGTGAATTACACCTCAATAAAAAAATAATGAAATTAAATTAAAATAATTGTTCACTTCTTTAATCCTCTGAAGTACAACCTAAGGAAATTATACCCAAACTTGGAAATAGAAGAAAGCCCTCCAGGTTGCCTAGGTGGCTCAGTCAGTTAAACATCTGCCTTCAGTTTAGGTCATGATCTCAGGGTCCTGGGATCAAACCCCACGTCAGGCTCCCTGATCAGGAGGAGTCTGCTTCTGCCTCTCCCCATTCCCCGTGCTCTCTCACTCACTCTCAAATAAATAAAAATCTTAAAAGAAAAAAGACGAAAGCCCTCCACCACCACCCTCACCACACACACACACACACACACACACACAAATAAGACCACCACCAAAAGGAGAATAAAATAAAAAATGGTTATACAAAAGTATTCATAGCAGCATTTTAGCAATAACCTAAATATCCAGCAATATAAGACTTGCCAAACCTATTAAGGGACATCAGCATTACAGCAATTTAAAATGACTAGTATGTGGTTAACCAAAATAAATTCCAGGTGAATTAGAGTTTAAAAAAAAAAGTATACAGAAACTAGAAGTAAGAAAAAATGGAATCTTCATCAAGCTATTAGAGAGAGTAACTTTTTAAGCTTAAACACCAAAAAGAAATCACAAAAGGAAGAACAGATTTCACTCCATAGCCATTTTAAACTTCGGTATGAGAAAATAAAAATAAAAGAAGTCTGAATTTGAGACAATGAACGACCTCATTTCCCACCTCCTTGCAGAAGGCTGGGAATACCTGTTCTAAAGTGATGAGGGTCCCTCACGACATGAAGGGGTACCACTCAACTGCAGAGAAATCAAGCTCTGTGTTCAAAAAGCACACCCACTTACTATCAGCTGCATGACTGGGATGGTTACTCAACCACCCCAAGTCTTCGCTCTCTCATTTGCAAAGTGGGGAAGATAGCAGCTTCATATGTCTCAAATAAGTTATTTACAAGGCTTTAACAGAGGCTAACACATACTCAATAACTGGTATAGTCTTCCAACAAAGACACTCTCTGGTCAGTAGATGATAAACTTGGACCTCACCAAATTCAATTAAAAACAGAAACTTAGTGTTAACCCTTAGCCATGGGGGTGTGAAAGGGGATTTGAGTAAATTTTCAGTTGAACAAACATTAACTGGGCTCTTGTTATGTATTAGGAACTATACTGAACTGCTGGGTACAGAAAGATAAAACACAGCCCCAACTACAGAGAATTTCGCAGTGTGGTGGAAGGACAGAGGAGAAAAAAGATTATTTGCACACAACGTGCTGGTGTCAGAGATTAGCAGAAGATGTGACTGGAGCAAGGAGGAGGAAGTCAGCCAGCCCGACTGGGGGGGGGGGGCCCCCGGGGGGGGGGGGGGGGGAAGCTTTCTGGAAAAGGTGATAACTGAGTATTCTTTTACTGTAATGTAATAAAAGTAGAAAACAATTTGAACAAAGCACACACATGAAAATGCAACTAGAAAACAAAAAGAAGCTGCTAGGTCAAAGAAAAATTAAAACTGAAATAACAGACTCCTTAGAAAATAATAATGTAAATATGGGTATACCAGAGATAATGGAATCCTAGGCTGGCAATGGAGAAAGCTGACCAACCCAACATACAGAATTACGTAAAGGTTCAGAAACTAGAGGCACCTATCGAAGTAGGTGGTGAAGAAAAAGAGGAACTAAAATAAGGACATTCAACAAGGGCACCAGATCATTCATAGCGGAAAGAATGGTATCTCCAACAAATGGTGCTAGGATTACTGACTGTTTACATACAACAAAAGAATGCAGCTGAACACCCACCTCAAACCATATTCAAAAATTAACTCAAAATGGCGCAAAGACCTAAATGTAAGAGCTAAAACTACAAAACCCCTACAAGTAAACACAGGGGTAAACTTCATGGTCCTGGATTTAAGGATGAAATCTTAGATAAGCAACAAAAAGCATAAGCAACAAAAGAAGAAAATAATTAGACTTCATCAAAACTAAGAACTTTTTGTGCATCAAAAGACACTATCAAGAAAGTGAAAAAGCAATCTATAGAATGGGAGAAAATATCTGGAAGTCATATACCTGATAAGGGTCTAGAATCCAGCATATATAAAGAACTCTTACAACTCAGTAAATTTACATCCCAATTTAAAAACGGGGAAAAATTTGAATAGACATTTTTCTAAAGAAGGTAAACAAATGTCCAACAAGCACATGAAAAGATGATCAATACCATTTATCATGCAAATACAAGCAAAAAGACACACCACTTCACACCCACTGGGATGGCTATAATCAAAAAGATGGAAAAGAGCTTCCTTTCAGCCGGAACCACCATCTTCCAGTAATTCGCCAAAATGACCAACACAAAGGGAAAGAGGAGAGGTACCTGCTATATGTTCTCTAGACCTTTTAGAAAACATGGAGTTGTTCCTTTGGCCACATACATGCAAATCTATAAGAAAGGTGATATTGTGGACATCAAGGGAATGGGCACTGTTCAAAAAGGAATGCCCCACAAATGTTACCATGGCAAAACTGGAAGAGTCTACAATGTTACTCAGCATGCTGCTGGCATTGTTGTAAACAAACAAGGGCAAGATTCTTGCCAAGAGAATTAATGTACACATTGAGTATATTAAACACTCAAAGAGCCGAGACAGATTCCTGAAGAGTGTGAAGGAAAATGATCAGAAAAAGAAGGAAGCCAAAGAGAAAGGTACTTGGGTTCAACTGAAGCGCCAGCCTGCCCCACCCAGAGAAGCACACTTTGTGAGAACTAATGGAAAGGAGCCCGAACTGCTGGAACCCATTCCCTATGAATTCATGGCATGATAAATGTAAAGAAAATAAAAGACCTCAAGACTGTAAAAATGTTTCTCTTAATTGAGTAGAAGTGTGGTGTCCTTTCCCCCCGCAAAATATTTAATATTTAAAGCAAACTTTGTGTCCTAAAAAAAAAAAAAAAAAAAAGATGGAAAATAATAAATGTTGGCAAGAATGTGGAGAAATTATGACCCTCATATATTGGTGGATAAAAAATGATTCACCTGTTGCAAAAAACAGTCTGACAATTCCTCAGAAAGTTAAACACAGAATTACCATGACCCAGTGTTTCCACTCCTAGGGGTGTGTATGTAGGTGTATCCCCAAAAAACTCTAAACAGGTATTCAAACAAATATTTGTACATGAATGGTCATAATAGCACTATTTCATAATGTGGAAACAACCCAAATGTCCATCAACAGATAAATGGATAAACAAAATGTGGTATATACATACAATGGACTACTCTTCAGCCATAAAAAGGACTGAAGGACTGATACATGCTACAACACTGATGAACCTTGAAACATTATGCTAAATGAAAGAAGTCAAAAATGCCACCTATTATATGATTCTGTTCACATGAACGTCTAAAGTAGGGAAATCTACAGAGACAGAGAGTAGAATAGTGGTTGCTTAGGACTGGGTGAGATGGGGAGATGAGGGGAGGCGTGTGTAGGGGAGACAAAGTAGGAGCTGAGAAAGGAGCTGGAGAAATGAATTCTCAACAGAGCAAACAGTTGGAAAGTATAAAAGTACATGACATATTCGAGAAATACAGAGTAACCTAGATAGGGTACATGGGGAAGGAGATGGAGTATAGTAAAGAGGCTGGAAAGAAAGGCAAGAACCAACCATGACGGGCCATGCATTCTTCCAAGGTGTTCAGATTTAATCTCAAAGGGGAAACACTGGCAAATCAATAAGCATATAATATGATCAGAAATGTATATCCAAATAAGTCTGGTGGCACCATGGAAAAATAACAGAAGAAAGTCTAGGGGTAAAGATAGAGAAATTACTAGAAAAGCCCAGCTGAGACTGGTCTGAGCTGTACAAGTGGCAAGAGGATGAGGAGTAAAACTGCATAGTGTTTAATCATTTCTATGTGAATTTTGAGGGAGAAGTGCTTAGATCCACCTTGGGTGAAAAGGATGGTGGTACCATGATTCCAGAGAAGAAACGCAGGAGGATCAGGTCTAAGAAATGCTGAGTGTTAAGACAACGCAGGACTTCTAAGCAGAGATTCCAATGGACAGTTAAATGTCAGGGAATGGAGGGGCGCCTGGGTGGCTCAGTCGTTAAGTATCTGCCTTCAGCTCAGGTCATGATCCCAGAATCCTGGGATCGAGCCCCGCATCAGGCTCCCTGCTCCACTGGAAGCCTGCTTCTCCCTCTCCCACTCCCCCTGCTTGTGTTCCCTCTCTTGCTGTGTCTCTCTGTCAAATAAATAAATAAAATCTTAAAAAAAAGAAAAGAAAAAGAAAAGTCAGGGTATGGAAGGAGAAGAAAAGAGGATGAGCAGGGAGGTTCAGTTCTAAAAATCATGGCAGTAGAAAGACACTGCTGGGACTAGGTTCTCAGTTCAGCAGTTCTCGAACTTTGGTGTGCATTGGAATCACCTGTGAAAAACAGCATGCCTGGCCCCACCCCCAGAGGCTCTCGTTCAGTAGGTCTGGAGTGGGGTCCAAGAATCTGCATTTCTAACCATGTCCCAGGTGCCTCTCAAGCTTTAATAATCACTGGAGTAAAGAAAAAGAACAGAAGCCCCAGAACCATGAAGAACACTAAGGCCAAGAACAAAGTTTGAGTTGCCTAGCAACTTTCAAAATCAGAAATAGCCCCCAAATCCTCCAAGCACAGTTGAGAGACAGGCTAAGTTCTAAATCACAGCCCAAATCATAGGAAAAGGAACAGCACTGTCCACAGCTGTACTTTCTTTTGCTGCCTATTGATGCAAATTTCTTAAAAGCAAGGTATCAAGAAAACATTTTATACCAGAGAGAATTCAGAAATTAAGCATCAAAGCAGGTAACAAAATGCAAAAAAAAAAAAAAAAAGGCAGCTATGGCATCATGCATCTTCCCAAATGCTGTCATAAGATGCTTAAGAAGCCACTTAACAGGGCACCTAGGTGGCTCAGATGGTTGGGCATCTGCCTTCGGCTCAGGTCATGATCCCGGGGTCCTGGGATCGAGTCCCACGTCGAGCTCCCTGCTCCTTGGGGAGCCTGCTTCTCCCTCTGCCTCTGCCTCTCTCTCTCTGTGTCTCTCATGAATAAATAAATAAAATCTTTAAAAAAAAAAAAAAAGAAAGCACTTAAAAGAAAAGGAGGAAGGATTCAGTCAGTTCTGAGCCTCAGATAGGGGCTTAGAAACTAAGGAAATATCTTTGCCTGAAACAGTGAGAACTGCCTTCTTCCAGAGAAATGTTACCATAGAATTTATACCATCATAAAAATAAGTGTTATGTGTATTTTACCATAATTTAAAAAAGTATGCCATCATATAATAGACACCTCAAAGGGCAGACAGTTGTGAAATCTGCAAACCCTTATGGAAACAGATGCTCATTTACCTCTTTGACTGAGAATTCCTTCAGGCCTAAATATTTCTGGAGTCTCAAAGGCAAAAATGCAGTCGCTTTCATGGACTGTTTCCAGGTCGTCAGTGTCACAAAAGGAACGATGGAACCCATCATAGTACATTTCCGTTAACACAATCTAAAAATGGGAAAAATGTAAACAGTTGGGTAACTGGAAAGCCAATAGGAATTGATCTCCCGATTCTACCATGAGCTTTTCCAGCCCGTCAGGGCTTGCGGGGACGTGAGAGGGCTCTGAAACATGTCACGGAGCCCACACTATCTGCCTTTAGTAAGCGAATTGTAGAAGCACGATATCCTCTGTAAATTTCAGAATGCTATGGCACTGAATCCAGAGTTCCTCTAAGTTTTCATGAAGAAGAGCCCCCAGGAAATGACAAAGTATAAGCCCCTTGTCTCACAAGGGGAAGAAACTGAAGAGAGGTGGGAAACTTGCCAACGAGTATCTGACTATTCAGTCTCGCAGCAAGCACAGAGTCCACATCTGATTCCAAGACTTTCTCCTACATCAGTAACTTTTCTTTGTTTCAGGTTAAAATGTCATACAACCACGGATTTTGTAATAGGAAAAAAAATGAAATCAACTCAAATGTCCAACAATAGGAACTAGTTAAATATATTATAGTCCTACTGTAATTACAAAGAATGAGCCAAATATATTTGCACCAACATGGAAAGATCTCCTAGTTAAATAAGATGTAACATAAAGAATAATGTGTTAATCGATTCCATTTTTATAAAATAACAAATGTAGTATATGCACAGGAAAAAATAGGAGTGAATATACAACACAGTATTAGAGTTAGTAACTCTTAGTTCTAAGATACTTAGGACAAGATACTTCCACTTTCTAAGTCCTGTTTCTGAAATGGCTGAGTATTTCACAATAAAACAAAACAAAACAAAAAAGATGGGGGAAAAAACAATGGAAACATTTAGATGCTCATTACATGCTCAGCAGCACTGTCTAGAGAAAAAGCACTGGATTGGGCATGAAGAGGTTCCAGTCCCAGCCTGCCACCAACCAGCCCTATGCTCTTGAACAAGTCACATGGTTTCTCTGGGCCTCCTTCAAATGAGGGGGTTGGAAGGGACCCCTAAAATCCCCTCTGCTAATGCAAACATACTATGAGTCTGTGAGGTGAAAGAGGCTGGTGGCACATTCCACAAATAGTCCAAGAAAAATATCCCTAGCACATTTTTCTTCTGATGAGTTTAATAACCACATTGTTTTTCTGCAGGTGAACATGCAAGATAATTTATTTTCTCCAGCAAGCTAAGGTCAAAAACAAACTTGTAATTCTATCAGCCATTTAAACCACATGCAAAAAGAGCCCGAGAGCCCTGGAAGCTTTAAACGTACAACCAGGGGGCGCCTGGGTGGCTCAGTCGTTAAGTGTCTGCCTTCGGCTCAGGTCATGATCCCAGGGTCCGGGATCGAGCCCCACATCAGGCTCCCTGCTCTGCGGGAAGCCTGCTTCTCCCTCCCCCACTCCCCCTGCTTGTGTTCCTTCTCTCGCCGTGTCTCTCTCTGTCAAATAAATAAAATCTTTTAAAAAATAAAATAAAGATACAACCAGATCTGCCCTGCACACACAGCTCAGCCTGCCTCCCTCTTTCAGTCTTACCCCTCATCCTAAAGGGAAAAAAAGAATCAAAAAGCACTTGACAGTAAGGAAGAATATGAACATTTTATCAACACACCAGTACTTGGCCTATGAAAATATGAGATATTAGCTGTATTAAGGTAATACCACTGGTTGTATTTGTTCTACTGTGGTAACTTCCCAAATGAAGCCACATGAGGCCAACGTACAAAACACCTTTATTAATCATGTGATTATATAGCAGCTTCCAGAAGCTACCTAGGGAAAAGTTATTCTACCACAGAATCATCTTTCTTAGTAAATCTAAAATAAGAAACATTTTTCTAAATAAAATCATAATAGTGAATTGAGTAAAAAGTGTATGCAAAAATGTCAAGTAACAAATAGGCTAAAAGTATTTTGGGTCCATTTAAATATAACTACTTATCAAAAATTTACCCAAAAAAAGAAGGCAGAAGGGGCACAACATTCCTTGTGAAGGGGCACTTCATCTAAATGAAGTGAGTCTCTGACCCAGCTTTAAGCAGGAAGCGAACCATACTGAGCATCTGTATGTACTGTACCAGCAAGAAGATATCCATTCTTATCACCACAATGGAAAGGGGTTTTCAAGAGCCACTAGTGGAGTTTTCTGAGCCTCTGTGACCTTCAAATACCACAGGGATGCTCTTCCTATTGCCCACATAAGCATCCATAAGGCTAGTTTAAGAGAGGCTGAGTAATTATACTTTATAAACAAAGCTAAAAGAAGGTCTTGGTGTCAAGTCACAGCTTTGCTTTTAAAAATATATGTACAATTAAATGAAGCATGAAAAGTTTTGATGTACATTTTCCCTCTTTGGGTCTTGATTTTTCTTTCCTCAATACAGACACAACTGGTTTTACATTTCTATCTAACCATACTTGGCAGAGGACTGTTAGAAAATTCCAGGAAAACAGAAAGCAACACTTTTATGGCTCATATGTAATTGGCCTGAGCAGGCTTATTACCTGATCAGTGGGGATCTTTGTTTCCATAGACACTGCTTCCCGAAGCCTGGCGACAGTCCCAGACAGAGGCACGGCCACACCAATCCTCATGCAGTGAGAACATTTCCCCTGATACACTACGGTAACATAGAGAGGCCTGTGCAGATCAAAGTCAGATCTTCTCATTAGGCACTTACTTCAACTAAAATACAGAGGCAAAACAACCCTGATCTGAAATTAACACAAAACTGAAGCTAACCCACACCTTTATTTGGAAGCCAAAGGGGAAAAAAAAAATCTCATCTGGACCTAAGTGGAACCAGAAAACAATAATCAAGACATCTCTGGAAAAGGCAGTCAAACAAAATATAACATATCAACACTTGATTCTGTGGTTTGAATGTTCTTTACAACAGCATTAACTCTCAAAAATTTTGAAAAACAGTTCAAATAAAGCAACTAATTAAAAGTGCAACATAAAATCTCTAGAAAATCTAGAAGGCACTCAACAACCCTCCCCCTGCCCCATACTATATCAGTGGATGAGCAACTGAACAGACGACAACCACAGGGACTGTAAAAAGACGCTTGCCCCATGTGCCTGCTCACCCTGCACATTCAGACCAGGATTTATAGACTTCTGTAAGGTTTTTACAATGCCTGTATTCAAGTTATCACTAATCCCATTACTTGTCTCAATAAGTAAGGAGCCCTAACAGGAGCCTACAGAGGAAAGGAATACACAGGAATGTACAGTCTTAATTTTATTATATCTGTTCTTACCTTGTGTGGGGTAGAGGAATTGGCAAAGAAATGCAGAGGAAAGGGTCAAAAGTGTTGCTCTGCTTCTGACAGTGAGGACATGTCAAAGAAGATCTTCAGAAACAAAAACGAAAGACACGCACAGTAAGATCATCTAGAGCTATGTCAAGCAGACCACGGAAGAGACAATTTGATATGCTCATACCTGTACTGGGCTTGAAAAAGTTCTTGTACAAAAGTGCTACAGACAGGAAAAGATGGTCCCTCGGGCATCATATCAGTCTCTGACGGTGGCTAAAAAAAGGGAAAGTACAATTTCACACATTAGAAGTACCAGTTCTTGATGGAAGATGAACCTGAAACAGTCACAAATGTCCTTGACTTCCTCTACAAGCGGTACATCGGGTCTGGATGTTCCCGTGAAAAGGATATGCTCCAGGCATCGGAACGCAGCAGCCAGGACAGGGTCACGAGGATGCATGTCACAGGCTCTCCCACAGACTGTGCCTGTGCTGGTCTCTCCACCCCGCCAGGCAGTCCGGCAGTCCTTCCACAGGGTGCTCCCATCTCCCTCCAGCTCCGAAGGTCTCCCTCTGGCCTCTTCCAGGAAATAACCCTAGCCACGGTGCCCACCTGCGCAAGCCCCTGCCCGCTGCACTGCTCGCTGGGATGCCCAGCCACTCGACGGCATACTGAATTGGCCTTTTCATGTCCACCCACCCAATAATTAGTCACTGAGCACCTGCAGAGAGCCCCGCAAAGGGCATTAAGACACAAAGATAAATAAGACATAGTGCCTGACCTTAAGTACATCTCAATCTGGTGGGAGAGCCAGCCACAAGCACATGGTCCTAGGACAGTACAGAGTGTCCGGGCACAGACGGACCTTGAATCAGAATTACTTAACACCTTACAAAACCACAGACTGAAATTTCGAGATACAGTGCAGAATTAACAAAAACTTTAAAAGTGGCAAGAGAATAACAACTCTTTGGTCTTAATTATTTCCATTATATAAATCATTTTATCAATCATATTAAGGTTGCATGCATAAAAATTGAGGATGAATCACCGTTTCTTGGTAGAATATTCTAGGGGTTCAGTTCCTATACTCAAATCCAATTGTAACAGCAAAGACCTCCATTCATTTCCTTTTTGAGTGTGTATTCATTTCAGTGAGCTACAAGGCTACATGTCTCACTGCAAAAGAAACCAATTTCTGCTTTAAAAACAGCTTAGTGAACTGGAATCACCTGATTGTAGTCTAAAACTAGTCATACATGCAAATATGTCCCCTCTCACTACACTCTAAGTTCCTTAGACACAGCAACTCTCTTATGCTGCCAGCAAGCAGTAAACACGGGAAAACTCCTCTAAGTATCCCTGAATTTTATACTCACCCAGAGCTTAGTTGATTTCACTATATTAACTAAATGCAAACTGCAACAACTCCTCAGTGGAGGTTTGAGAAAAGAATCTACACTCACTCCATTCACTAAACCACCACGGAGCTCCCTGCTCATGGCTCCTTGGCTGCCCCAGCAGGGTGCACACCCTCACCTTCAGAGGAGGCTGGCCGCTCTGCTTCACAGCATGATTGAGGTCTTCATGAACTCGGTCCAGAAGCCACAGCAGAAACTCCTGGGCGTCATGCTGGGAATTTCCCCGATATTGCAGTGCGTTCTTTGACACAATACTCTACACAGGTAAATAAATCAAAGTGCCTAGTTGAGTTCCTGGCTTTAAAGATGAACTATTTATAATCCCAAAGAGGGATGCAAAATCTCAAGGGTGTTAGAGTAACTTCCTAGAAAGACAGCAATATAAAAACAGATGCTTATGTGAAAACCCCACCTCAGAAATGTGTACAGAAGACTTAAATGCACCTACCCAACAATCCTACTTTGAGGAATATATCTAAAGAAACCATCAAACAGCATGCCAAGACTTCTAAGAAAATATTCATTCATCAGGCTTTATAATAGCAAAAAGGTGGTAATAACTTGAACATCTTAAAAATGAGAACTGGTTAAATAAGTAACATAGTATTGAATTATAAACCCCAGTATGAAATAAACACATCTATAAAACATAAATGATTGAGTAAATAAATAAGAAATAAGTCTTCCTTATAGAATTCCAAATAATCAATGTCAATAGTTCCCTCTCAGGAGATGGACCTTAACCTTCTACCTTGAATAGTGACTTGCTTCCAAAGACTAGAATATGGAAAGAGCAGTGGCCAATGAAAGGTTCTCAGTGAAATGGTTAAGTTCATGGCTCTGGAGCATAAGGCCTGGGTTCAAATTGCTCTCCCACCACTTGTATTTGTGAGACCGGGGCTTACTCTCTTCCAAAGTAAAAGGGAGAATGGTAATTTAATGTGGTGGTTAAGTAAGATGCATGCACAACATTTCACATGTAAGTAAGATATAATAAGCACTCAAATTTCAGCTGAATATGGGATTTGGAAGTAGGGAGGAAGAAGGGGACACAACTGCACAAAGGGAGGGCAGTGAAGAGACAAAGGCACTGATGAGGCAAGAAAATAATGAGGATCCAAGCTAAGGCAGTGAGGACAGAAACATGAAGGCAGACCTGAGAGATTTAGGAATTTAGGCAGTAGACTCAGTAGGATTTGTGACCTAATGAATGGGGACAGTGAGAAAGGAGGCATTAATGTCCCCAAGGTGTCCTATCTAGATGATGAGCAACTGATGGTACCCCTCATCAAGACAAAATGAAAAAGAAGTCTGGGGAAGATGATAATGAGTCCCCTTTCAAATCCACTGCATTTAAAGTTCTGTGGAACCTCCACGTGGAAGTACCTGGTAAATAAATGAAGAATACAGATCTGGGGCTCAGTGGAAAAGTGCACCCTAACGACAAAGATTTGCAAGTCAACAGATGGGTGGTAGTTGAAATCATGAGTATAGCTGAGATTGCCCAGACATGGTCATGAGAGATCAAGTCAGAGAACAAATATATTTGGGGGCCCTCAAAGGAGACCAAGAAAAGGCCACCAAAGACATGGCAAGAAAAGCAGGAGAACAGAGTCTCAAGAGTCAAGAGAAGAGGGTTATGAAGGAGAGAGTGATGAATGGTGTTAAGAATGATAAAATAGGACAAAGAACTAAAAACTGTCCACTGCATTTTCCAATTAAGATGATTATAGGGGAGTGCCTAGCTGGCTCAGTCAGTGGAGTGTGTAACTCTTGAGCTCGGGGTTGTGGGTCTGAGTCTCACGTTAGGTATAGACATCACTAAATAAAATATTAAGGGGCGCCTGGGTGGCTCAGTTGGTTAAGTTCCAACTCTTGGTTTTGGCTCAGGCCATGATCTCATGGGTAGTGGGATCGAGCCCCGCATCAGACTCTACGCCCAGTGGGGAGTCTGCTTGAAGATTCTCTCCCTCTGCCCCTCCCCCCACTCACTCCCTCACTCTAAAATAAATAAATCTTTAAAAAAATATTTAAAAAAAAGAAGGGACAGATTTATGACTTGATTATGAAGAACCACCATAACCTGATGATCAGTTAAATGTGAATGATAACAAAAAGATGATTTATGAAGATTCAAATTCAAGGAGGAAAAAAATCAAAGGGACACAAATGAGAGAGAAGACTGAAGTGTCAACTGGCAAAATTTATTATTGGATAAAGTGAGCAAAGGAGAAGAAGGACCCTGATAACAAAGTTTCAGTGACTAGAAGGATACTACTTGAATGCTATCTCAGACAAAGGTACACAAAAGGAGAAACGGGTGTGGGGAGTCTTCACTATACTACAAAACTTCCCCCAGGGTCAGACACCACCTCAATCATCAAATCCAGTATTTTCTTTCTTGGGCTTCACCTTCCTCAATCCCCTGTAGCATTTTATACCTGACACCTTACTTCATCTTGAAATAGTTTGGCTTGTGGCCTTATGCGCTCATTTAGGAGAATCAAAGCCAGAGCCATTTGGTGTGGACAGTGGGAAAATGTGAGCTACAGAAGAAAGAGAAGATTTCCCAGTAAAGGGGCGCCTGGGTGGCTCAGTCGTTAGGCGTCTGCCTTCGGCTCAGGTCATGATCCCAGGGTCCTGGGATCGAGCCCCGCATTGGGCTCCCTGCTCAGCGGGAGGCCTGCTTCTCCCTCTCCCACTCCCCCTGCTTGTGTTCCCGCTCTCACTGTCTTTCTCTGTCAAATAAATAAATAAAATCTTTAAAAAGGAAAAAAAAAGAGAGAGAAGATTTCCCAGTAAAGAAAAAAAAAAGACCAATAAAAGCCATCAGCACTAGCAGCACCCCTGATGGTGTGGCCGACTCAGGATGGAAAAGAAACAAGTGACTGGTAATACTATACTAAGGGATACAAAGAAGAAATGAGGGAGGGGGGCGCCTGGGTGGCTCAGTCGTTAGGCATCTACCTTCGGCTCAGGTCATGATCCCAGGGTCCTGGGATCGAGTCCCACATCGGGCTCCCTGCTCAGCGGGAAGCCTGCTTCTCCCTCTCCCACTCCCCTTGCTTGTGTTCCCTCTCTCGCTGTGTCTCTCTCTGTCAAATAAATAAATAAAAACAAAACAAAACAAAAGCTCTTTAAAAAAAAAAAAAGAAATAAGGGATGACACCAAGGTTTTTAGTATCTGATTTAGATGGATAATGAAATCAGGAACAGAGGAAGAGACTGAGGGACAGTAGAGCTTTGAACACGCTGAATCTGAGGTACCTACAGGATCCCCAGTGAGGTGAAATCTGGTGCTCAGGAAAGAAATCTGAGCTGGAAAGTTAAATCAGAGCAGCACTCTCTTACCGTATGAACACAGAGGAAAAAACCCAGGGAACACTAATGAGAAAAGGAGGCAGCCAGGGGCGCCTGGGTGGCTCAGTTGGTTAAAGAGACTGCCTTCGGCTCGGGTCATGATCCTGGAGTCCCGGGATCGAGTCCCACATCGGGTTCCCTGCTCAGCGGGGAGTCTGTTTCTCCCTCTCCCACTCCCCCCTCTTGTGCTCTCTCTCTAATAAATAAATAAAATCTTAAAAAAAAAAAGAAAAGAAAAGGAGGCAGCCAGATTCTTGAGGAAGGATGGCACAGAAGGGACAAGTCACAATAAGGAAGCCAAAGAAGGTAAGAGCAGCCAGAAGAGCCAGAGAGAAGGAAGCAGCAATGTAAACGACTACAGAAAAGTCAAGTAAGATGGGCATGGAGACGGTCCTTTGGAACAGCAAGTTAAGAAGCTGAAAGTGCAGTTTCAGTGAAGTAGAATATTGACCAGAGAGGGTGAGAGAGAAGAAAAGGTAAGGAAACTGACTGACTGCAAGACAACCACCCTTCATATGCAAGAGACTCTGTTATAGAAGGAAGAAGGAAAGATGCTCTGCCTAGTGGGGGACTTACAGGGAAAAGGGACTTGCATACTGAGGGGAAGGAGATTACGGAAGGGAGACACCTGCAGAAAGAGCATTCTTCAGTGAGGGGCAAAGGGGGGGGGTTCAGGAAAGAGGTAGAGAAGTGCCTTAAACAGGAGGTGGGAGAGACAGAAGAGAAGGAGGTAAAGATAGTTACGGATTCAGAAGTTATAGACAGGAAGGCAGGGAACCTTTGTTTTTGTTAGTTGTTTTGGGTTGCTCCTTTTGGGGAAGAAGCACAGGACAGCTGCCAAGAGGAAGTCTCAGGTGTGGTAAGGCTAATGACAAATCTCACAGCATATGGCTGGGGCACACAAATTGCCTGAAGCATGGCAAGTGTGTGGTGTAGGAACCCTCTCTCATATTTACTCCCAGTGGGGGTGGGGGAGTTCTCCGAATACACATGTTCCTAGGAAACAAGTAAGCCGAAATCAAGTTCTTCATTATGTGTCACGGCGGACAGTTCATGCACAGTATCCGTCAAATGTCAGAGTGGAGACAATACACAATTCTTTATCAGGACGGCATTAAATCTGATTTATGATTCCTGCCACTATCGCTTCAACTCATCTAAGCACTTATCCCCCAATCACTGTGTACAAAGTGCTGTGCAGAGGCTGCTCGACAAGATTTTTGTTGGGCACGACTCAACAGGCAACAGGACTTCCACAACCTCTGTAACTAGGGCAAAAACTGCTCTAGGTCAACCCCACCCTAAATCACTACATCACAAACTAAGCACATTTTACAGGAAACCTCCCTGAACACACACAAACACAAAGGCTCCTTTTTCTGCCCCTTTTTCCTCCTTCACGATGGTGACTTTTTCCCCACTGCAGAGACCCAAGGGACTATTTATTTTACTTCTTACCAAGACAAAACAAAACATAGAATAATAACCATCCTTTAGTACATGTTACAGAAGAAAGAAAAATAGTGGGAGTCAAGAAGGAAAAAATAGTGGGAATTAGGAAACCTGGGCCCAATCTCTGGCTCTGCCACAAACCACTGGTTATCTTAGGTGACTCATGGAACCTGTGATTTCTGGTTTATAAAGCAAAGCAGTTGAGTTGGCCATCGATGACACTCCTAGCATCCCAAATCTTCCCCCAAGCTCTTCCCTTAGAGTCCCAACAAGTGATTTGATTTTTGCTTTGGGCCTCATCTGACATTGCTTTGGTTTGCCTTTTATAATTTTTTGCAAAATTAAACCTTAGTTTATTTTTATTTATGTCCTAAAATCAATCTTTCTGTATTTTTGCAGGTTTAAAAAAAAGGTAATTATCACTGGAGTATGTCATGTATAAATAGCATTGCTACAATCTGAGAAATTAAATTATTTAAATTTGTCACTTCTATGAAAAATAGAATATGAGCCTTCTTAAAATAAACCTGTATTTTATAGAACTTTATAGAATGTGGGTGTGGTGTTTAGAAAAAGATTAACTAACCTATTGGTTTAAATCCTATACATCCTACTATAAATATAAATTTGACCATCGTTCCAATTTTCCCTTCAGTTAGGATGATCCTTAATATCCAGTTACTAAATAAAGTAAGAGTCAAACAAATCTGTAAAGCTTCAAATTTCATAAAACTTCTCTTTACCCTTCAAATAAAATCTTAAGGCCTAGATCTACAGAGAACTTTTTTCCCCTTATAAAGAAAAGAGAAAAAAGAAAAGAAAAGGGGGGGAAAAAAAAGGAGCTGGAAGCATGGCCCTGAAAAGAAAAAGAATGAAGTCTATCCAACTGGCACGACAATATTAGACATGAGGTTCTTTCTTTCCATAGCACAGTGGTACAGAAGCAGCAGAACCCTGGGCTCCAGGGAAAAGACAGAAACCGGTTCAAGACATGCTTTACCCAATCCCAGGATGAAGACAACAAAGCAACAGCTATTGATGATCTCCTCCTATGGGGAATGGACATGGCAGTATTGATTTGATCAGGAGCTGGCTTACTCTTTCGGGGAAAAGGTAGCTTGCCAAAACTCACCAAACCAAATTATCACCCACTTTCCTTGATGCTATGCCAGACGAAACATGGAATTTATTTCCAGTGATTCTGGGTAAGAAGCAGAACTTGGGAGGACAACAGTGCTGAAATTTTAAGAGAAAGATGAAATGTGAACAGCTGAGTTCATAGATGGCATCTAAAAGTGAAATTTGGTTTCTGGACTGTATTGGAAAGAACAGAATAATAACACTTGTCTTGAGAAAAGTTTCATCTTTTGAATCTGAGTTTATGGACAACTACTAAGTTGATGAAGAATACTTAACTAAAACATAAGGGATGAAATTGGTACAAATGGATGAATACTGTAAAAACAGGTAAGACCCATGAAAAACGGTGATAGAGAAAGAGTCCATTCAACAGTGTTCCATACCAGGGTACAGAATGCAGCCATGCTCAAACAGGGTTCTGAGTCCTTCATCCATTCTTTCCTCCTCACCTTCACCTCTGGTGGGGAAGTCTTCACATAACACAAGTTAGGCTGAGAGGCCCTTGATATTAGCCAGCTGTGGCAACAACGGGCCCTTGAAAGAAACTGTAAGGCCTCCAGACTTTCACACATCCTTGCCCTATGACTGGAATGCCCTCCATTCCCATCCTTCAAATGCACTCCCTCACTCTCCTTCCTTGGTAGGATGGAGCTGGGAGCTGGGTGGGAAAGGAGAGAGAAAAGAAAGGAGACAAGAGGAAAGGAGCTTCCATCCAAGATGGAAAGACAACTCAATGAGAATAGTAGAGAGTGCCACACAGAGCCTGTTCATGTGTTCGATTTGGCCACAGGGGAAAGGGAGTTACTACAGAAGGACCTAACATGAGTAACTTAAGTATAGGTGTCACTTGTATCCAAGTTCTCATGATCCAAGCTCAGGAACTAAACAGATTTGGATAGCAAGGGATATTTGCACTGTTAAGAGAGTAGATCTGGGGCGCCTGGGTGGCTCAGTTGGTTAAGTGACTGCCTTCGGCTCAGGTCATGATCCTGGAGTCCCGGGATCGAGTCTCGCTTCGGGCTCCCTGCTTGGCAGGGAGTCTGCTTCTCCCTCCTCCCTCTCATGCTCTCTGTCTCTCATTCTCTCTCTCTCAAATAAATAAATAAAATCTTAAAAAAAAAAAAAAGAGTAGATCTGGATATTAAACAAACTTGCATATACCACAAAGACTTGGTGGCAGGGACTCATTGCTGAAATAGAGACTAGGAAAGGGTATATATCTTATCTAAAAGAGAAAGTTTTAATAAGCGTGTTGAAAAATAATTATTGCATTTCAAAAAATTACAACTAAGGTGGAAGTAGGGTCAAGGGAATTAGAGCCAGGATGAAAGGGAGAAATACAAAAAGGAATATACCCCAAGTGGTTCAGCCAGATGAACAATGAGCAAAGATTTCACAACAGATCATAGAGCTATATAGGTAGAAAATACAGCAGCAAGAGAAGATCCCCATGTACGTAAACAGTGGTTGGAAGTTTCCACTAGAAATGCAATAGAAACAGAAAGACTGGATGCTGAATACCTGGATTCAAATCCTCTTTCCACCACCTTTCACTTCATGTGTTTTCTCTGAGCATCGGCTATGTTTTGTGCAAAATGGGGATGAGAATAGTTTTCCAAAAGAATTGCTGTGAAGCTTTAATGAGATTTATTTTACAAACTCTATAAAAGCATTTTCACTAAAAAATGTTTTTATAAAAGCATTTTATAAACTCTAAAACTCTACAGAGTTTCTATTATTTAAGTTTCAAAAGTCAAGAAAAAAAGAATTATCCTATATAAACCTGGAAAATGTCACAGAGAAAGAAAAGAAAATTTCTAAAGCATTGGCTCTTAACTCTTGGCTGCACATTAGAATCATCTAAGGAAATTAAAAAAACAAAAACAAAAACCACGAAGTGGGAGCAGCCCAGAGATGCTGATTTAATTATCTACAGTGGGACCTGACCATTGTTAACCTTTTTCAAGTGTGATTAAAAAAAAAAAAAAAAAATTCTATTTCTAAGCGAAGCCAAGACAGAAAGAACATGGCCACACTGGAAAAGCTCTGAAGTTTTACTTCCAAAAGCACTAAAACTTATGGGTGGCTCTTTTGTCATAATTGTATTATATCATTTATTACACTGTATTTTATTCATATCAACAGAACACAAAACCTCATATCTGCCTCCACCATTACACAGTGATCTGGAATGTCTTATTCAATATTATTTATCCCAACACCTAGCAAATACAATACTTGAAACAAAACAGTAACAATAATGACAGCTAATAATTGAGTGCTTATAACGTATCAGGCATTATACTAATTGTTTATAGGTGTTATTTCCTATAAAATTAACCCCCAGAAGCTCCCTATGTTGTTAAGTATTATCATCATTATTTTCAGACCAAAAAACTTGGGCTCAGTAAAGTGAAATAACTTGCCCAAAGTTACCACTATTCTTCAACCTCCTCTGATTAAAACAGCCTTCAAACATTTTTGTCCAAAATCCTTCAATAAATGATTTTTTTTTTCCGTAATTACATGACTCGGGTTCATACAGGGCTTGATCATTCGGAAATGTCACTTCTCAATGTGGACATAAAACATGTGTTGGAGACTGAACTACAGCTGTACCAAGCCTGAGGCTTCTGGGAACTTATTTGCTTTTAAATAAATCCTTGTTAATGTGTTTGTTTTGTTGTAATTTGCACTTTTTCCTATGACTGAAATACAGCCCAGAAACAAAAAAATGGAGTTTATCTAATTGAGATGTTATTATTTGAGGAGTAAGGAGGAATTTGGACTATGTCAGAAGATCAAGTTGCAGTATGTGAAGGAGAACTATGTCCCGCCTGAGTGTCCCAGGATGCTAGAGAAAGCAAACAAGACAGAGACAACAATCTGATTCTGGAGAACTACATCTGTCTCTCATCAGCAAATGTAAAGGGGGGATGCTCTTCACCTTACAATGCTCAAGCTGCTCTGCTGGTGGCGCTGAATTCCGATCCCGTCCATCCTTCCCAGCACACCCTATGTGGCCAAGTCTCGCTGACTCCAAGGTTAAAGTCAGCTCAGGTCACCAAAATGTGTTTACATATCTAATCAAGTAACTTAAGTAACTCAAGAGTATCTTCTTTTCGGTCTCTTTGTCATTATCCAACACAATCTAAGATTCTTCCCAACTGTAATAAAATAAGCTTTTTAAAAGCTTTTTTTTTTTTTTTAAAGGAGGAAAATTTGACTAACAACACAGTCAAAAAAGCAAACGTCCAGTCCTGATTTAGCTAAAAGGCCTCTTCAACAGTTAAAAGTTAAAAAAGAGGGCGCCTGGGTGGCTCAGATTGTTAAACATCTGCCTTCAGCTCAGGTCAGGATCCCAGGGTCATGGGATCGAGTCCCGCATCAGGCTCTCCCTGCTCCTTGGGGAGCCTGCTTCTCCCTCTGCCTCTGCCTCTCTCTCTCTATCATGAATAAATAAAATCTTTAAAAAAAAAAGTCAAAACAGACATCTAGGAGCCCCCCCCACTTGCTAAATGGGATGCTGCTTCATTCATAAATTATTTATTTAATAAAGATCTTTAGATATTTTTTTTGGTAAAGATTTTATTTATTTTTGACAGAGAGAGCACGAGCAGGGGGAACAGCAGAGAGAGAGGGAGAAGCAGACTCCCTGCTGAGCAGGGAGCCCGATGCAGGACTCGATCCCAGGACCCTGAGATCATGACCCCAGCCGAAGGCAGATGCTTAACCATCTGAGCCACCCAGGCGCCCCCTAGATTTTTTTTTAAAGTCAAAACAGAAAAACTAGAAAAGCCATCTAAATATCTTTGAAATTATTATATACTCCTACCATGGAACAAATATTTAAGTTTTAGAAAACATGGAGAAATTAATACACAATACAATTAAGCAGAAAGAAGATGCAAAACTACATATAAACATAATTTCAAACTTTTAAAATACATCTTTAAAGACCTTTTTGTCTTTTATCCTTCTAAATATACACTGAAACATTAACAGTCATTGCCTCAGAGTGGCAAGTTTTAGATGAGTTATCCCTTTCTTCTTTATATGTTTCTGTATTTCCCACGTTTTCTAAAATGAATTTGTAACAATGACCATGTGGGGATCTTATGAGAACACACCCTAGTATACTGGCCAGGGAACCCAAATTTTCTGCACAGAAGATGGGGCTGGCAAAACAAAGAAACGTACCTTATTTTGGGCCCCAAATTCTAGTGAGTCGGACTGCACGATGCTGAGAATTTCTTTTTCCTCTGCTACACAGACCTAAGGAGCTCAAACCAAAGTTTTCTGCCTATAGTAATGCTACACGCAAAACTATACCAATCTTTGAATCTCATCACTGGTGGAAAAAAGGGACTGCAGCTAGCATCAAAGAAAAATGGGGGAAAGAGAGAAAAAAAAAGAGTTTATGTCTACAGATACCCACCAGGGGCCTTTTTAAGCCACTCTGTCTTGCCAAGTAGGAGGTAAAAGCTTAGCCCTGGGAAGAGAAAAAAACCCAGGGTCAGCTTCCTGATCAAGTGGACAGAAGCACAGGAGGAACATGGGCTTGGCTTATACTCAGCATGTGGCATTACTCACTGGCACAGAGGCCAAAGTTCTTGGTTGAGTAGTACTGCTCTTTGGGATGGAAGTGAAGTGACCTATACACCCTTGGAGGTGGAATACAGTGAGAAAGGCAAGCAGTGGGGGATGCATAAGGTCAAACCTTGAACTACCCCAAAGCCAAACATGCATATATTTCTTCTATAATCGTGTGTGTGTGTGTGATTATACACAAAGAGACAAAGTATGCATCCTCTTGATTCTGAATATAGTGATATTTGAGCATAAACAGATCTAAAATGTTTTTGACCAAACAGCCAATTTTATAAAGGGATCCAAAATATTCTGGAAATAATCTTGCTTTGAAGCATTATTGTTATTGCATTTTGATAACTGAAACATCAGGTATCATTCATAAGTAGATCCAGCAAGTTTCATTACAAATGATGTGTTCATATTGCCAAAAACCTGGAGTGCCATAAACCCAACAAATCTTAGCTGGCTGAAGATGCTTTCAAGTCATGGGCCTGCCATATCGCTTTGTCACACCCAACACTGTGTGCCTGACAGTCAAGCCAGGCTGACTCCTGAGCTGCACACAGGTACAGTCTCCAAATCAATCCTGGCCTCTGCCAGTTCTTTCAACCCTCACCATGAAAATCAGATCGCATAAAAACCAGCACAAGGTGCTCGTTTTGGCTCCAGGCTTTTCCTAGCAAACTACAATTTAGAACCTGCCCAGCCTCCGCCTGGTACGGCCTGGCCAATTCTAGTTGGTTCAGGCCTTGGTCATCTCCCTGTAGAAGGTAAAGATTAAATGGAAGAGTGTGTGAATACATAGATAACAAAGGGAAGTCTGTGAAATCAAAACAGGGTAATTCCCTAAGTTATCAAAATGTTACTATCATATGGGTATACTTCCACTCTAAAGGACAGACAAAGCTGTCCTACCTCACTAGTTATTAAAGACATGCAAATTAAAACAGTAAAATGCTACTTCTCACTTATGGACCCAAAGATTTCTATTTTGTAACAGTGGGACTTAAAGACATTCTTACACACGGCTAATGGCACAATCCTGTAAAATAAGGTTATCAGGGGCGCCTGGGTGGCTCAGTTGGTTAAGCGACTGCCTTCGGCTCAGGTCATGATCCTGGAGTCCCGGGATCGAGTCCCGCATCGGGCTCCTTGCTCAGCGAGGAGTCTGCTTCTCCCTCAGACCCTCCCCCCCATGCTCTCTCATTCTCTCTCTCTCAAATAAATAAATAAAATCTTAAAAAAATAAAATAAAATAAGGTTATCGGGGTGACTTAAGGATCTTCAAAACAGAGAGCCACTGAACCAGGAATTTCACTTCTCTATATCCTAAAGAAAAATCAAAAGTAACTGTACCTTTCTTACAGATTTTAATAATTCATATATGTAATGAATAATAACCATTTTCTGCTCCTAAAAAAAAAGTGAAAGATATATGTAAAAAATCTTCATCACAACCAGAAACCATCCCTGAATAGGAGAGTTTTTGTCCCAAAAATTATCATAATACGGGGCACCTGGGTGGCTCAGTCATTAAGTGTCTGCCTTCGGCTCAGGTCATGATCCCAGGGTCCTGGGATCGAGCCCCTCATCGGGCTCCCTGCTCAGCGGGAAGCCTGCTTCTCCTTCTCCCACTCCCCCTGCTTGTGTTCCCTCTCTCGCTGTCTCTCTCTGTCAAAAAAATAAAATCTTTAAAAAAAATAAAAATAAATAAATTATAATACAATATGAAATGAAAATCACGTAATGCAAAACTGTACATGCAGTTTGATGCCAATTATGTTAAAACACACAGAGAAGGGAGAAAAAGCAAGAAAATAATATCCATACATCCATACATACAAACAACATCCATACATTTTCAATTTTCCTCTTTCAATTTTTACACATTTTCTAAGTTTTCCACAATAACTTAGATAATATTCTTATCAAAATAGATTTTATCTCATAATGAACTTCAGCAAAAGAATCCAGACACAAAAGAATATATACTTAATGCAAATCAAAACCACAATGAGGGGCGCCTGGTTGGCTCAGTCAGTGGCGCATAAGACTCAATCTCAGGGGTTGTGATTTCAAGCCCCACATCAGGGGTAGCATTTACTTAAAAGAAAAGATGCCACTTAAAAAAAAACAAAAACCCACAATGAGATACCACTTCACACCCACTAGGATGGCTTCAATGAAAGACACACAATAACAAGTGCTGACAAGAATGTACAGAAACTGGAACTTTCATGCATTGCTGATGGGAATATAAAATGGTGCAGCTACTGTGCAAAACAGTTGGGCAATTGCTCAAAAAGTTAGACATGGAGTCACAATATGACCCAGCAATTTCACTCCTAGGCATATACCCAAAAAAATGAACACATATGTCCACACAAAAATGTGTGCATGAATGTTCAGAGCAGCATTATCCGTAACAGCCAAAAAGTAGAAACAACCCAAATATTCATTAATGGGTGAATGGATAAACAAAACATGGTATATTCATGTAATGGAGTATTTTTCAACCATAAAAGGGAATGAAGTATAATGATGAACCTTGAAAATACATGCTAAGTGAAAGAAGCCAGATGCAAAAAACCACATGTTGCAGGATTCCATTTATACGAAAGGCAAATCTATAGATACAGAAAGTAGATTAGTAGACACCCAGGGCTGGGAGGCTGGGGGGAAATGAGGAGTGACTGCAATTAGGAATGGGGTTTCTTTGGGGGGATAATAAAAATGTTCTAAAACTGATTGTGGTTATGGTTGCACAATTCTGTGAATATACTAAAAACCATTGAATTGTACACTTTAAATGGGTGAATTATATGATATGTAAGTTATATCTCAATAAAGCTGGTTGTTGTTGTTTTTAATTTAAGTAGGCTCCACGCCCAATATGGGGCTCGAACTCATGATGCTGAGATCAAGATTTACATGCTCTACTGACTGAGCCAGGCAGGTGCCCCAATAAGGTGTTTTTAAAAAGAATATATACTTTATTATTTCACTCACAATAAAACTCATGAACAGGCAAAGCCTGTTAGAGGTGTTAGAGGTCAAGAGAATGCTTCCCTTGGGGAGGAGGGAGAAGGTGGAACTTGGGAAAGGGCCATCGAAGGAGCTTCTGGAGTGCTGGTGATGTTCCACTTCATCTAGTTGATACATTATCACTTTAGGATAATTCACCAAGCTGTACACTAACGATGTATGCATTTTTCTGTATGTATGCCGAACTTCATTAAAAAGTTAAAAAAAAATTAGGGGGGCTGGGTAGCTCAGTCAGTTCTCGCTCAGCAGGGAGTCTGCTTGTCTCTCCACCCCCACTCATTCTCTCTCTCTCTCAATTTTATAAAAGATTTTATTTATTTGAGAGAGAGAGAGCATGAGCAGGGGGTAGGGGCACAGAGTGAGAAGCAGAATCTCTGCTAAGCAGGGAGCCTGCTGCAGGGCTTGATCCCAGGACCCTGGGATCCATGACCTGAGCCAAAGGCAGATACTTAAACAACTGAGCCACCCAGGCACCCCATAAATAAAATCTTTTTTGAAAAAGTTTAAAAAGTTAGTTGACTTCAAAAAGGAAAAACACTAAAGTTTCTTAATTTAGCCAGACTCTCACACCCTAACTCAGTTTATTTAGTCTTATTTGGAGCTGACTGTATTTATCTGGTTGCTTAACTAGAAGCAAATTAAAAACTGCAAAAGACAGGAATGAGGAAGCAGGAGGTAACAGGCTCCTAGGATAAAGCAAAACTGAATAAAGCAAGAGAAAACTAAGGAAGGACCATGAAGAAAGATGGTAGGAAGCAAGAGAGAGTATTACAAAAAAAGCAGAGATAAGAATTCAAACAATACAGCAATCTAGCACCAATCGTTATATCCCATAGGACTTATAATCCCAGTAGCCCCAAAGAAACCTCCATAGCACAGAAGAACATAATAGATGATGCTCATAAGAGTCTAAAAATCACCAATGACAGAGTGAAATATATCCAGGATTTTCTCCTAGGAAAGTAAGCGTGTAAATACTCTATCAGGTCAACAATCAAATAATAAAGTTAAAAATTTAAAGACCTGATATTCGAACAAATAATTATCTAGGAAATAACTTATATAAAAGACTTATTCCCCCCAAAGGCCAGATGAATGGGTTAATGTGTTATTCAAAAAGATCATAAAATGACAACACAAGGGCACAGAATATATCATCCTGAAAAGGACCCTCCAGGGGACAGATGCCTCAGTTGAGACATCTAGCTCTGTAACACTGGAGATTTAAATACTACCCCTTCAAAAATAGTCTACAATTCAAGGGGTCAAAACCTAGAGCACACATGCATCAAAGGTGAGCTCCAAAACAATTAGAGTTGCAAGGCCAAACCCAGAGAAAATTTTGAGGCAGAACACATTTCTCTTCAGCACTTGACTACAGTGGCCTTTTGTAGGATTCTCCACATCTTCTTCCTACCAAGGTCCCTTTCCTATGTCCCAGGCTTGCTCTTACAGGCTGGGCTGGTGGATGTGTGAGATGGCTGGTTGGTTTTTCCTGCTAAAATGTTCCCATCACTAAAGGAACCAATGGTTGTCAAACATTGTGATCTGTGAAGCTGGTCTCATATGGCAATGAAAAGGAAAATAAAGAAACTGAGGCTCAGTGACCAGCTCACTAGATTCAAAACCCATGGGTTCTGATTTTCAAAAGGGAAGGAGCAGACCTGCACCCCCGGCTGTCCTCACCCTACTCCAGGCACAATCCTCTGATGCTGACAGCCTGAAGCTTGAGACAGAATCTGGTATCACCAGGAAGTAGGTGTGGGCAGTTACACCAACCTACTCAGCTGCCTGGCATCACAACAGAGCCTCAAAGGGTAGCGACCAACAGGTCTCCAACCGAACCAACCCTTCCTCCTGCGGGATAGATGATAACAAGCTACCAGTGCTCCTCTCTCTCACCCACCTGCAGGGAAATGAGGCGACTCTCCTCTTTCCTTCCTTCCTGTCACTATTAAAATCCTGATATCATTAACTAGTAGCTATTTCCCATGAGCTACTGCTTTTAAAGGGAGTTTGTCTTTTCTTTAGCATTTCTAGCTTATTCTAACTCTCATGGCATAAAGGCTCTAAAATGAGGGAGATTTACCAAGTTGTCACTATACTATTAAAAAGGGATTCTTACTTTACAGGAAGATTACAGAATGTTCCAAGTTAATGTATCTTTAAAATTACCAGGAGCACCTCTAGACAGGAAAAGTTCTATTATTCTTCTCCATCTATAGAGAGCTCTGGACCTCAAATAAAAGGTTGAATCTCCTTCCTTACAATTTAAATACAAGCCTTTCTCTGCCTCCTTCATTGCTCAAAGTAAAGCAGATACAGAAGTTAAGTCCCTGCCCATTCATTCACTCATAAACATGCATACAAAGGACAGGACCAGTTATGGGAAATTTAGAGATTCACAGAATTAAAAGTATGTAGAAATGCCTCACAGAAATAATAATTTACGTATCTACTTTACAATGTTATAAGAAATAATAAAATAATCCACTGTGCAGGGCATGTGGTAAGCACTCATATGTCAGCTGTAGGAAAAAGATGGAGAAAATTCTGTACAATGTGCTACCATTTATCTAAATAAGAGAAAATATGAATACACACACAATACATACACATGCACACACACACAGAGCAAAACTAATTTGCTTATATTAAAACAATGAAAGAATAAATCATAAAATTTAGGGAGAAAGAGAATAGGGTGTCAGGATCAAAGACAAACTAGACTTATTTGAATAGATTTTATATTGTACATTTGACTTTGGGCCACGTATTTTATTTTTTACATAATTATGCAACAAAATTAAATTTTAAAAAGCAATCACTCAAAATCAAAAGCAAAAAGAAATGAATGAATTTAACTAAGCATCCAGCTGGTGACAAAGTCATACTAAGAACTATTCCAAATGACTTTAAAACACAGTAATTTGACTCTACAGGCCTAGTAGGCCATGTCCTACTGGCAAAAAAAAAAAAAAAGAAAAGAAAAGAAAGCTTAAATATTTTTCAAATACTTGTATGTTGGTGGTAATATCGGGATCATTATCCTGAAACTTATAAGTGCATTGTGGGATAATGCAAATGAGAATTTACACCGGTGCTGGGAACAGGGTTTTCAGCATAGTTCGAGAAAGGAGAAATAGATGTAAGATCAATGAGTTAAATAAAAACCCCGAAATCCTGAGTGGGAATTATCAATATGAATTCATGATTTATTATTTCTTTAAAAGAAGTTACATACTTCCTAGCTCTGTCTACTTAGAAGACACAGACATCACGTGCACCCCTAGTGCCCAGACTGTGACCTACCTCCTAGTGCCATTTGCCAGTAAAAGGCAACCAGGGCTCCTTAAAGAAATGACTGATCCCAGATCCCGGCAGGAAACATGCAAGATGAGCCTAGAATATCTTCCCAGGATTCTGGTGTGACATCACAGACTACTTATGTCAAAAGGACTTAGGAGCCAACTTCTCCTACTGGCCAAAAATGGCACAATTTGAGCACCAGTAAGGTCAATAATTGTAACTGAAACACATTGGATACACACTTAAATCCATGAGTTCATATGGTTACAACAAAAACTCACCAGCCATATTTGGAAATTAAGAAATTATTTTGAGGGGTGCCTGGGTGGCTCAGTCCGTTAAGCGTCTGCCTTCGCCTCAGGTCATGATCCCAGGGTCCTGGGATCAAGCCCTGCATCAGGCTCCCTGCTAAGCAGGAAGCCTGCTTCTCCCTCTCCCACTCCCCCCTGCTTGTGTGCACTCGCTCTCTCTCCCCCACCCCCGTCAAATAAATAAATAAAATCCTAAAAAAAATTATTCTGAAAACCAAAAATAAAGGGGAAAGAAAACCTCAAGCATTTATGTTGCCTTTATTCTCCAAATTTACTTTGGGGTAACCAAATAATTGATAAGGGCAGGAGTCTCTACAGAAATGTTCTAATAAGAATGTTAAAGTTAGGGGAACCTGAGTGGCTCAGTCGTTAAGGGTCTGCCTTCAGCTCAGGTCATGATCCCAGGGTTCTGGGATCGAGCCCCACGTGAGGCTCTCTGCTCAGTGGGAAGCCTGCTTCTCCCTCTCCCACACCCCCCGTTTGTGTTCCCTCTCTTGCTGTCTCCTTCTGTCAAAATAAATAAATAAAATCTTAAAAAAAAAAAGAATGTTAAAGTTATAACATCACCATTTTCGAGCCTCAATGAACTAATGGATCAAGGAATAATCATCAATGTCTATTAACATAGTAAGACACACAACCAGACATTATAGGCTTCCTGATGAAAGTTTACAAGACTACCAAAAAAAGAAAGGGGGAATTAAAAAAAACCCACCTCAACCCTGAATCTCATTAAGCCTCTAAATCTATCATGTTACATGAAATACGGGAACAGAACATTTTAACTGAAACTACAGGAATACAACAGGCAAAATCAGACTCTGGGAAGCACTACAGCAGTGCTCTTCAAAATGTGATCCCCAGACAGGTGCCCGTCTGTGAACTTTTTGTCACCAGTCCATGACCAGGTAAGTACAGAAATTGAGAGCAGACATTTAGAAACATTTAGAGCAAATTAACAGTTTTATGTCTACTGAGTCTAAATTTTAACAGGGCTGGTTTTATGTATGCTTTTTACTTCATTTTTCCGGGAAAGCTTAAATGCCAAGCTAAAAATTTACACTGTACGTTGTATATAAAAGAAAAAGTAAAAGCAATTTTTAAGAACAGAAATAATGTAATCACGGGTGAACTTTAAGATTAATCTGGCAGCAATAAAAACTGTCCATTGGAAGAGACAGAGTTTAGAAATGGGGAAGTGTACTCGGGGGCCACAGACTTAGAATGACTGCCTTCATTTTCACCACCTGCTATTTATTGAATAGTTACTGTTTCTATACTAAACCTTTATTTATATCTTCTTATTTAATCCTCATAAAAAACCATGTAAGGCTCTGCTACTTACTAGCACTGAACTCAATATCCTAATATCAAAAATGGAATAATAATGCCTCTTTCAGAGGGCTGTAGTGAAAATTTAATGAAAAAATTTTTATGAATGTACAGTTGATCCTTGACCAATGTGGAAGTTAGAGGCACTGACCTCCACGAAGCTGAAAATCTGTGTGTAACTTTGGACTCCCCAAAAACTTAACTACTAATAGTGACAACCACAAGTGATCACTTTTTATTGCAATATACAACTTACTGGACAGACTAACTGCTCACAGAGAGATGATCAGCGTCACTCGGCATTATAAGTGGATGCTCACAACAGTCAAGCTCACTGCAAGAGCAACAGGAGGTGGCCACGAAAATCCCACAGTAGTACAGCATGTACCACAGTGAATTTTATGCAGTTATGATTTAATACTGCATCCCTAAACTTTTTACATTTGACTGTAAATTGTGCCATGTAGAGTCTGCGTGTGCTTAAGTTTTGATAAATTTTATCTATATATATTTTATGCATTCATAACATACCTAACTTCCACTTAATTTTTTTGATATTTCTAGGCTACGCAGTTCATTCGCAAGTTTCTTTTAATAGCCACAAATCTCCAGAAAAGTTTCATATATATATGTATATATATATTTTTTAATTTCGCATATAGGTGGACCCACACAGTTCAAACCAGTGTTGTTCAAGAATCAAATGGACTTTGTAAATGATCTGACTCCACACAAATAAATGGTATTTTCTTTTTTTCTTTTTAAAGATTTTATTTATTTATTTGAGAGAGAGAATGAGAGAGAGAGAGAGCACATGAGAGTGGGGAGGGTCAGAGGGAGAAGCAGACTCTCTGCTGAGCAAGGAGCCCGATGCGGGACTCGATCCCAGGACTCCAGGATCACGACCTGAGCCGAAGGCAGTCGCTTAACCAACTGAGCCACCCAGGCGCCCCTAAATGGTATGTTCATTATGATTATTGTTTCTTAAATCTCCTAAAAATCAGAGAGCTCTGCCTTGTTTTTAAAGATTATAATACCGGGATGCCTGGGTGGCTCAGTTGGTTAAGCATCTGCCTTCAGCTCAGGTCATGATCTCAAGGCCCTGGGATGCAGTCCTGCACTGGGCTCCCTGCTCAGTGGGAAGCCTGCTTCTCCCTCTCCCTGCTGCTCCCCCTGCTTGTACGTGCGCTCTCTCTGACAAATTAATAAAATCTTTATTTTATAAAAAAAATAAATAAAGATTAAAATACCAAGGGCACCTGGCTGGCTCAGTTAGAAGAGCACATGACTCTTGACCTCAGTTTGAGCCCCACATTGGGTGTAGAGTTTATAAATAAACAAACAAACAAACAAACAAACTTAGGAGGGAAGGAAGGAAGGAAGGAAGGAAGGTAGGTAGGTAGGTAGATAGGTTAGAATACCAAGAATTAAAGTAAAAGAATTTATTGAGCTGGTGATGTGCTTACAAAGGTTCCTTACAGTAGAAGCAACAAAGGCATTTCCTGACCAGTCCCATGAAATCTTCTAACATGTGAACTGTTTGTTTGTGGACACATTGTTTGCTACCATCCAAGCTCAACAACCGGAGGGAAGAAGCTACAGATGTTCAGTGACTGGCCAATTCCTCTAGGAACTGCCACAGTCCATGGCATCAAACAATGATTTCTAAATGGAGAAAGATCACAGTCAGATGAAAGACAAGATATATCGTTGTGCTCCACTGCAAAAATGTTGTTTGTTAAACATAAAAGGTCATTTGAGGAACAGCCAACAAACGATTAATTAGCAGAGCAAACAAGAATATTTTTGAGGGAAAAAACTACAGAGGACAGAACTTTAAATCACTCGGCTTTCAATGATTTCTTTTCCACTATTATATATAAAAGGTTTTTTTGTGGAAACCATGAGGTCATTGTTTTGCAGAGTCTTTACTATAGGAAACAGCTGTGGAGAACTACACAAACAGTGAACACTGCGCTATTTAGTAGCCCCTCATTGTGACAAGTGTATAGACGGGGACAGGAAAAATCCATCAAACCACACTCTAATAACAAAAGAGGCAGAGTCAAACTAAAAACTTTAGGCCACACAAAGGGAGACAAAAAACAACTAGTTCAGGATAAGCATCTGTATTATTACATCTGTATCTTAACTTAGAATTCCAAGAGCAGCTGCTTTCTACAGGGGTCACCAAAAACTCAAATGATTCACTTTGCACAATACCTGATATATGACAGACATTCAACAAATGTTACTTAAAAAAAAGTTTTCCTAGTACTCTTAAGTTCAAATACTACATGGCCTGTCTGAAACTGAACTTCCCACCCACCTCCAGAACCGTTTTCCATTCTGTTGCTTCCAGTCTTGAACAGTGCCATCCCAAGTCATCCTGTTTCAATACCTCCAAGTTATGTTCCTTTCCTCCTTCTTATTCACTCTTCACACACCCATAAAGCTGCCAAACACTGTCAACTATGCTTCAATATATATTTTGTATACGCTCAAAGGTCAGAGAAAAGGAACAAAAGACACGGAAAAGGAAATAAATATACTGAATCCACTGCAATCCACGGCAGGGTATGTGACTCCCTTAAAATACCACCCAAGACCGCTTACAGTTGTCCAGTGATAAAAATACAATTATGTGAGATAGCTCACATAATACGCAGCTGAATTCAAGTCTACACAGCTAGTCGTAGACCGCACCATAGTTCCTACTGTCTATCAAGACTCCCTTTCTTAAATATCTCATGACCCCCGACCCCATGTGTTCAATTTAAATGCACCATCTTTTCTGCCCCTTGTGCTTCACAAACCACTTCCCCTTTCCAACTGCTCCATTTCTGTCAGATAATCCCCATTATATTCTCCATCCCTCAGGTCTGAAACCTTGGTGTTTACTACGCCATCCCTTGGACTTTCCCTAATAACATCATGATGTCCTCCAAAATGTCCCTTGGACTCATTCTTTCCTCCTCCTTTTCCTCTGTTCATACCTATGATTGCCCTCTTGCATTTACTTTCTCCTTCATCTGATTCTTTTGTGCTCACCATCAGAACAATTTTTCAAAAACATCCTTTTCATCAAATTTGTCTGCACAGCTATATTGAAATACTACTGACTGCAGCCTCAAGGCTAAACTATTGTGACAGACTTTCAAGGCCACTCACAATCTGCCCCCTCTCCGCTCATTCATCTGCATTTATTTCCCCTTCTCTCCAAATCAGTGGTTCTCAACTGGGGCAATTTTGCCCCCCCCCCCCCCGGGGATATTTGGCAATGTCTGGAGACATTTTTGATTGTCATGACCAGGGTAGGGAGAGGCGTACTACCAACATCTAGTGGGTAGAGGACAGGGACACCGCTAAACATCCTAATATGCCAGGACAGTCCCCAACAAACAAAACTGACCCTGTGAAAGAAAATAACTTTAAGTTTAAAAAATGACGAACAAGGGCAGTCACTAATAGGAGGAGGCACATATCAGGGGGGTAGGGCCCTAGCATGCACCATGGATGGGTCAGAGAATCCTGTCCTCTACAACTCTTTGCTGGGCAATCTGGCAAGGTATAGCCACATTTTAAATGCACCTTCCCTTTGACTCAGCAATGCCACTTCTAAGACTCAGTCTTTAGAAAAGGAGACTTGATATATGTTGAAGGATTGGCTATCATGATTAAAAACTTTATACAACCTAAACACCCTTCCTTGGACTATACAACTGTTAAAAAGAATGAGGTGGGTTTAGATGTATCAACAAAAAAACAAAGTCAGTCATGCTATCCACGGGGAAGAGGAAGAGGGGAGAACAATTTACAGAACTATATGTGGAGCATGTGCCCATCGATGTAAAAGATGTATACACGTGTTTATACATGCATTTAAGTGGTCTGAAAGGATTATTTTTAAGACAGACTTCCAAAAGCGCCTAAGTCTGAGAAGCAATGGCAAATACATAAAGTTAGCTGCAACTGATCTTATTTTCACGGAGATTTAGCACCACAGTCTTAGAGGGAAAAAAACACTACATATTTCAACACAGCCCCCCTACCTCTTTATGTTTTATGTTGAGAACTGTCATTTCAGAGGTTGTAAAGATAAGGCAACCACAGGCGAAGGACTCAGTGTGTGCCTCAGCAATGTAGGGGTGACAAAGAGTGAAGTCAGAACTCTGGTTCTGGGCACCTGGGTGGCTCAGTCAGTTAGGTGCCTGCCTTCGGTCACGATCCCAGGGTGCTGGGACTGAGTCCCACGTCAGGCTCCCTGCTTCTCCCTCTGCCCCTCCCCTCCACTCATGCACATGGTGTGCTCACTCTCTCTCTCTCAAATATAAAAAATAGTAATAATAAAAAAGAACTCTGGTTCTGTTCCCTTGGTCTCTAGCCAGCAGGTGAACCTCAGTTCCTTCATCCAGAAAGAGGTGAGGCTGCTCACATCTCCCCCACACCTCCTTCTAAGTCTAAAATTTGATGACGCTGTTACCTCCTTTCTCCTTCAGAGATGTGGAGCTTCACTGAAACAAAAGTGACAGCATTTGACAGGCAAGGGAACTGACCAGGGAGAGACATAACTTTCTAGTCTATACTCAGCTACAAAGTTAATTTTTCTACTTTTCAAATGAATTCAGGGGGTACCCTGAAGTCCGAGTACTCCCTGGGAACCAGTGTGACATACCAATATCCTAAACATCTTCTCACAAACCAGGAAAACTTAGACCATAGGTCTGCAGCATAAAATCAGAGCCCCCAACGTGAGTCTGTGAAAAAGTTAGGTGTGAAACAGAGCCAGTATAACCCTGATTGCTAGCTTGTCTGCCCCTACTCATTTATACATTTATTCCCTTTGTAACCTGAGAACTCTCACCAATAAATAAGCACCACCGGGCACCACAGTTCAAGGGGGAAAATATGGAAGAGAAATTTCTATTCATCAATTATTTTTCGTTTCCCTGCAAATTTGGAAGGACTCCCCACAGTTCTTTTATCAGTAGATCACTCTGTTCTAGTTGTTCTTTGGGAGCACAGTTTGAAAACTGCTGCTGTAAAATGTATCTTTGTTACTTGAGATGACCTTCCATCTTTTTACTGACTGCAAAGGGGCACTGATCACGAAACCAGCATCTGTATGAACCTGGAAGTGTGCGTGCTAGTATCCTTCTAGTTAGACAATAAACTCATTTCCTCTAAAAACAGCATATTGAGTATTTGGGTTTCAGAATGAAAGGCGTTTTTACTAAGACAGTGCTCCAAGGGCTGCCAGTCAAGTCCAAATCTTACCCTAGTGCTGCTGCAAACACATACACACAGAGGAGAAAAAGCAACAAGGCAACCTTCTAAAGGCTGGGTTGGTAAGAAAAACACCCTAAGGAGGCTCAAAACATTCCTCCAATGGAACGTTTCTCAATCTTAGCCTTACTGACATTTTGGGCTGGATAACCCCTCACTGAGGGGAGCAGAGCCCGTAGCACCCCCACCCCAGTTGTGGCAACTAAGTATGTCTCCAGACAGGCCAAATGCACCAGGAATGAAGGGGTTGGGGAACCAGGCAAAAGAGCCCTAGCTGAGAACCCTGCTCAAAGAGGAGAAAAATACCTGCTTAAAAAGAGAAGTGACAGCTAGAGAAATTTCTCAAAGCATACGAAGGTTAGGCCAGTCAATCCATTTCATTCTGGGAAATGAAAGTCCTACCTTAACAACCATCTAGCTCATCCAAAATCAAAAATCCGTTTACCAAGTTCCTAAAGCTCACATAAATCAATGTGGTTAGAAATCAAGAAAGAATTCTAATTGGAAAACTTACAAAGAAACTCATTAGTAACTTAAGGAAGTTTTAAGACGATAAAAGCACACTCAAAGACACACTAAGTGCTTTTTGAGACCTCAAGGCAAACTCTCGAGATGGCAAATTGGTTTTATCTTCTCTGCCAACTCCAGTCAACTGGTAGTGGCTGCGTGGAGCCCAGAACTGAGCAAGATTCTGCAAGCTCAAGGAAAGAGTATCTGCATGGAACATCAACTTCTGCCACAGGCAGGCAAGGGGCCGTGGTAACAGGTATGGCTCACATCCACCTCGGTGCTGAACTCAACTTTCTTTAGGCTCAAAATAATACCCATCAAATGTGGCTGTAATAAAACATTTTGGGGAAAAAAAGTAATCCTCCAGAATGCCACCAGACTTACCTAATTCAGAGGCAAAAAGAAAAAAAAAAGAAGACAAAGAAGAAGAAATCTGATCCTGTCACTCCCCTGCTTAAGAATCAGCCCTGGATTCTCAGCTTCTATAGGATAATGTCCAAACCAACACAGCCTACAAAGCCATTCACAATCCACTTACAACACACTTCTTCCAAACTTTCTGCACCTCCATTATTCTCCACGGTGTAACCAGCCACCAAATGTCGCACTGTTCTCCCAAAACCACATGCCCTTTTTTTTTCTTTTTTTAAGATTTTATTTATTTATTTATTTATTTGAGAGAGAGAGAGAGAGAGAGAAACAGCATGAGAGGGGAGAGGGTCAGAGGGAGAAGCAGGCTCCCCGCTGAGCCGGGAGCCCGATGTGGGACTTGATCCCAGGACTCCGGGACCATGACCTGAGCCGAAGGCAGTCGCTTAACCAACTGAGCCACCCAGGCGCCCAAACCACATGCCCTTTCATGCCATCTCCACCCCTTCTCTGCCTGGCTAATTTCTATTCATCCTGCAGACCACTGCGCTGTGATGCTTTACTTGTTCCCTAGAGCAAGAGTGTTCCCTGGACCTACAGCATCAGCATCACCTGGGAGCTTGATAGAAATGCAGAATCTCAGACTCCACCCCAGCTCCACCAAATCCAAAGTAGTTCGGTAACAAGATGCCCACGTGAATATGTGCACACTGAACGGTAAGAAGTGATGTCTTGGGGAACGTACCAGGTCTCACTGGACTCAGTTCTTCACAGGCAGGTACAGTGTCTTCCCAAAATCAAAGTGCCTCACCTTTGGCAGGCTGCCTCTGAGGCAAATCCCTCCTTTAGGAAGGGAAACCCAAACATCCACCTTCCAGCCTCCATGGCAGCCAGAGGTGGCCAACTGACATGGTTGTAAGTCAATGAGATGTCAGCAGAAGCCTGCTGAGGGGACGCTTCTGGAAGAACTTTTATTTTCCCAGTGACTTCCTGCCTTGACAAACATTAAGGATAAAAAGACATAATAGGGACAAAATAGCCAAGAATAACAGAGTGGAAACACAGAAATGGTCTGAGTCCCTGTTGGGCCCTTCAAGCCACTGTACCACATTAGAACATGTACCTCCAGACTTACTGTTTGAGCCGATTCAACATCTTTGTTGCTTAATACATCATCATTAGGGCTTTCTCTTTCTTGTGCTGAATGCATTCCTAACTGATGGAGTAAACCCTCAATAAATGGGAAGTGAACGAACGAATGAATGCAATGTGAAATCTACTAAATGTTGAGAAGGTTATATGTTTTATTTTTTTTTTAAGATTTTATTTATTTATTTGACAGAGAGAGACACAGCGAGAGAGGGAACACAAGTAAGGGGGAGTGGGAGAGAAGCAGGCTTCCCACGGAGCAGGGAGCCTGATGCGGGGCTCGATCCTAAGCCCCTGGGATCATGATCTGAGCTGAAGGCAGGCGCCTAACGACTGAGCCACCCAGGCGCCCCTAGAAGATTATATGTTTTAAAATAAGACCTCGAAGAATCTGTTCAACTTTGCCAAAGCATGCTTATAAATCAGCTTCTGCGTTTCTAGAATTATTGACCCATTTCTGTTCACAGCTTGTTAATGGATTAAAAAAAAAAAAAAAAAACCTTTTAAATGCAATGGAAATGTTCACATACAAAAATGCTGTAGAAATTGATTTTTACATTTTGGAAAGAGTAGAAAACCAAACTTGAAACACTGGGCTCTGACTTTGAAAAGTCTGCAATTGCTGTGGCTATTGATAGGCAACTATAAGCAAAGAGAAAAAAAGAGAAGGAAAAAGACTTACAGTAGCTGGTTGGTTGCCATTCTCTCCTACTTTCTTATTTTGAGATCTCTGACATGGATCTCATTTTTTTCCAGTCCCTATCCCAGTCCAGTATTTCCATTCAAATTTCCAAGATCAAACAGCAATCACTTTTTGTTTTTGAGAAAAACAGAACATTAATAAATATAAATAAAATGTATTAAAAGGGGACAGGTGCACTTGGGCAGTATTATTCCCCGAAAGGTGGGTCCTCAACCAAGTGCTGAATCCTCAGATTATCATTTTGCATTTTACTAAAATCATTTATTTTTACTTAAATAAATTTTAAAAGAAACTTTACAGCACCAATGGAAAGCCAGTATCATTTGCCACAAATAGAAGACAAATGTAAAAACAAAGACAATGAAAACACAACCTTATTAAATCCTAGCTAATGTTACCTGCCGAGGCCTCTAAACTTAAAGCTTGTTCTATTAAAAAAAGAAAAAGAAAGGTGGGGGAGTGAGCATGAAGGTGTTAAAGTCAGGCTACCATCAAGCTAAGACCTGTGCTTGGGCATAATCAGGACATTCTATTTAACACCATATCCATGTCCCACCCCAAAGTATCCCTCATACAATCTCAAATCATCTTCCCTCTTTTTTGCTCAGAATAAGAGCCCATTTCCCAGGGCGCCTGGGTGGCTCAGTCGGTTAAGCGACTGCCTTCGGCTCAGGTCATGATCCTGGAGTCCCTGGATCGAGTCCCGCATCGGGCTCCCTGCTCGGCGGGGAGCCTGCTTCTCCCTCTGACCCAGCCCCTCTCATGTGCTCTCTCTCTCTCTCATTCTGTCTCAAATAAATAAATAAAATCTTTAAAAAAAAAAAAAAGAGCCCATTTCCCTAGTGCAGCCTAAATGGTCCTACACAATCTGGCCCAGCCCACCACGCGGCTCTCATCTGAGCTCCAAGGGCACCAGCAGACAGCAAACAAGAACCCAAGGGCCTTATCTAGCCCACTGCCTGTTTTTGTATGGCCTGTGAGCATAAGAACGGTTTGTAGAGATAAATATTTGTAATCAATCTGATGACAGGGAACACTAATTTTGAACTCCAACTCCAATGTTATCCCCTCCAAAAAAAGAATCCCATTCCTCTCATTAGGAGACCTGCATTACAAAGTACTGTACTCATATTTTTATCTTAGTCAATGAGAAATTTGTGGAAATTTGTTTTCTCTTGTTATAGAAGTACCTACATAATAGCCTCAGTTTTGCATCTTGACCATTTACTATATGGCCCTTTACAGAAAGAGTTTGCAGATCCCAGAGCTACACTGTTCAAGCGCACTGGGCTCTCGCGCTTTCACACTGTCCTTACACCTGGGAAGCAATTCCCCCCGACCTCCTCAAGGCTGGTTCTCCACAGTTACTCAAGTCTCAGTTCAAATGTTACCTCTTCCAAGAGGTCACCCTAACCCTGCCCCCTCCCCCACTTAAAGTAGCTTGCCAACACATCAATCACATCACCAGATTTTACTTTCTTGGAACCACTGATACTACCCTTTTACTTTACTGAAATCTTTAATAATAAAAACAATAACGCAGCAAATACACATGGTACTATGTACGACGGAAGCGATTTACACATCAGGTTGAACGCTTTAAAAGTGCCAACCTGTAAGTCAAAAACGGTCAAAAATGGGTGACCTCATTGGGTTCAACCTAACAGATCAACCTGTTTGCGGCTCACAACCACCTATGACGCAGGTACTAGATGAGAAAACTGTCACAGAGAGTTTCAGTAACCCGCCCGAGTTCACACTGCTGGTAAGTGGCAAAACGAGGATCTGAAGCCAGGCTCAACACTCCCACCCCCAAGAATGTGAGTTCCATGACGGCAGCCGGTCTTTTCATTGCCAGAGCCCTCCAGGGCCCATCACAGGGCCACGTACGTAGTCAGCCCTTAATAAACACACGATGAATGAATGGGTGCGTCTCCCTTACAACCAGTGGCATCGGTCCTAGACTCGGGGCCCACACCTCTTCAGATCCGGGCGCTGGTTAGCCCGCCGCGCCGCCAGGAAAGGAGGAATGCAAGACGTTGGGAGACGGTGCCCCAGGGACGCGGGGTGCAGGGCCCCTCCTGGGGGTGGGGACGCGGCGGGGCTCACCTTGAAGTCGCGGCTGTGCTGCGGGGTGTACTCCAGGGTCCAGAGGGCCCGCACCAGGTGCGCCAGCTGCTCGGTGACCTCGCCCTGGCCCTGCGTGCCGCGGCCCACAGGCTGCTCGGGGTCGGGCGAGGGCTCGGGTCGCCCCGCCCGGTACTGGCCGAGCGCCAGGTACTCGGCGAAGAGCTCGGTGTTGCTGAGACACTGCAGCGTGGCGTTCATGAAGCACGTGTTGCCGTGGTTCCGGAGCCCCGCCACCCCGGGCACCGGTTCGGCGGCGGAGGCGGGCGGCGCGGGCGAGGCGGGCGGCGGCGGGCACGGCGGCGGCGGCGTGGGCGCGGCGGCCGGCCCGGGTGGGAAGCAGCTGCGGAGGCCGCCGCGGTCCGGGGCGGCGCCCTCGGAGCTAAGGTGCGAGAGCGTGGACAGCGTCTTGAGAACGCGGCTCATGAAGCTGCCCACCGAGCGCGCCGACGAGGGCGAGGCGGGCGCGGCCGGCCCGGGCCCCCCGGGGCCCCCAGCGCCGCCGCCGCCGCCCGCGCGGCCGCTCCGGAACAGCCGCTTGCTGAAGGAGCGCTTCTCCTTCCCGCCCGCCGCCGCCACTGGCTGCGGCCCGGGCCCCGGCGCCGTTACCTTGGACATGGCGGCGGCTGCCGACGCTCATCACCGAGCCCGCCCGCCCGGCCCGCGGCCCCGCCACGGCCGCCGCCGCATCCCGCCGCGCCGCGCAGCGCCTCACGGGGCTGGGGGGCTCGACGCCCCACACACCTCAGGGCGCCGCCGAGCGAGCTAGTGAGCGAGCGGCTGCCGGCGGGGCGGGCGGGCGCGCGCGCGATCCGCCCAGCTGGGCCGCTCACGTGACGCGCCTCTCGGCGCAGCCCGCCCGGCGCTGAAGCCGTGGCGGCTGCCATGTTGACTGTGGGAATGGAGGTGCCCCTCCAGCCAGACCAGATGACTCGCGGCTCCGGGGCGGTCCCGCTTTGTGAAGTCCGAGAGAGGCCATGTCTGGTGTGGGCACGGTCCTGGCGCGGCGGACAGCGCTGGGCTCGTGCCCAGGGATGGACCCCAGGCGTGGGTCTCGGTCTTCTGATCTGAAGGCGGAGGCCTTGGGAAAGTGCGGAGATCAGGTTACCGCCCCTCACCAGACCCTGGGAGAAATAATAGACATGGGCCTGACCAGTCCTGAGCGAGCCAGCCCTGCCAGGCTCCTGAGGGACCCGACTGCCTGCGTGCATACCAGAACGCCATCACAGAGTCTGGCACGTCCTGGCAGGCTTGTCTTCCAGGTGGCACCTTGGGCTTGCAGTGAAACGGTATAATCAGAATTACCTTCCTTTGCAGGCCTACCTTTAAATCCCCGCTGAGCTCTACCATCATTCATTCATTCAACAAATAGTTATTCCTGTATGCCAGGCACTGCTAGGCTCTGGGAATATGACAAAACATGAAATTAACACGGTTTTTGCCTGCCCTCTTGCATTTCCCACTCGCGGATGCTGTTAATAGCTGCTATGTTTCAAGCATTGTGCTAAGCATGCAATATTTCCCTTAATTTTCAGTTCAGTGCCTTTGAGATTGGTACAATGTATCCATTTCAAAACCAAGTTTGGTTCAAAGCCCCAAGACTTGATCTCCAAACGAAAGGTCACAGATCCACAAATATCACAGGGACCAAGATAGGTCATATCAGTGAGTAAAGAATCATGGTGTTTCAATCATCGTATTGACCAATTAATACTTAAAGTGATTTGACTGTTGGGGAGAATATAAGGAATGGTGGGGACCACGGCAAACTGCAAATCAACATCTTTCTAAAGGGGGTGGCTGCCACTCAGCTGATCCAATTGTTCCCATGCAAAAATGAGGGCTCAGATCATCTGACTTTTTAAAGAGAAGTTGGGAATCCTATTTTTAAATGTTGGTTCAACTAAAAAATAGTGCAGGGGAAAAAAGTACATCTTTGGGCTCCCTTGAGCTCAAAATCAACTGGTTTGTGACCTCCTCTCTGTAGATTGTCCTTTGCTGACCTTTATCCTGAGTCCTGGTTACTGCATAAAGGAGAAATCAGGGAAGGGAGAGCCCTTCGCCTTTTTAAAACATAAACCCCACCTTACACCACATTTCAGAGTAAATGGTTTTTGCCGGAGCCTTCCACCCCGAGTAAACATGGCCTTTATGGTGACCACCCCCCACCCAGGGTGCTCTGCACTAGCCTCCAAATCACCTACATTCCCACCTCTTAGTCAAAATATCCATTCTTCACTTCATCTTGAGCTCATCTAGACACCAGGAAGAAAGCAATTTGATCATTCATACTTTAGTGTGAATGCAATGGCCCTCAACCTTGGCAGACATGTTTGAGTTTTTTTCAAATATGAAAATCATGGGTGAGGGAAGGACAAAAGAAAGGAATAGCTTTTAATGGAATTTCAAGCACTTTGACAAAGCTTTTATCACAATACCCAGCCATTATGTTAAAAGATTGCTTGCTTGCTTGTTTTTAGGTGGTGGGAAGGGTCTTGGGGCTGTGGTCTCCCTAAATGTCAAATGGACTTAGAAGTTAGCCCTCCGCCTGGGTGGCTCAGTCGGTTGAGCGACTGCCTTCGGCTCAGGTCATGATCCCAGGGTCCTGGGATTGAGTCCCACATAGGGCTCCCTGCTCTGCGGGGAGCCTGCTTCTCCCTCTCCCACTCCCCCTGCTTGTGTTCCCTCTCTCGCTGTGTCTCTCTCTGTCAAATGGATAAATAAAATCTTTAAAAAAAAAAAGAAGTTAGCCCTCAATTAGTTTTCCCAAGCTGCTTTTTTTTTTTTTTTTTTTTTTTAGCACTTCTCCGTTTTGGACCTAGATGTTCATAGCACCATCCTGCTTGCTCAAAATCCGCAAAAGACTACCAGCTCTTAAGGCAGAGACTAGATCTGTTTTGCTGACCATAGATGCCCAGCATTGACCATGTCTCTAATAAATGTTTGGTTGAATGAATAAACTGCTTTAGAAGGAAATTAAACATAGCAAAAGCTTTTCACTCCCCACGTTTTATGCCCAGAGCCCATCTCCAATTTCAGGCACCATTATAAACTGTGTAAGCCACTGCGTTGTGACTGTCCCCCACTTCAAATACCCCTTTTGCTTTTCTGCCTGAGGGTTTTCTCCAAAGCCAAAGAACTCTCATCAGAGGGGAGTTTGAATTAACAACTCCTTCTCCCCCAACAGGGGCAACCTTCAACCAGTGGGAAATACCAGCCACTGGATAAACTCCCAGGCCTCTCATCCTTTAGGGAGACAACTCTAAGGTGTACATAATGGGGTTCTTCAGAGAGTCCCCAGAGGAATGCAGGCCCATTTGCCCTGTATAACCAGTTCAATAATGCACCCTTTTCTGGATTTCTCTACTTCCCTGTCTCCCTCTTTCTACTCTACTCCCTCACTCCTGCTTCTGGGATCACCTCCCAAATGTACTACCGGCACCTGGGTCGTTGTCTCAGGCTCTGGTCTAAGGACAACCCAAACTAAGACACTGAGCCACTTTAATTAGGGCTAGGTATTTAACCCAAGAGAGATCCTGATTTGGTCAAGATCAGGTTTTGTCCTAGCTGCTGTAAATAATCTTCGATCTTATCTACCAACAGGACTTGTCCTCGTGACTGTCCTGCTGACTGCTTTCCAGAACATCATTCTTTCCTTGTACTGTCTTACATGGCTGGCACACAGCAGATGCTAACAAATCCTACTTTTTTTAATTTATTAAACTGAAAGTCGAAGACCAGGGGAAGTTTACCACGCTGCTTCTCTTTATACTAGAGCCTTAGCCTGAATATGACCCAATGCCCAGGCCCTGCTTCCAGTCTAAGCGAGGCTCATGGAATCCCAGTTCATCGTGTACTTCAAAGAAATTAGGGCTGAGCCCATTACCAGATCTGACTTCCTTAGCTTAGCACCACCAGACAGGGGCTCAGGCTCACCCCCATTGAACATTGCCCCCTCCCCTCACCTGGTTTCCACTTCTACCTTTTCCCACCAGCATATAGCTGAAATCCAAAATGTAGTAGTGTGGTTTAGCTGTAATCCTGAGGGTGGTTTCCACTGAGTCCACTAAAATACAGTCCTCTCTGATCTCCCACTAGAGTTGCCCTCCAGCCCCTGGCACTATGGAAAGTCTTGGTCTTCCCTCCACGCCCTCAGGCAATTTGATCTAGACATGTGGGCCTTTGCTCAAGCTGTTTCCTCTGTGCCAAACTCCTTTCCTTGAGCCTCTTCACTTAGCTAACCTCTCCTTGTCCCTTCTTGGCACCTCTTAGTCATGACGCTAACGTTACCATAGTAGAAGTCAGCTTACAACCTGTCACCTGCCCTGAAGTATAGGCTTCAATCCAGCAGGGGCTCATCTTATTCATTATTGGATACCTAGTAAGGTAGCCATCATTGTAGCATAGTGATTATTTGGCAGCAATGTATCTAAACAACATGGGACCTCCTTAGTGAGACACATGACCCCCTTCCCAATCTGGCCCCTCCCACCATTCCACATTTATTGGTCCCCATGGAGCCCCAAAGCCAACCTACCCCAGCTTGGCCAGAACAGGGTTGGAAAAGAATTCCTAATTGGAGTGCCTAGATGTCTTTTTTTTAAGACCCACCCCAAACAAGATTCTGTAGTAAATTTCAATCATCCCTCTTTGTACCCATCCTTTACCCTCCCTGCGCCAGGGAAACACAAATTAGAAGGAGCAATGCGGTGAATAATCATCGCGATCCAAACTTGGTTCATTCCTGCGACTATCTCCTTAAACTGACACCTTGGATTAAAGGTTATGCACATTTCATATTTTGACACCTGTTGTCAAGCTGACCTCCAGAAAGGCTTTATCCTGCCAACAGTGAAGAGGAGGGGGGCACACATTTTCCAATCCCAAGACAGTGTTGAGTTTTTCAGGCTTTTTTACACTGGCAAATTCAATGAACAGAAGATGTCATGTTATGGGCTCGTATTTGTAGGAATGAAGTTGAACAACATGTGCTGTTTCTTTAGCTATCTAGCATCTAAACAGACTTCCTATTTGGAAAGGATCCCAAATTACACAGGACAGCTCAAGCTCCCACAGTGAAAAATGGGCAGGAGCTGGGGAGCAGGTATTTCCCTCCCAACCCCAGGATGCCAGAGCCCAGGAAGGTGACCTAAGCAAGGGCAATCAGATGCTCCCAACTGGGCCTTGGCTCGGGAAGTATTGATGCAAGGTTAGTTGGAGACAACACAGCAAATTAGTGAATCTAGTGGCTCTATATTCAGCGGAGATGAAGTGGTGGCAGAGCCAGCGATAATGACAGAGAGGGTCCCGCTGGCTGCTCAAGTGGCAAGTTCTTACTGGTGTCTGCCTCCCTGGGTCTCTGCCCAAGCCTGTTTCTCTGGCTCTGTTTATTGTGGGAGCCAGTCTGATAGGCTTCCTATAAATTCCTTTACTGCTGAAATTAACCCGTGTCAGTTTCTGTTGTTTGCAAGCAAGAAAATGACTAATAATGCCTTTTTTTTTTTTTTTTTAGCAATTTGTATTTTTACTGGTGTGATTTACCTGCCCACATCATTTGGCCATTTTTTCTTTGATGTGTTCTTTTTATAAATGCCTGCTAATAAAAGCACTTCTTATGTGAATTATATCATTCCTTGGTCTATACCATTTATTCTTTTACCATATTTATAAAGTTTTGATATTAAATAGGAAATTGTAGTTATTTTATATGGTCAGGTTGATTAGTATTTTTTCATAAAGATTTCTGATTTTTTTGTATAAACATGATTAAGAAAACAGCCTTTCCCCACTCCAAAATCATAAGAGTACTCACTCTGTTTTCATTTAGTTCTATTATAGTTCCTTTTTTTTTTTTTCTTTTGCCTTACTTTTAATGTTGGCTCCATCTGGAATTTATTTTCGGGTGAGAAATGAGGTAGGGATCTTGCCTTTTATCCACCTTACATGGCTAGCCAGCTGTCTCAGCACCACTTAAAGTTATCTAACTTTTTCCTACTGCTTTATAATGTCACTTTTTGTCACATATTAAATGCCACATACATTTAGAGTGCTTAAACATTCTGTTCTATCTCTTTGATGTGTCTCTGTATTCCCTGATAATATAGGTTTAGAATATATTGCAATGTTTGGTAAGACAATACCCCTTAGTATTTGATAGGCTGTTTCCTTTTTCTCTCAGATGAACTTAATCCTTAGGGAGGATTAATTCATATAGGTTAATTTAGGGAAAATTGACATCATCACAATATTTACCTTCTTATCTGGGAATAAAGTACTTCTTTTAAAAATTACAGAAGGACTTTTTCTTTAAGGTTTTATTTATTTGAGAGAGAGAGAGAAAGTGCACACAAGTAGGGGAAGGAGCAGAGGGGCAGAGGGAAAGAAAGAAGCAGACTCCCCACTGAGCAGAGAGCCCGGACCTGGGACTTGATCCCAGGACCCTGGAATCATGACCTGAGCGCAAAGCAGACACTTAACCGACTGAGTCACCCAGGCGCCCCTACACGAGGATTTTTAATGCCTTTCAAAATACAGTTCCCTTCCACAGGTCTGTGTAACATTAATGAGTTTATTCCTCCCTGTTGCTATCATGAATGGGGTATTTTTATGCCATTGTATTTTCTGTTATTTGTCTCTATGACAAAATTATTTTTGTAACCAGCCACCTTGATATACTTTAGTTCTTTCTTACAATTTTCTGTTGATGCTCTTGGGTTTTTCAGGAACTCCTATCCATGCATGAGATAATAATTTGGCCTCTTCCTTTATAATATATCTACCTCACCATTATTTTTTTCTTGTCTAATTGCCCATCCAGAATTCTGTTAAGTAATATTAATGAGAGTGGGAAAGCCTGCATTGTTCCTGACATTCACAGCAATGCTTCCAGTGCCTCACCATTAAGCATGATGCTTGCTTTGGTTTGAGATATATATTATTTATTGCATTAAAGTGGTATCCATTTATTCCTCCTTCAGAAAGGGTTATTATCAGAAATGGATCTTGAATTTTATCAAATGCCCTCTGGGCATGAACAGTGATGAGCATATGCTTTTTTAAATTTTTACTTTATTTTCATTTTTATTTCACCTTTGACCTGTATACCCATCATGGGTTTTGGGTAACGAACAACATGAACTACTTTTAGCTAACTTATGCAGAAAAGGAGCTTATTGGAAGGGTGGATATGGAGCAGCTCACAGGACTGTCAGAGAAGCTTCAGAATCAGACTTGGGAAAGAAGAAAGTACACAGCCAGGGACCTGCTCCAGAAAATTCTACTTAAGATGGCACCATCGGTGAAGCTGGACACGCCACTACCACCAAGACCAGCACCACCATTTGACAGTGGCAGCCCACACTGTTGGACTCTTGGTTCTGCCATAGCCACTCTGAAGAATCTTGAATAGTTTCTTGATTGTCCCTGAGCTTTTGCTGTCACTCCTTCAAAATCCTAAGCCCAAAATGGAAGCACCCAGTTGTTGGGCTAGATCCTAGTTCTGGTCACAAGCTGCTGGGATGTAGGGACAGGACCATATCTCCCTACAGCTTCCATCATGGGAGATGGAGCTACTTCCCATCTATCTTGAGATTCCCTCCGAAAGGAGGACCATGGAATGCCGGGCAGCCCGAAATGCCAGATGTCCATTGTAACCTACCCACCTGGTACGCCATATTGGTAGGCATCAAGTGTATCTCTCTGTCTACTTGCTAACAGTTTCGTAGAGAATTTCACAACTATTTTTATAAGAAAGCCAGCTTGCAGGCTGTGTGTGTGCTCAGTATTCTTGTCAGGTTTCAGTTTTACCAGCTTTTTATTTATTTATTTATTTTAGATTTTATTTATTTATTTGAGACAGAGAGTATGAGAGACAGAGAGCATGAGAGGGAGAGGGAGAAGCAGACTCCCCGCCGAGCAGGGAGCCCGATGCGGGACTCGATCCAGGGACTCCAGGATCATGACCTGAGCCGAAGGCAGTCGCTCAACCAACTGAGCCCCTTACCAGCTTTTTAAAAACAACTGTGAAGTGTCCCTATTTTCTTTAGGTCTGTAACAATTTACATGATGTGTTTTCAAAGGTTATAAAATTCACCCAATTTACTCTCTAGATCAGGTAGAGCAGGCAGTTCTTTGAAATACTTTTCATCCATTAATTTCATCCATTAATACCGGTCTGTCTAAATTTTCTTTCTCCTCTTGAATTAATTTCAGCCATTTTTTTTAAAGATTTATTTATTTATTTATTTGACAGAGAGAGAGAGAGCTAGAGAGGGAACACAAGCAGGGGGAGTGGGAGAGGGAGAAGCAGGCTTCCTGCAGAGCAGGGAGCCCGATGCGGGGCTCGATCCCAGGACCCTGGGATCATGACCTGAGCCGAAGGCAGACGCTTAACGACTGAGCCACCCAGGCGCCCCTAATTTCAGCCATTTTTATCTCGTTAGAAAATCACCCATGTTTTCCAGTTTGCTAGCGAGATCTTACAAAGAATTCGCTTCAGGTTTTATTTTCATTTTTAGCTCAGGGCCATGGATGCAAGTTAAATCTATTCTTCAAATGGTGGCTCTATTGTCATTGGTGTGATGGCCTTCCCTGTTCACTAGTCATTTCTTCTATCCAAGGGCATTCACTAAGATCCAGGACTGTAGCTGACACTGTGGGGGCCCTACCCAGATCCTGTGGGATCCTTTTGCCTTTTCTGTGGCCGCCCCCAGCTGTGTACCTTGCTACAAATGTGACTGTCTTTTGGTGCCTGCTTTTGGGCTATTGCCACCGTCATGTCTGCTCACACAGAAAACTGAAAGTACCTAGGGTTTGTTTTCTGGGGTGGCCCTTAGCCAATGACAGTTGGGTGCCGGAGTACGGAAGCCAGCTTCCCTGCCTCCAGTCAGGACAAATTGTGAGGGGTAACATTCCAGAGCTCCCTGAAGGGTTAGGCTAAAGATACTCTTTCTGAGACCTTGCCCCTCATCCCATCCTTGCTCGACTTCTTCCTTTTCTGTGACCTGCTCCCCTCCCTTCTCAGGAGTTTCTTCTAAGAGCTCTTCCTGAATAAATCGTTTCATGTGAATTGTCATCTCAGGGTCTGGTGCTGGGGAACTGGTCTACGACAAGGATGATTTAACTCATATCCAGCCCTGAAAGACTGGTGTACCCTCTACAGAATTGCACTGTAACATACACCCAGACATTGTCCTAGAGATACAAATGAGATCCTGAGAGATTACAGAAGATGAAGTTAATAATTCGGTTGAGAGGAGGTAGCAAGCACTTCATTTAGAAAGTATTAGTCAATCTGGGTTTTTAAGGTTAAATAGGAGTTGCCCAGGTAGGAAATATAGTGTGGGGTTAGGGTGTGGCAAGGAGAGGTAAAATGGGCAAAAATTTCTAACTACAAATAACATGTGGTTCCTATGCTTTAGGAATTCAAAATATAGTGAGTGAATGTGGGAAGCCAAACAGGTCTCAGAGAAATTATAATGCAAGGGATAAATAAGGGCTAGAATAAACAGGATGTTGTTCTTGCCTCAGAGAACGAGCTGGGTTTGGAAGAGTGAAAATGAGTTTTCTAGGCAGAGAAGGGAGTAAGGGAACCTGAAGAAGAGAGAACCACATGTGTAAAGATGCAGGGACATGAAAAGTTCTGGATGTCAAGGAGGTTCAAGTTTAAAGTAGCTCCATAGACTCAGAAATACACGATAAGAAAAATATGTCCTTTCCATTCATTTCCTTTTAAAAGAAACTGTCTCAACATGGGGCTAGAATGTTTTGTACATTGCTCCAACACTTGCTAATATCTTTCTTTTTTTTTTAAAGATTTTTATTTATTTATTTGACACAGAGAGAGAAAGTACAAGCAGGACGAGGGGCAGGCAGAGGGAGAAGCAGGCTCCCCGCTGAGCAGAGAGCCCAACACGGGGCTCGATCCCAGAACCCCAGGATCATAACCTGAGCCGAAGGCAGACACTTAACTGACGGAGCCACCCAGGGTGCCCCCTGCTAATATCTTTCTTTCTCTCTCTTCTTAAACACCAATGGAGCAGGCTTGTTCAGAGCCTTCAGCAGGCAACACTATTGGGATAGTTTGTAGCCTACATCCCACATGCTCTTTGAGAACCTTGCCACTCCCCAGTGAGAGGTAGAGTCTATGCCCCCTCCCCTTGGAAACTTGGTGGGCTTTCATGGCTATCTTGGCTAGCAGAATTCCGCAGAAGTGACACTATGTGACTTCCGAGGCTAGATCATAAAACACGATGTGCCTTTCAATTGTCTCTCTCGCCCAGGCCACGCTGAGAGGTCCACATAGAACCAGGCCCAAAGCCCTGAGCCCCAGGCCCTGGCTGAGTTCCGGCTGGCAACCAGCACCAACTTGCCAGCCGTGTGAGTGAGCTATCCTGGAAGTGGGTCAATCCACCCCGTGATGCCCCTACAGCAGGGACAAGCCTTCCCTGCCAAGCCCTGCCCAGACTCATGGGCAAAATAAATTATTGTATTGTTTTAAACCGTTCCCTTGTGGGGTAATTTGTTACTTACAATGGAATAACCAAAAAAGTATCTAGATAGACTTTAATTACATTGTTTTGTTTTCCTCTATTCATTTTTACAATTGTCCTCTATTTATAGCAACACTGATTATCCTCTTGCTACAGTGATATGAAGTTGAATGTGGACTTAGTGATTCACTTCCAAAGAATGAAGTGTGGAAAGGGAAAAAGAGTAATTTTGCAGTGGAGGGACCTAGCAGCCACTAGCTTAACCAAGTGATCAAGTTAACATCACCCAGGGATAAGTCAGGTTGATATTAAGTAACCCCTTGTCATAACCAGGGTTCTCCAGAGAAACAGAACTAATAAGACATGTGTGTGTATATACATACATGCATATATATATAGAGAGAGAACCAGAGATGGGGTGGGGCAGAGATTCAGGGGGAAAAAAGGACAGAAAGATATATTATAAAGAATTGCCTCACATCATTACGGAGGTTGACAATTCCCAAGATTTGCAGTCATCAAGCTGGAAACCTAATAGAACCAATGGTCTACTTCTAGGTCAAAGGCCAGCAGGAAAAGCCAATGCTTCAGTTCAAGTCCAAAGGCAGGAAAACAAAACAAAACACACAAAAAAAAACCCATGTCCCAGCTCATTCAGTCAGGCAGGAGGAATTCCTTCTTAATTGAGGGAGAGTCAACATTTTTATTCTATTCAGGCCTTCAACCAATTGGATGAGGCCCACCCAAATTGGGGAGAGCAATCTGCTTTACTCAGGCTAACAATTTAAATGTTACTTTCATCAAAAACACCCAGAATAATGTTTGATCAAATATTTGGGTGCCCCATGACCCTGTCAAGTTGACATATAAAATTAAACATCAAACCCTAGTATATACAATGTGATGAAGAAGGCACTTCACCTCTATGGTATTCTTTACCAAAACCCATAACTCTGGTCGAATCATAAGGAAATACTTCACATAAACCCAAATTTAGGGGCGGTCTACAAAATCACTGACCAGTCCTCTTTGAAAATGCCAAGTTAGGAAAATCAAAGACTGAGAAACTGTCAAAGACCAAAGAAGACTAACAAGATATGATGCCTAAATGTATCAAGGTGGATCCGGGAACATGAAAAGAGTTTTCATGGAAAGGCTGATGAAATCCAGGTAAAATCTGGACTTGATCGACACCAAGGCTAATTTCTTAGTTTTAACAATTGTACCATAGTTGCATGAGCTGTCAACCTTGGGGGGCACTGGGTAATTTTATATAGGAACTCTGTACTCTCTTTGCAACTCTCTATACATCTAAAATTATTCCAACATAAAAAAGTGTATTAAAATGCATTTAAGTTAAAAATTGAAAGTAGATTTAAAAAATAATATTGAACAATCAATGTTTTTTGAAAGGAAGACTTGAGAATGGTAGAGGAAATAAGAATCGCTTTGTGCGAGAGTTCGCATCTGGGCATCTTAAGAAGCAACTGATGTACTTGCTTGGTAGGAGGGGCTCCCACAGGGGCTTTCAGCTTCCAGGTCTCTGAGATCAGGCAGGTCCAAATGGAGGGGGAGTCTGACCCTTACTCACGTGACAGAGATCCTCCTGGGAATTGTAAGACCATCACAGACAGGAGTCAGGAACAGGGAATGGAGACCCTGGAGGAGTTGTGGATGCCTGAGTGACACCAGAACACCATGGAAAAGAAAAAAATAAAACCTTTAACTTATTTGCCAAAATCAGAGAACTGTGAGATCCATTCCAGTGTAAACACTCAACAAATATTGGAGTGGGGTGTCTGGGTGGCAGTCAGTTAAGCGTCCGATTCTTGGTATCAGCTAGAGTCGCGATTTCAGGGTCATGGGATCGAGCCCCAAGTGGGCTCTGCGTTCAGCATAGGGTCTGCTTGGGATTCTCTCTCTCCCTCTGCCCCTCCCTCCACTCGTGCACATGCACGCTCTCTCTCTCTCAAATAAATAAATAAAATCTTTAAAAAATATATTAGAGTGCTCACTATGTGGTAGGCACCTGTTCAAGATTCTGGGGATGCAGCAGTGAAAATACAAAATGTTTACCATTCCAGAGGGAAAATAAGCAAATAAACAAATATCTTATGTAATCTCAGCTACTGATCATTGCTTTGAATGAAACTAAAACCTAGGAAGGATATGGGGAGTAAGGGGAGAGACTCTTTCACATAGAGCATTGAAAGCCTCTCTGAGGAGGGACATTTGAACAGAGAAGTGAATGAAGCAAGGGGACAAATCTGGGGAAGACTGTTCCAGATGGAAGGAGGAGGTAGTACAAAAACTCTTTGAGTTGAGGATGAGTTTGGCATGTTCGAAGAAGAGCAGGAGGTCAGGGTGGCTGCAACAAATTGAGCAAAGCAGAAACTGGCCAAAGATGCCGTTGAGGAGGAGGGGAAGAGGTCAGATAATGTAGGATGCTGTGGACACGAGGAGGAGTACTGAAGATTTAAATTTTGCACAAAAATGGAGAAGATGTGATCAGTTATAATTTGATATGATGCAATGGGTGATGAATAATTATTGAAATGATTCAGAACTCTGGGAATTTGAGGAGAGAGGGATTTCTAGAAAAATGTGCAGATTAAACATATAAATCTTCCTCTGCTCCATACCAAAACATTACTCAGATGAGAGTAAAAGAATAAAACAGATGTAAATCCACAAAAGAGATCAGAAAAAAAGTGAATACAGTTGATGAAAGGTTGTATGAATCAAGGTTCCATCAGAACAGAAACCACTCTGTGTATTTTGGGTAGGAAGGGGGACGTTGAGGCTTACTCCACCCTTGGAAGGCTGGGGAATGCAGGGCAAGCAAGCCACTGTCACCCATCTCAGCCTGCATCACCAAAGTGAGTGAAACCCAGGAGCAACCTGGAAGTTCTGTGCCTCCCCAAGGACAAGACCAGGGATAGGGCAAGGCAAGTGAGGCAGTTGCCTTAAACACAAACTTTAAGAGAGCATCAAGGCACTATGTATTAGGGTTCTCTGGAGAAACAAACCAATGGAATAGATATATAGAGATATATAGATATATACAGATATGAAAGGAGATTTACTCTAGGAATTGGCTCATGTGGTTATGGAGGCTGAGAAGTCCCACAATCTGCTGTTTGTAAGTTAGACAATGAGGAAAGCTGGTGATATAATTCAGTCCAAAGGCATCAGAATCACAGGGCCAATGGTGTCACTCCCAGTCTGAGTCTGCAAGACCAAGAACCAAGAGTGCCAATGTCCAGGGCCAGGAGAAGACGAATGTCCTAGCTCAAGTTAAAAAAAAAAAAATCAAATTCACTCTTCCTCTGCATTGTCACTCTATTCAGGCCCTCAGTGGATTGGATGATGCTCACCTGCATTGGTGAGGGTGATCTTCTTTACTTAGTCTGCCAGTTCAAATCTCTTCCAGAAACACCCTCACAGACACAACCAGAAATAATGTTTTCCCAGCTATCTGGGCATCCCAGAGCCCAGTTGAGTTGACACATAAATAAACCATCCCAATTCACTTATCCAAATAAAGAACCCATTTTAATGCAATATTTAGAAAAGAAAACTTATGGAAAAAAATCGATAATGAACAAAATGTCAAGTTTTTAAATAAAAACAGACACTGACCCTGCCCTTGGACGACCCTGCCTCACTTACCTCACCTAAATCCAAGCCCTGCTCAAGGGCTCTGGGAGGACCCACTGTCTTCTCACCTACCCACAGGATTAAAAGAAATGACTTACAGTAGCATGCCTGGAAGCTAATGAGAACTTCAGGCCCAGCTGTTTGCTCCTCTGTCTGCCTACAACTGAAACCAGAAAATAACAATGTCTCTTTTATCTTCCAAATTCTTTATGGGTACCTCATACTAGCAAACACTAAGAAAGAGATTCTTAGAAGTGTAATTCTAGGCTTCCTCCCTGTGATGCCAAGGGAACTATAGAAGAGGGAGGTAAAGCTGTCAAGTTAGTAACAGCTAATCCAGCAGAGAGATGTCAAGAAATTTCAAAAGCTGGAAATCAGGTAAAGATAGAACAGAGCTGAAAATATAATATCAAATATTTGCAGAGAGGAAGAAAATAACAAGCAAACCAATTTGTAGCATCTTGAATATGTCAGTGTTATGGGGTGGATATTGTCCCCCCACCAAATTCATAAGTCCTAACCCTCAGTACTTGAGAATGTGACTATATTTGGAGGTAGTCTTTAAAGAGGTGATTCGGGGGCACCTGGGTGGTTCCAGTGGTTAGGCATCCGACTCTTGATTTCTGCTCAGGTCAAGATCTCATGGTCCTAGGATCCAGCCCAGTGTGTCATGCTCCCTGCTCACCAGGAAGTCTGCTTCAGGATTCTCTCTCTCGCCTTCTACCCCTCCCCCACTCACTCTCTCAAATAAATAAATCTTTAAAAAATAAATAAAGAGGTGACTCAGTTTAAGTGAAGTCACTTACAGTGGACCCTTAATCCAAAAGGCCAGAACCCATGACCCTGAGATCAAGACCTGAGCCGAGACCAAGAGCCAGACGCCCAACCGACTGAGCAACCCAGGTGCCCCAAGATCATCCATTTCATTGGTAGATGAAAAAAAATGTCCATATTATATCAATGAGCACATCACTAACTACTCTACTTCTTATTTTCTAAATCTTTTATTGTGAAAATTTTCAAACATAGAGAAAAGCTGAAAGAATAATAACATTAAACACTCATTCTTCTATTTCTGCCAATGCTAACAGACCTAACTGTCTCATTGGCCCATTCAACTGTCCAGTCTGCAGTTAGCTGGGCATTTCCCCTGCCTGAAACAACCTTGTTCTCACCAGGCATAGCCTTCTAGAGGCAGGGGAGTCAACCATAACCCAAATTAGAACTGATTGTATTATTTTACTCACTCATTTATTCCTAAAATACATATTGAGCTTCTATTATGTGATAGGCACTGTTCTGTATGCTAGAGATAAAGTAGTAAATAAATCAAGCAAAAATACCTGCTCTTAGGAGCTTACATTCTAATGGAGAAAGACACAAACAAGTAACATACACAGCGTAACTGACGAAAGTTGATGCATGGAGAAAAATAAAGCAGGAAAGGGGAACAGAACATTGGAGGTTGCAAATTAAATAGAGTGATCATCAAAGTCTTGCTGGGAAGGCAACTTTTGAGCGAAGATCTGAAGGAGAGCTAGGAAAAAATTAGGAAAAGGAGCGTTCCAGGCAGAGGGAATTACAATGCAAAGACCTTGAGATGGGAACATGCCCGGGAGTGTTTGAGAAATAGCAAGGAGGCTGGCATGGGGTAAGTAAGTGAAGGGTAAGTATAGGATATGAGGGTTAGAGTGGTAGCCAGTTTAGCGGCACTCAATCCTGTAGGGCTCCAGGACAGACCACATGGCAGGGCATAAAACAACTCCCAATATGTTTAAAGGGTTGAAATGATACATTGTACATTTTCTAACCACAGTTGAAGGAAATCAGAAATCAGTAACAGAAAGAAATGTGGGGAATTCACCAATATGTGGACATTAAAGAAAATACTCCCAACTAACCAATGGTAAAAGAAGAAACCCCAAGGAAATTAAAAAATATTTTGAGATGAAAAAAAAAAAAGCAAGGAAAATACTTTGAGATGAATGAAAATGAAGATTCAACATATCAAAATTTTATGGGATGTAGCTCAAGCAGTTTTTAGAGGGAAATTTATAGCTGAAAATATCCGTATTAAGAAAGAAGAGGGGCGGGGCACCTGGGTGGCTCAGATGGTTAAGCGTCTGCCTTCAGCTTATGATCCCAGGGTCCTGGGATCGTGCCCCGCATCTGGCTTCCTGCTCAGCGGGGAGCCTGCTTCTCCCTCTCCTTTTACTGCTCCCCCTGCTTGTGCTCTCTCTCTCTCTCTCCGTCAAATAAATAAATAAAATCTTTAAAAAGAGAAAGAAAGGAAGAAGAGAGGTGCCTGGGTAGCTTAGTCAGTTAAGCAACTGAATCTTGATTTCAGCTCAGGTCTCGATCTCAGGGTCATGAGTTCAAGCCCTATGTTGGGCTCCAGGCTGGGCGTGGAGCCTACTTAAAAAGAAAAAAAAAATAAAAAATAAAAGAATAAAGAAAGAAGAAAAATCTCAAGTCGATAACCTAATCATCCACCCTGAGACACAAGAAAAGGAAGAGTAAACTGAATTATGTAGGGCCGTATGGGATTTGGCTTCTATAACCTCTGAGTATCTTTTGTATCCCGAGACTTGGAATGATGGTTAATTTTATGTGTCAACTTAACTGGGGTAAGGGAAGCCCATATAGCTGGGAAAATGTTATTTCTTTTTTTTTAAAAGATTTTTTATTTATTTATTTGAGAGAGAGAGAATGAGAGAGAGCACATGAGAGGGGGGAGGGTCAGAGGGAGAAGCAGACTCCCTGCCAAGCAGGGAGCCCGATGCGGGACTCGATCCAGGGACTCCAGGATCATGACCTGAGCCGAAGGCAGTCGCTTAACCAACTGAGCCACCCAGGCGCCCGAAAATGTTATTTCTGAGAACTTCTGTGAAGGTGTTTCTGGATTAGCATTTGATTTGGTGGAGTGAGTAAAGATCATCCTCATCAATGTGGGTAGGCATCATCTAATCTACCGAGAACCGGAATAGAAGAAAAAGGCAGAGAAAGGGCACATTTTCTTTCTTTTTCTTGAGCTGGGACGTCCATCTTCTCTGCCTGCTTGTTTGAGCTCTCACGCTGTAAACAAGTGTTCTTTTTGCAGCCTATTTAGTGCCCAGTTTTTCACATTTTCATGCTTTTTGTTGGTGATGTTGCTGTTTAAAACAGCATCTGAGCATAGCATTGACATGCTGCCCAGTATTTGTAAGCACAAAAAAGCTGTGATATGCCTTTCAGAGAAAATATATGAGTTAGATAAGTTTCATTTATGCATGAGTTATAGTGCCATTGGCCATGAGTTCAATGTTGATTATTCAATCATGTATATTAAATAAGGCAACTTTATTTTTTAAATTTAAATTTTTTTTTCTTAGAGAGCACCCAAGTGCATGCAAGTGGGGGGAGGGGCACAGGGAGAGAGAGAATCTTAGGCAGGCTCATGTTCAGCAAGGAGCCCGTCATGGGGCTCTATCCCATGACCCTGAGATCATGACCTGAGCTGAAATCAAGAGTCAGAGCCACCCAGAAGGCCCTAAATAAGGTATCTTTAAACAGAAACACACATTTTAAAAAGTTATTTATTGATCAGTTGATGAATATGTTATGATCAGAAACTTGCAAGAACCTAACTCTATATTTTGCTTAGGAGTGATAGTTCAATATCTGTTAATTCAATGTTCGTGGCAATTTTATAGAACGTAACTATCACAAGGACAAACATCAAGAGTTGACTGGACATTTCTAGTTTTAAGGGCAATCTGACTGTGACATCTCTCACCCATACCAACTGAATAACCTGATTGAAGGAGGTCACTTTCACTAATTCATTCTTATTATATCCATCTCAAAGCTGCAAGTAGTATTTGGGAGAGCAACATCCCAGTGGAGACCTCCTGCATAAAGGAGCACTGCTGTCCGCGGTGCTGATCATACAAAGGCAGCTTCCCGCAAGACTTTTTATCTGGTGGCCAAAATACTGGCTAAACTCTCTCCAGGGGGAAGGTTTTCATTGGCTGGCTTCGGAAGCACGCCCTTTCCTAAACCAAATGTGTCCAGAGAGAGAAATGTTATGATTGGTATTGAGGTTAGAGTTCCTACCAGTATCACAGAGACTAAGGTAGGAATTGATGTTTCCCCAAAAGAAAATGTAGGCTCTGTTGCCAGTAGAAAGTGGAATGGATTCCACATAGATAAGATAAACAGATTTCATCAAGAACTCCCCTGTGATAGTCATCTGTGTGCTTTCAACACCCTTCCCCCATTATTATAGGTTATCTGTGTATGTTTCTTGATCTTTAAAGAATCTGATTCTGATGAAAGAATTTTTTTTTTTTTACACTAGGAAAATGAGGCTAACTTTTGTCAGAAGAAGGAAGAAAGTGTGGAGTTTCTTTGGAGAAAGAAATTGTCCTAGAAAATGGATGTAACCAAATTTGCATTTCTCTAATATTGCAACAATTAATGTTATCGCCCCTGGCTAAGACTACACACGGAAATATTACCTTGGTCATTGGAAACTAGGCTCTGATTAATAAATAAGAATGATTTTTATTATGCCACCACTCCTCGTTAGCCCAGCAAGTCATAGAAGTCCCGGAATCCTACCATCCTATTACATAGTATACATATGAGCCTGGAAGTTTGAGTACCACTGACTCTACACTTGATTGACATCATGCTGTAGGTTCTGTGAACTTTGGGCCTTACTGATATAGCTAAAGAGGTCTAGGATCAAGGACAGTCTATTTTCTTGTCAGAATTCAAATTCCCTTTTTCCCTTTTAGTAGCACAGGGTTCTCACTGGTGTCATCTAGCATAGAAAAATGTTCCCCAGAAGATTTGTAGATCCTTCATCTGGGACTAGATATGGGATACACTCACTTTAAGAAACAAAAATGGCAGGGCATCCGGGTGGCTCAGTTGGTTAAGCATCTGACTCTTGATTTCAGCTCAGGTCATGATCTTAGGGTCGTGAGATTGAACCCTGTATCAGGCTCTGCACTCAGCGAGGTGTCTGCTTCTCTCTCTCTCTCCCTTTGCCCCTCCCCCACCCACATGCTCACTCTCTCTCTAAAATAAATAAATAAATCTTAAAAAAGAAAAGAAACAAAATGGCATCACTCCATTCAAGTGAGAAGATAGGACTTTTATCCTCTATATTATTTGGGAGTCTTTTGGATTCCAGTGAAAGAAATTGAACTCAAAATGTCATAAGCATAATAGCAAATTTATTAGCCCAAATGACTAAAAAGTTTGGGACACAGACCCAGCTTAAGGTAGTTGTGCGTCCAGAGACATTTTATCATTAGGGCTGGAACTCTTTCCATCTCTCAGCTCTGTTTTCCTTTGTGTTGGCTTCACTCCCAAGCCCCATGTGATACTCCCCACAGCTCTTGGATCACACAGTCCTTTCTGATAACAGCCCCCCTGCCAAAAGAGAAGTTCTCTTTGCAATCCTCCAGAAAACATCCTGGGTGGGTTTGACTTTCATTTGATTTAATTGGGGCTCAGGCCTATTCCTGAACAAAACACTAAGACCTGAGTGATGTAATAAGCTGATTGGCTAGACCTAGAGCCAGAAGTGGGATCACCCCAACTCAAACCACATGGACTGAGAAAGGTGGATGAATGATTCTCCAAAGGAAACACAGAGGTGTCTCCAGAAAAAGAGGGAATAGATGTTAGTAGAAAAAAAGAGAAAAAAAGAAAACATGACTGCCACACCATTGCTTTTGGCAAAAAGTCTGTGTACTTAGGGGACAGTGTAAGTCTCATTTCATATTGATTTTTCCTAAGTGGTTTGGAAGTGGTACTATTGGCAAAAAACGGATGTGTTGGTTCCTTTCTCACTCACTCTCACCACATTCTTAGAGAAATGCCCATCTACCTATAGTGGTGGACCTCTACGGCCATATTTGTTTATGTGTTTCTATCCTGAATGGACCAGGGATGAAAACATCTTACCCAAAGAAGCTAGTTATTGCAAATCTGGTAGCCAGTCAAATTCTTCCTAGGGATCCACTGAGGCTGAGAGGGGTTTTGATTTTGCTTATACTAATTTCAGTTGGTTTCTGTTACTTGAAACCAAATGACTTCACCAAGACTAATTCCAGTCACAGGATTCCAGTAGCACTGAGGAAAGAGCAGCTGATGTTGAATGTAAGTGATTTTAATGTTCTCTGAACTTGGCCGCTGGTGGTTGCATTTCCTAGGTTCTGAGCTTGGAAGCTATCAAGCTATCAGTGGCTTGCTGCTGAACCTCTCACCAGTCCCAATAGTCTTGAAATGCAGGGTCTTTCAAGGCTTCTTTTTGAGTGAAGCTGTATTCGTTTTCAATCGCCACAGCAATTGCATGACTGGGGTTCCTGGAATCAACTGGGGGGCTGGCTAGGCAATTCTGCTTATCTTGATTGGTCTTGCTATACAGAAAAATAGATTGAAGGGATCACATGGATAAGAAGTATTGGGAAGGTGGGAAACATTGAGCTTTTAGATAGGGTAGCCAGGGAAGTTCTAACTGATAGAATAGCAATAAAGCAAAGACAAGAAGGAGGCAAGGGGATGATCCACATGATTATCTGGGTGCATTAGTGTGTGTGTATGTGTGTGTGTGTGTCTGTGTGTGTGTGTGTGAAGAGTGGTGCTGGTAGAGCGAACAGCAGTAACAAACCCTGAGGCAGGAGTGTGTCATCATATCCAAGGAACAACACAGGGGCTAAAGAGAAAGAAGCAGAATGCGTCAGAGTGGTGGGAGATGAGGAAAGGTGATAACAGGGGTCAGACACAGAGGACATTGTAGGTGACCATAGGGCTTTGGCTTTTGCTAAGGATGAAGCAAAAAAGCCATGGAATAGGTTTAAACAGAGCAACATGATCTGACTCGAATAGCATCCCTTTGGCTAGTATATTGACCATAAGCTGTAGAGGGGCTACTTAGGGGAATATGGCAATGATCCAGGTGGGACACGGTGACAGACCAGCAACAGAGGCATCACCTGGAAAGTTAGAAATGCAGATTCTCAAGCCCCACCCCACACCTATAGAGGTAGAATCTGCATTTTAACATGATCCACAGTGATTGTATGCACATTAAAGTCTGAGAAGTTCTGCGTGAGAACAGAACGCTTCCTTTCTCTGGGCCTGTTTCTTCCCTACTCTAAGGGGCTGGACCGAGGTATCTCTATGGTCCCTTCCAGTTGCAATTTTCTTTTCTCTTCTTTTTTATTTAAGATTTTATTTATTTATTTATTTGAGAGAGAGAAGGAGAGAGAGAGAGAGAGAGAAGGCAGACTCCCCGATGCGCAGGGAGCCCAATGTAGGGTTCGATTCCAGGACCCTGAGATCATGACCTGAGCCAAAGGCAGATGCTTAACTGACTGAAACACCCAGGCGCCCCCCAGTTGCCATTTTCTAAGCCCCTTTCTTACAGCTATCTGTGTGCGTCGCTATGAAAAGCCAGCTGAAGAGACCAAAGGATAAGCGGCCTGGCTGCAAAGCCCCCGCTGCCCACAGCCAGACGCAGGTGGGCACTGAAGCAGCTTCATGATCCAGGTCAGTAGGGAGCCCGGGGTAAGAGGCTGCTGGGATTTCTCCTGGTGCTGGGGTGGAAGGGCGCCCAACTGGACCAGAGTTGAAGGTGTCGGGCAGTAACAGGGCGGCAGGAGGCGCTATGAGGTGCTGGTGGAAGGTGACGCCCAGACCCAGAGGGCGTGCAGGGTGCCGGGTGGCCTCAGGGAGGCAGCAGGCCCTGCGCTGCGCTACGGCAAGGCACAGGGTCGGACGCACCTGGGCGCAGAGCGGCCTCAGGGTGGCAGGGGGCGCTGTGGAGTCGCGGCTGGCACATCCTGGGCCTCCCGGGGAATACACCTGCGCAGGTGGGAGCGGCCCCGAGGGGGCGGGGCTCCAGGGGCGGGGCTCCAGGGGGCGGGGCCCAGCTCCGGCCCACAAGAGCCAGAGGCCGCGGCGGCTGCGGGATGCTCTCGCCGTACGCGGAGCGGAACAGATCGCACACGGATCGCGCGCACGCGAGCCCCGGACTCTTCGGAACTGAGCGAGGTGAGCCTAGAGCCAGGTCGGGTCGCACGAGTTTGGGGCTTCCAGGCACTGGAGCGGCCGCGGGGCCGGGTGGCTTCTCCGACACGGTCCGCGCGGTTGGCGGCGGAGCCGGCATCAGCCCGGAGCTGCCTCCCCGGTGGCTGGGATGCTGGGACACCTTCCCAGGTCAATCCGGGTCCAGCCAGCTCTCTGGCGTCCCCCACGCCGTGGCCCGGGACACAGAGCTGGGGCGATAGGCATTTCTGGGCTACTTAGGAACAAGGTCCGGGACTCCCGGGGTCCGGGGCCGCGCCTTGCCTTGTCTCGCCGCCCAGCCCCTGCTCAGCCACCTTTCTTGGCCTTGGTGAGACTTGACCGCGATTGTTCCCTTTACCTTCCTGAATGTTTTCCCAGGGGTGACTGTGGTTGCAGAAAGAAGCGAACACTTGAATCGGGTTGGATTCTCTCTGGCCGCTTCAGCAGACTGACTTCTGCCATAGCACAGCGTGCTATCGCTCTGTGCAGGGTAGGCAGGAGCTGCGGAGTCGCGGGGGAGGAGCTCGGGTCCCGCGCCCAGAACCTGACGCTTGGGGTCCCTGCCTGGGGCATGGGAGATAGGCGAGGTCGGGGGTGAGCCAGCGGGGCGCAGTAGAGAATCGTGGTCATGAACGGCCCTGGAATTTGAAAAAAAAAATCCTTTGAATCTTGCTATCTGTGTGGCTTTGGGCAAGTTACCTAATCACTCTGCACCTCAGTTTCCCCCCTCTGTGAAATGGGCACAGTACTAGTATTTCATATAATTATGAGCATTAAATAGGTAATGTGTAAAAAAGAGCTGCATAGGATGGCTGGGAGTACGAAAGGATCAATAAATAATAGCCGCTGTACTTGCTGTTGTTGCCATTATTATTACTATTGGGGGAGCGGCACAGCTAGTAGCTGAGTGTGGACTCCTAAGTTCAAATCCCAGCTCAGCCACTTTATAGTGTGACTTTGGACAAACTAAACTTCTCAGGATCTCCATTTCATTTGTATAATGGGGGGAATGAGGATGCCTACCCCAGAAATCTATTGTGGAAATGAACTGAGTTAATAACTGTAAAGTACTTTGAAGAGTGAATGCTTGCTGTCAGCTATGGGTTCTTCCAAAAGGCATCATGTTTAATCAAGCAGCACAAGCTAATAGTAACCACAACTTTGCTTTGCTTTGAAGTTGAAACACTGTTTGTGTGAACATTTATCAGTTTTGTGATGAGCAAGATGGGTTCCCTTCTTTCGCCTGTGGCTTCAGTGACATGGGTGGCTGATCTACTGGGGTCAAGGTCAGTCCTGGAGAATGAGCTGATGGGGCAGAGGGACCCCAGGGGTTGTCTTCAGTGAGGAGAGTTAGAGACAGGAGCACCCAGAATCTGTGATTCTAAACATTCCCAGAGGAGAAAACCTTCCCTGGGTTGCAGTTTTATTTGACAGGAAATTGAACCTGGACCCAGGTTTTAATTTTGTATTTTTTAAAAGATTTTATTTATTTATTTGAGAGAGAGAGAGCACAAATGGGGGGAAGGACAGAAGGACAAGCAGACTCCCTGCTGAGTGTAGAGCCCAAGGCAGGGCTTGATCCCAGGACCCTGAGATCATGACCTGAGTGGAGGTTAGATGCTTAACCAATTGAGCCACCCAGGGACCCCTGGACCCAGGTTTTTAAAACAAACAAACAAACAAACAAACTTTTTAACTTATTTGCTTTTGGATTATAGAGAGAGAAGAGATGGGGATGAGAAATATTTTCAATGATAAAATAAGTTACATTCCTCTTGCCAAGAGGCTAACAGCATAATTTTGAGGGTCAAGAAGGCTTTTTCTATCCCAGTAAGGTCATATGCGTCTGGGAGGGAGCACTGTTGGAGGGAGGTCGCTGCCTCTGGACATCTCCCTTGCCCCCCTCTCCCCAGCACTCTTATTTCCTTTATATCATAAACCTGAAACCCACTAGCATCATAAACTTGAAAGCCTCCCAGCTTTGCCCCAGTTCCCAAATTTGGACAATATCCCATGGGGTCAAGATGGAGAAAAAGTAACTCCTGAAGTCCAGAATCCTGCCTGAAGAAGTTAATGGGGCAAACTAAAGTCCTTGTCCCAGACATAGGCCCTCTGGGGGCATGGGGACCACCCTGTATATCCTACTCCAAATTAAGGTGTACCCTACTTTGCCTCTGTCACCAATGGCAGGCACAGGAGGCAGAGTTTCCATATACCCCCCCCCTCCCCCTTTACCAGTGCTCACAACGGTTGGGAGGCAGTTACACTGACTATCCAGAGCTTGGAAATTAAATAGCTCAGGATCCCCTCTTTTTCCTTCTTCCTTGAGGAGGGGACAGCACCCAGGACAACACCAGGCCCCTCAAAAGCATATACCATGGTGGAGAAGACTGCAAGTTTCCAATCCAGTTCCTCTCCTTACTAGCGGTGTGGTCTTGCATGAACTACTCTACTTCTCTGAGCTTGTTGAAACACAAAATGAAATATATGTAGATTATATGTATATATAGAGAAAGAGACCGTATATATTTATGAGACTAATGGGAGTTTATATATTATAACCATGAGATGACTCTCCCTATATATAGACAATATATATAACATATAATACACACATATTAGTTCTTTTTATCCTATATATAGACAATATATATAACATACAATACCCACATATTAGTTCATTTCTAAAAAGAATGTTGTTCCATGTTGTAAAGTTTCTGTATCTGCAATGCATCATGTACGTTGATGAATGTGGTAATTTGCTTTCCAACACTTTCCCCCAAACAAAGCTGTTATTGAATCAAAGTGTATTCCTCTAATTAGTGATATCTTAGAATCAAGAAAATATGGCACAATGCCTGGCAAATATTAAGTGGCCAAGTCTTGTGGGCTATTGTTGAGAAGGTGCTCTAGAAACACCAAAGGCTTGACTGTAAAGAGAAAAACAAAAACGAAACAGAAACTCTACTTTCAGGGAAAGCAGAGGGGAGAATCCTGGAAATCATGGCTGGGAGTGGACCGAACAGGATCTAAGTTGGCTGCCAAGCAATTCTCTTGGCAGGTTGTATTTGGCGGAAGAGATGTGCAGGGCACTTGCTCAGCAAGACACTGAGCTAGGCATGGGGCTTGGGGGGCAAAGGGCTTAGTGAGATAGGAATGTTGCCCTCAAGGGGGCAGGTTGAGGGCAGTGATAAGGTGTGGGTGGCCATACTCTAAATATGGCAGAGCATGGTAAGAGTGGTGCAGAGACCGATGTGCACAGGCTTCTGTTCCAGGCACCCAGGGGAAAGGTTCTTCAAACCTGTCCAGTGATTCACAGGTTAAACCCCACCCAGCCCCCGCAGGGCTGGGCTGGGGCCTGCAAGAGAAGGAGGCTGCCCTTTGGCAGCTGCAATGGCTAAAACCCCAAATACCCTGGAAAAGGGGCCGGGACCTCAGAAAGCAGACTTGTCCAGCCCCCAGAGGGAAAAAGGAAAGACGGCCTCCGAGGGCATGTGGGCTGGTGTTTCCCAGAGTCCGGCCTCCAGGGACCAGCCTGCCCTTGCGGGGGGAGAGAGGGGAGCTGTGAGCTCACCTGCGTTTCTTCTCCGTCCCTCCAGCGTGCCTGCCCCTCCGAGTCCCGTGCTCGCCATGGCTCCTGGAGAGAAGATCAAAGCCAAAATCAAGAAGAATCTGCCTGTGAGGGGGCCCCAGGCGCCTACGATCAAAGAGCTGATGCGGTGGTACTGCCTGAACACCAACACCCACGGCTGTCGCCGCATCGTGGTGTCCCGCGGCCGCCTGCGGCGCCTGCTCTGGATTCTGTTCACGCTCACCGCCGTGGCCCTTATCTTCTGGCAGTGTGCGCTCCTCATCGCCTCCTTCTACACCGTCTCTGTCTCCATCAAAGTCCACTTCCAGAAGCTGGATTTTCCTGCTGTCACCATCTGCAACATCAACCCTTACAAGTAAGAGGCAGGAGCAGGGCTACGGGGTGGGGTCTGCGCCCCCTCCAGAGGCCGCAGGCCCTCTCCAAGGTACCACACGCCACCCCGCATACACGCTTTTTAGAAATCAGAATTTGTTGCCAACCTTGGTAAACTCCCTCTCCCAGGTTCTAAATCTATACCAAGTTTTCTGTCTAACAGCTGCTCCTGAGAATGGACTAGCTCAGGATGTGCAGGAGGGGAAGGCGGCAGGGGTCAGTTTCACTTGGAGGTTGGGCCTGGAATGGACTAAACCCGCCCCCCAGCCCAGGCACCTGCGTGCGCACACATGCACACACACACACACGGACACACACAGTCCAGCTCAGCCATTTCCCCTGAGCCCTGTAAGCTTACACCTCACTCTCCCCAAAATGTGAGCTGGAAGCTGACTCAGAAGTGACACCCAGGTGACTTCCGGAAGCATCTCAGCTGCCCCAAACCCTCATCTGAGTGAACCCAGCCCCACTAATTGAGATCACCGGGCTCTGGGCAGGATCAACCCTTGGTCCTGCCCTATTGTCTGCCAAGGGGCCTGTTCTAAATGGGTCACTGGAGTCCTGCTCAGGATTATTGAAAACTGATCTGTGAGGCAGGTCAGAATCTGGCAGAATTTGTCTGAGCAGGTGTGGGTGTGGAGAGAAGGGAGGGGCAGGGGAGGAAGGGTATCAAAGGAAACCAACTGGTCAAAATCAAAATCAGGTCTAAGACTTATTCTCCCCCTCAGAGTCTTTTTGTTCCTCCCTCCCTCTCTTCCATCCATCCATAATCAGACAAGTTGTGCTAGAGTCTGGGGCATAGAACTGAATAACCCAACAGTCTTTGTCCTAGTGGAGCTGAGTTGTGGTGGAGGAGTGAAATATTAACAAATATAATTCCACTAATAAAATTAATAGTGAATGTTTTCACACACACACACACACACAAGATAAACTCATGGACTCTGCAATAATCCCATTTCACAGATGAGAAAACTGAGACACAAAAAGGCTAAAGTAACTGGTCCAAGGTCACAAATCCAGAACCAGGATGGGTAGCTAGACCCCAGGTAGTTTGGCTCTGGAGTTTATACACTCAGTCACCGTGCTGTGTTGCCTAGTCACAGAGCAAGGGGTAGAGAGAGAAGAGAGGCGGGCAGTTAGGAGGGGGACGAGGATTACTTGTATAATGAAAATTTGAAGATGGTGTTGTGCTTCATTCCGTCCTGTATCATTCTTCTGTGTTCTTGGGGGTTGTCAAGGTGACAGTTCTACCTCACCCCTACCCAGCACTGACTCAAGGGGAATCCATGAACAGGAACAAGTGAGCTTGGTGGAGATGGACACTGTCCCCTGGACAGAATTCTAGCTAGCAGGTATTGTCTGCACTGTAATTGTCCTCACCATGGCTGGTTTATGGGAGGTACCTGATAGTCACCACTCCAGAAATGCTGGTTGGGGCAAACTCACCAACACACCCCGAGAGCAAGCAGATGGTAGTGGCAGAAATGAAGGCATGAGAAGTCATGCAAGGGTCACACGGGAGCCTGTCATTGTTTACTAAGCCCATAGTCACTTTGGATGGGGCAAATCGTAAAAGGCTTGGTCTCCTCGGCCAAGGAGGCAGGCGAGAAGTGGGCCCAGGGCTGACACACATTGATGGAGAGCAGAGGGCAGAAGCACCAGTGCTCTGTCAGAGGAGCTTCCCCTTTCCCTGACTCCTCCTTCCCACCTTGGCAGGTACAGTGTGGTGCGGGACCTTCTAGCTGACTTGGAACAGGAGACCAGAGTGGCCTTAAAGACCCTGTATGGCTTTCCAGAGAATACGTCTCGAAAACGCCGAGAGGCAGAGTCCTGGAATTCGGCTTGGGAGGGCACCCGGCCTAAATTCCTCAAACTGGTCCCACTGATGGCTTTCGGTCAGGATGAGACTGGTGAGGCCAAGGACTTCCTCACAGGGCGGAAGCGGAAATTCAATGGGCGCATCATTCACAAGGTGTCGGATGCAACGCATGTCCACCTGTCCAAGGAGGTGGTGGGATTCCAACTGGTGAGATGCACGTCCTCACAGCTGGGGAGCATGGGATGGGCTGGAGATGGTGGGTCCAGGAAGGTTTCTCCTTTGCCACTGTCTCTATGGTCCTGCCCAAAGAAATACACCCAGTTCAGGGTGAATTTTCTGCAAGCAACTAAAACTGACTCAGGCAATAGTGAGCAGGAAAAAAAAAATGTCTTAGAAAGGGACCAGTAGCTCAGGGAGGTCCCTCAAAGGACAGAAATTAGGCAAGATCCAGGGATCTAGGTGGCAAGAAATGGTGGAATGTCATTTCACATATAGCTGCTGGATTAAACTTCAAGTAAACTATTTTCATGCTTTTTGCTAATCCATCCATAAGGACGATTCAAATTCCATCTTGGGACTATCTGATTGGCCAAGTTTGGGTCATCTAATGGCTAACAGAGGGTGAGGCATCATGGTGGACAGTCTCATCAGACTGTATCCAACAGGGGAAAGTACATTCTACCAAAGCAAAATTAGGGTGCAGACCCCTGAAGGAATAAAACAGATAATAAAGAGCAGAGATACCCACTGTTCCCTGCAGTACTTGCCTTTGTGAGGTGCCTGACTTTTCATCTCTCCTTCTTGGTCCCATCTGAGGGGCTCTGAAGAAGCAGCCATTTACCAAAATCAAATTCCATTAGTGTCCTGGGCAAAGTCAATCAATCACCCTATCTCTCCATGCCCCAGACTCCTCTGTAGGATGAGACACCTGGTGGGATGAGATCACCTCTTCTGTACCTTATACCTGGCTTGCCAATTGTGAGACCTCAGAGCACCAGTTACAAATCCTGAAAAAACGGCCCTTTCTCCTAATCACTGAAACTTTTCAGTTTTCCTGGGTATTTTCATGAGATACGCACTCCGTAATCCTTGAGAGCAAAATCAATCCTTCAATGTCTGTCCATTTGAGAGTTTCCAAACTCTGTGTGATGAGAACATCTGAAACATACTACAGTCTCCCTATAAGGCTTTCATTATTATATGTTTAAATGCTGGTCCTCCCAACTACTCTCTGAGGTTGGGAAGGATGGCATTTTAGCCGACATTTGGTAGGTGAAATAATGGAGCCATAACGCCTTGCCCAAGATCCTGCAGAGAAATCATCTTGGAGTCTGGGCAAGCATCCAGATTTCTAGACTGCTGACCCAATAGGAAATGGCTAGAGGTGTGTGGGAAGTCAGTAGCAATAATCAACCATAGCCTGGATATCTGGAGATGCTAAAGAAACTGGTTTTTCTTCTTATCTGGTAAGCAGTCGCAGGGAGTCGTGACAGTGAGACTCTGTCCTCCTCTCAGCCCCATCTTGGTCCTTGAGGCTGATCTCTCTCAGCCCCTGGAAGTAAGAGGAAGCCCATCCTTGCTTCTGGGTGTCCCTCCTGTTCCCCCTGAGCGTCTGGTCTAGAGTCCCAGCTCCTTATCCTCACCGTCCTTTGGAAGGCCAGTGCTAGTGCCAGTGGCTTCAGCCTACTGTCTCCTCTTATCCACAGTGTTCAAATGACACGTCCCACTGCGCTCTCTACACCTTCAGCTCGGGGGTCAATGCCATCCAGGAGTGGTACACGCTGCACTACATGAACATCATGGCACAGGTCCCTCTGGAGAAGAAAATCAACATGAGCCACTCTGCCGAGGAGCTGCTGGTTACCTGCCTCTTTGATGGGGTGTCCTGCGATGCCAGGTCAGGAGAGGAGTCTGCTCCCTTAGCTCTGAGCCCCTTGCCTGCACCTACAGCTCAGCTTGGGAGGGCTCGGGAGCAAAAGATGCTCTTCTCTAACGCTGCCCTTGGGAAAACAGCTTACATGGGAGCTAGGCTCTAGAGTCAGTGAGGAAGATCGAGATGGCACAGAGTCAAAAATATCCTTGAACTCATTAAGTTACTCATAAAAACAGGGTGGTTGATGGTATATGTATAACCTTGGATGTTACCATCATACACACCAATGATTAAGAACCGCTGACCTAGCACAGAGGAAGAAGCAAAGGAAAGAAGGGCAGGTGGGAAAGAGAGAGGAAGAAGGGTCTGTGTACAGATGGGTGAGGTCTCAGACCTTTCTGCCTTTAAGTTAACACTCAGACCCCTGGTGGTGACTGAGCAGTGATGGGACATTTTAGAGTGTTCCTGCCTATCCAAAAAGCTTACTTCATTCTATTTAAACACTAACGCTTTTTATATGTAAGTAGATATATTGGTCCTTATGAAGCTGAGTGATTGGAATCATGTCCACTTGAGGGTTGGGTTCTAAAGCCAGTGTAAGGACACATGTGTTGTGGTTCCTTCTCTGGAGATCATTTCCTGGGATTGGAATGGAAAAAAAATGTCAAGTGTTGGCTGAGAAATTCACAAGCAGAGGAATCTGGGGGCAGACATATGGCACAAGGAGTGCCACATCAGGATGGAGACAAAGATGGGAGGATTAAGAGGGGGAACAAAGCAGAGAATAGTCCTACATCAATGTGTGTATCTGCCTGGGTGAGGGGCTTTGTTTATGGCTTATCAGACTGAAGGTGGAGAAAGTAAGTCATGTCTATTATCCATTGTCCAGAAAAGAGAGTTGGCCCCATAAGCATGGCCCATCCAGCCTTCAGCTCAGATGCACAAGGGGAGTTCCCACCAAAGCTCCTTCTGACCCATATTCTTCCTCATAGAAACTTCACACTTTTCCACCATCCAATGTATGGGAATTGCTACACGTTCAACAACAGAGAGAATGAGACTATCCTCAGCACGTCCATGGGGGGCAGCGAATATGGTAAGGAAATCCGCACCAACAGTGAGCACACTGGCAGCAGGACAGTTGGGGTGCCCGAGCCTTCCAGAAAGGCGGGCTCTCTCCATCTAGCCAGAAACCAGGGACACCACGTTCCCTTTTGCTGCAGTGTCTCCATCAGCATCTGTGCAGGCTCCTTCTTTTTTGGTGTCTGTTTTCCTTTCTGACATCTCCTCTTTACTTTTGAGAGACAGAAAGAGATCACATCACTGGAGTTTCTTTTCCTGGAAAACCACTCTGGTTTGAGCTTGTAGCTGGAATGAGTAATGCAGGGCAGGCAGCTTTCGGATGGCCTTGAACCCAGATACGCGGAACGGGAGATTAAGGTGGCAAACATACCTTTATCTTGGTTAAGATAACGCATTCTGGAGGGCGCCTGGGTGGCTCAGTTGGTTAAGCGACTGCCTTCGGTTCAGGTCATGATCCTGGAGTCCCGGGATCGAGTCCCGCATCGGGCTCCCTGCTCGGCAGGGAGTCTGCTTCTCCCTCTGACCCTCCCCCCTCTCATGTGCTCTCTCTCTATCTCATTCTCTCTCAAATAAATAAATAAAATCTTAAAAAAAAAAAAAAGATAACACATTCTGGAGCCAAAACCCAGCTCTGCCACTCACCACGTGACCCCATGCAAGTTACTACACTTCATCTACAAAGTGGGACTCATAATAATACGTGTGCTATAAGGTTGTCAAGAGGACTTAGTGTATGTATAGTGCTTTGAGTAAGTCCTGGCACACACTGGATTAGTCTGCTCAGGCTGCATAACAAAATAGCCTGAGAAACAGACATTTATGTTCTCTCAGTTCTGGAGGCAAGGGCCCCAGGGTCAAGATGCTGGTGAATTTGGTTTCTGGTGGGACCTCTCTTCCTGCCTTGCAGGTGGCTGCCTTCCTGCTCTGTCCTCACCTGGCCTTTCCTCTGTGGCAGGCAGAGAGAGAGAGAGAGAGAGAGCGAGAAAGAGAGCGCTGGTATCTCCTCCTATCCTCATTAGGACATCAGTCCTATGGGATCGGGGCTTGCCTTATGACTTCATTTAACCTTAATTACCTCCCTAAAGGCCCTACCTCCAATACTGTCACATTATGGGGTAGGATTTCAACATATGAATTTAGAGGGAGGGCAACACAATTCAGTCCTCAACACACATGAAACACATAATCAATGCTGGTTGTGGTTGTCGTTCCTCCTGTTAGCAGCATTAGCATTACCATCACCAGCACCAGTAATACCATTACGACCTCCCACCCTGGCACGACCACTGCTCTGCCACGGTGACTTTTGTAGGGCAGCCGGCAACAGACGAGCCTGGCTTACCCACAAGAGGAATTTCTGCAAAGTCCTAAGCAAATGGGACACAATTTGATATACAGGTATGCTCCCACAGGGAAAGGCAAGGTCTTGTCGTAGAGGAAAACAGCATGTGGGGGCCAAGCCTTTGCCCCTGTGTGGTCTGTATTCTTACCAAGTCTGCAAGAAACCGTAACTCAGGACATGTACTTTGGTGGGAAGAAGTAGTCTGGGAGCTGGGAGCTAAGAGTTGCAGAGTCCTGGCTCTGCTACCGATGCGCTGTGTGACCTTGAGCAAATCACTTGCCTGCTCTGGGCTTCAGTTCCTTTATTTGCAAATGGAAGAAGTCAGAATGAACTCTCAAAGTTTTCTTTTTTCTTTTCTTTCTTTCTTTTTTTAAGATTTTGTTTATTCATTTGAGGGGGAGAGAGAGAGTACAAGAAAGGGGAGCGGCAGAGGGAGAGGGAGAAGCAGAATCCCTGCTGAGCAGGGAGCCCGACACGGGACTCGATCCCAGGACCCTGAGATCATAACCTGCACCGAAGTCAGATGCTTAACCGACTGAGCCACCCAGGCGACCCTGAACTCTCAGAGTTTTCTTCTTTCAATCCATATAGGCCCTGCTCATTTGCTCAGCCATCCACCAAACATTTATTGAGTACCTGCTGTATGCCAGGTCCTCTTCCAGGCGTCAGAGACACTGCAGTGAACAGATGCCGTCTCTGCTCCCATGGAGCTTGAATTGCAGTGGGGAGAGACAGATGACAAATGAGTGAACAAACACACAGACGTTTTCTGCTTATAAATCCTAATGAGGGGGACGCCCGGGTGGCTCAGTTGGTTGGGCAACTGCCTTCGGCTCGGGTCATGATCCCGGAGTCCTGGGATCGAGTCCCGCGTCGGGCTGCTGGCTCGGCGGGAAGCCTGCTTCTCCCTCTGACCCTCTCCCCTCTCATGCTGTTTCTCTCTCTCTTGCTCTTTAATAAATAAATAAATAAAAAATCTTAAAAAAAAATCCAATGAGGGCTACGAGTAAAATCAAGTAGTGAAAGGGAAGGGGGTGCTGGGGCCAGGATGGGGGTTTTATTTCAAATAAGGAGGCACCTGTGACAAGAGTTAGGGGTGAGAAGATCCACAGAAGAGCATCCGGGGCACTAATAAGTACAAAAACCCTGAGAAGGAAATGAATTTGATGTGCTCTAGAAACAGAAAGAAGTCCAGTGTGCCCAGAGCTTCTTGAGAGAGCAGGGAGGGCACGAGGAGGGAAACGGAGGCAGGGCTGCATCCCTGTAGGTGTGACAGCCACAGTCAGGTTTACGGATTTTATTCCATGGAATTCCCACCAAAGGGTTTCGGGCAAGGGAGTGACCTGATCTGATTTCCAATTTTATTTTTTTTAATTTTTAAAAAGATTTATTTATTTGTCTGAGAGAGAGAGGCAGAGAGGCAGAGGGAGAGGGAGAGTCTTAGGCAGATTCCACGCTGAGCACAGAGCCCGACGCAGGTCTCTATCTCCTGACCCGGGCCGAAACCAAGAGTCAGATGCTCAACCGACTGTGCCACCCAGGTGCCCCTGATTTCCAATTTTCAAAGGTCCCTCTGGCTGGTGGGTGCAGAATATCCTGCAAGAGTAGGAGCTGGAGTATGGAGAGAAGTTAGACCAGTGATCAGAAACCCCATTAGGGGCGCCTGGGTGGCTCAGTTGGTTAAGCGACTGCCTTCGGCTCAGGTCATGATCCTGGAGTCCCCGGATCGAGTCCCGCATCGGGCTCCCTGCTCGGCAGGGAGTCTGCTTCTCTCTCTGACCCTTCCCCCTCTCATGCTCTCTCTATCTCATTCTCTCTCTCAAATAAATAAATAAAATCTTAAAAAAAAAAAAAGAAACCCCATTAGTGCTTTTCTATAAGGGTTTAAGCTCTATAAGGGTTTAAGCAGCCATAGCACTGCATGTCCCTTTGGACACTCTGCAGAATGCCCCATCTCAAAGGAGCACGTGGAAATGCACGTCTTGGGTGGGGTAGCAGTTCCTTTATAGCTCCGAACTGTGGCGGTAACGCTGTTTTGGGGAACACAGCAGTGAGCAAGTCGGGCACCATCCCTCCACCCCCTCTTCTCCATGAAGCTTCCGGTCTAGCCCTGTCCATCTTTTCCTTTTTGGAAATGCCTGCATCTTGGTTTCGAGCCTCCCAAAGCGGCGGGAGAGGCAGGCTAGCACCAGGGAATGTTTAATGAGCCTTTGACCACAGTGGCCTTTTATCCTCCCAGGGCTGCAGGTCATCCTGTACCTAAACGAAGAGGAGTACAACCCCTTCCTGGTGTCCTCCAGCGGGGCCAAGGTGATTGTCCATCGGCAGGATGAATACCCCTTCATTGAGGACGTGGGAACAGAGATCGAGCCTGCCATGGCCACCTCCATAGGGATGCACCTGGTAAGAGAATGTGCTGATTTCTGTAGGGGTGGCAAGGAAAACAGATCTTTTTTTCCAAGAATAACCAATACGGCGTGGCTTCTGGAAAAGTGTATTGGTTTCAAAAGGAAGCATAGTCCTGGATTTGCTAATAGTTCCCGCAATGGTCACTCCAGCAGTTCTACTAAAGGCTGTCTTTGTATCTTCTGTATGGATGAATGAGGACACAGGACGCCATTTTGGGCAAGAACTGAAGGAACCTTGCTTGTCGCAAAGACAGACACGAGCATTTATGGAACCTGTGCTGGGAGCAAAGCCTCAAACACTAACTATATTTGTCACTAATATAAATAGAGCAGATTAACACCTTTCTTTCTGGGTCACCTAAACGTCTATGAGGCATGTAAAACACTCCTTAATCGCTAATGGGAAGTCACTGGACCATCGGAGCCCTATTTAGCCAATCATACTTCATCAATTTCACCTCATTCATCAAGAACCTCCTTCTCAGGCGCCTGGGTGGCTCAGTTGGTTAAGCGACTGCCTTCGGCTCAGGTCATGATCCTGGAGTCCCTGGATCGAGTCCCGCATCAGGCTCCCTGCTCAGTGGGGAGTCTGCTTCTCCCTCTGACCCTCCCCCCTCTCATGCTCTCTCTCTCTCTCATTCTGTCTCAAATAAATAAATAAAATCTTAAAAAAAAAAAAAAGAACCTCCTTCTCCCTCAACTCTTTGACTTTCTCTGACCTCACTGGGTGCTAAAAACACTCATACCTGTCAACAGAAGCACATCTGGGCTACAGACTCCAATCCCTGAGTCTACTATGCCCGATAGGAGCAGAAGGGCAAGGCGAGGGCCGTGCCCCAGACACTCCACTACTTATGCAATCTTCTTGTTTGCAGGACTGAGGTCTTTTTTTTTTTCTTTAAAGATTTTATTTATTTATTTGAGAGAGAGAATGAGATAGAGAGAGCATGAGAGGGGGGAGGATCAGAGGGAGAAGCAGACTCCCTGCTGAGCAGGGAGCCCGATGCGGGACTCGATCCCGGGACTCCAGGATCATGACCTGAGCCGAAGGCAGTCGCTTAACCAACTGAGCCACCCAGGTGCCCAGGACTGAGGTCTTTTTATGCCAGTAACTCTCCACCTTTTGTCTTCATTCCTTGCAAATCTGTCCTCTAGAGCAGTGGTTTCTAAATCTGACTGATCATCTGACTCAGATCCACTGAATCAGAATCTCTTGAGAGATGAGCCCAAGATCTGTGTTTTTACCAAACTCTGATGATTATTCCAAGAGGCAGAAAACCCAGGAACCTCAGCTTTAGAAAGTTGAGTAGTTCAACATGAGAGGAGAAGCAAAGTGTGTCTTCCTAAGCAAAAGTAAAGCTAGAATGACAAAAGCTTTAGCACAGCCTTAAATGATGGCTTCATATTGGGTTATAAAGTGATATAGTGAGCACTGGGGCTTGTACATCCATCCATTATTTATCCATTCAACAAGTATTTTCTGAGCATCTTTATGTGCTGGACAGTGGGACCATATCAGAGTGTAAGACACTGTCGCCGTCCTGTTGGAGCTCAGACTCTGGCAGAGAAGATCAATTACAAACAAAAAATTGCACAAATGATTAATTATAATCATCATCAGCACTACCAAGGAGAAATGCAGGATGCACAAGAACCTATCAGGGGGATGGGCGCCTGGGTGGCTCAGTTGGTTAAGCGACTGCCTTCGGCTCAGGTCATGATCCTGGAGTCCCTGGATCGAGTCCCGCATCGGGCTCCCTGCTCGGCAGGGAGTAGGGCTTTTTTTAATGGGGGGAAATGGGGAGTTCAAGGAGTGCTTTCCTAAGAAAACAATATTTAAGTTGAGACAGCCGAGATGATGAACTGAGTATACGGTGACATTCCAAATCTGTGGCTTCCTTGCCCCCATCAAATGGACAACCCTGGACAAGAGAAACAATTAGGATGGTTGCCTGGAACCTGGGTGCTCTCGGAAAGCACGTTCCAATGTGGGAAGTTTGTTTCAACATGAGAAGGGTTGTGTACCAACTTGGACTGTGCGAATACAGATTGCTCCTCCCCCCACAAATAATCCTGAGCCCCAAGCTATGAGACTGTGGCTTGGAAAGACTTTAGGGTACCACTTAAGGATCTGGGTCATTGATTCTTCTATTCACCAGGATTGCAAAACTCCCAAATCGGAATGGTGAACATTTTCACCCAACATTGCCCATGCAGTTTTATCTGCACCCAGAATGAGGACTTGGGATTTGCAGTATATCCTATCCTTTAAGAAATTTTTGTTACCTATCCTTTTGCCCTCTCTTTCCCTTCCACCTTTCACAGTGTCTGCAGGCTTAGGGGAGAGGATTAAGAGCTTGGAGAAGTGCAAGAACTAAGGAATTCTGCCCTCTGATTTCCTTCTCTGAGCTTAGAAGTACCCACCACTTTGTTAAGCAAATGGTTTCTTTAACAATGGTGGGTTTTGTGCTATACCTCATTTGAGATGTAGAAAACCAAAGTGACAGAGCTAGGTCCGTCAGCTCTCTTTCTGATTTATGAGCATTTGGAACAACAAAAAGTAATCTTGGATATTAAGAGGTCAACATGAGGTTACTAAGAAGCAGTCCAAACAAACTAGACTTCCTTCCTTTCTTATTTATTTTTTATTTACTTATTTTTCTCAATAGGCATGTTAAGCTGGTAGACACAGTCAGTTAAATTTTTTCCTTCATTCAGTGAGGGACTGTGTGTCCAAAGCACTGGAAATTCAGAGATGAATACAACAAAACACCTATCTTTAAAGATCTTATCTGTAAGACTGCACAGCTTTGTGAAAGAGTTCCCAGCTCCGTGGGAACAGAGATATTCAGTTTTGTTACCAGGCTCAGTTCTTAGAACATAGTAGATGCTCAGTAAATAATGCTGGATGGATAGACGGATGTACGGATGGATATACAGATGGTGGGGAGCCCAGACTGTTGGTGAGCAGATGGATGTACAGATGGTTGGGAGCAGCTGAAGCTGAAGGCTTCCTAGCTGATAGATTCTTGAAGGACAAGTGTCAGGCAAATAGTTTCCAGAAGGGCTAGTCCAAATAAAGGGCAAAGTAATTACAAAGGGGTCACAGGAAGGATTTTAAGCTGAGTGGTGAAACTTCTTGAGAAATCTCTTTGGCTGAAGTATAGTCAAGATAAAGTAATTAAGATAAAGTAATCAAGATACTGGAGGCAGCAAATTGACAGTAATTCCAGAAAGAAAAGATGAGGCCCTTAGCTGAGGCAATGGCTGTAGGGATGAGCATAAGTGAATGGATTTGAGAGATACTACAGCATGGAAGCAACAGGGCTTGACAACCAAGGTCAGTGAGGAAAGACCTCACTAAAAGGGAAGTTAGATTGATATTTAGATTTTGGCTTGGGCAGTGGGGTGGATGGAGGTGCCAGGCTCAGAATTAGGGAATGCAATAGGAGGGATAAGTTTGTGGGGGAAGATGATCACTTCGGTTTGGGACATAACCCAAGTTGTTGTGCCTTTGGGAAATCAAGGTGAGAATGTCCAGAAATGCTATGAACCTGGAGCTCAGGAGAAAAACGGAGGTGGGGGTTGGGGTAGGCATCTAGCATAATTCTAGACTTGGAAATAAATGGCATCACCCAAGACCTGAGACAGAATGCAAATGTGTAAGGGCTGAGCAGAAAGAAAATGGAGAAATAGAGGCAGAGAATGAGGAGCAGAAGCCAGAAAGAATTGGTGTCAGATAAATTAAAGAAGAGAGTTTCAAGGAAGGTGTGAACCAAAGTGCCAAATGCTGCTGAGAGGTCAGTCAAGAGAAAGGGCAAAAGGTGTTCTCTGGGTTTGGAAACCAAGAGATCACCGGTGGTTTTTGCCAGACCAGTTTTCAGCGGAAGAAGTGGAACAGAAACCAAAGTACAATCAGCTGGATCATGAATGGGAGATGAGGAACTGGGCAAGGGAGAAAACTCACCCAGGGTGGTGTGGGGCCAGGTCTTGGAGAGAGGGGGACTTCACTGTCATTGCAAACCCTACTGTGCATTTTTATCTTAAAACACATGCATACCTCTTTTCACAAGCATGTGCATAACAGGGACTAAGGACCCAGAGTTGCACTTTGGTTGGGTAATCTCAATGTCTCAGTTACCTCATCTGTGAAATGGGTATGATAATAAAAATGTGACTTTATAGGCTAATGAGAATTCAATGAGTTGATTCATGTGAAGCACTTGGAACAGTGCTTCATATGTAGTAAGTGTTCCAAAAATATTGGCTGTTACTGTACCTTTTATTTTTAAGAAAAGAGATGTGAAGGAAAGGAAAAATATGTTTGAAGCTAAAAGAGAGGTTAGGAAAGTTCTTCTTATCCTTGGTAACACTTTCCTCCTTTATGAGACATTGATCTCTTCCATATATATAGAAAAAGTACTAGTTATTTGCCATATGTGTTGTAAATATCTTTCCCAGTTTGTGCATTCCTTTCAGTTTTCTTTATGCTACTATTTCACATGCAAACATTTCAAATGTTTACATAGTCAAAATCTTTGTTTTCTTCTTTAGTCATTATGCTTATTGAGGATTTTCCTTCCTTGAGATCAGATACTGAGCTGAGCTACCTTCCAGTTGTTTTATTATTTCACTTAATACTTTAACTCACTAGAATGTTTTTTCTGCAGGATGTGAAGTAGAGATAGAATTCACTGCTTCCTCCAAAGAGTCAACAGTAGTCCTAACTTCATATATTGCGTAATTATTTTTTTCTCCATTGATTAAAAGTATAAACTTTGCCATATACAAATAAATTTTATAATTTATTACAATATAAAAACAGAACAAAAGCAAAAAGAGAGTTAAACCACCCATAATTCCATCTAGGGCATCATGCTGCTGCCTGAGCTTTTCCCTGGCATAGTTCATACCTTTAAAGAGGTGAGTTGGAGGGGCGCCTGGATGGCTCAGTCAGTTAAGCTCAGTTAAGCTCGGGTCATGATCTCAGGGTCCTGGGACTGATCTTGCATCAGGCTCCCTGCTGAGCGGGGCCTCTGCTCGGCCCTCTGCCAACCCCCCCCCCATTCTCTCTTTCTCTCTCTCAAATAAATAAATGAAATCTAAGAAGCTGAGGATTCCTGTGCAAATGTTGGCCTCCCTCAGGATTCTAAGAAGGAAGCAGATAAGATCTGGTTTGATAAAAATGGGCCTTGTTGCCCAGGCATATACTCACATAGACTTAATCACACCTACATATACTCATGCATGCACACACACACACATCTCACACCCACACGTATGCACCGACATGAATGCGTGCTCACACATATATACAAAACTTGCATCCATTCACATACATATGTACCCATTCTCATTTTTGTATCCCTAGGGGTCAGGGACAGATCAGCAGTTCTGAAAAACTGATGGTGGAGGGGAGAGAGAAAGGGAGGGAGGGAGGGACGGAGGGAGGGAGGGAGAGAAAAAGAGAGTGAGCCAGAGAGGGAGCACTACAGTGCCCACCCCATCTGCCCTACCTCCCCACCTCCCAATCCCACCCTACCCAAATTGCTTTAGGAAGCAACCTGAATAACCCAGGGGCTCTGAGTTCAGTAAGCATTGTTATAGAGGACTGGGCCATTGAGGCTCAAAAGCATAAAAGTCAAAAGATGATTTCTGGAAGTGGCCCATGGGCTGGTCCTCCAAGTAGAAGGAGCTCCAGCCACCTTTGCCAGTTGCACACGGCTTATCCAAGTAGACAAACCCTGTCACCTAGATGCCAGGGTCTTGTACTCCCTGCCCCCCACCCCCACCCCAGGCAGGTAAAGCCTGTAGCTGCCACACGCTGGGCTCTGCGGACAGCTCAGCAGTACTCAGGGGCTTGAAGGAACATCTGCCCAGGGAGCCTGCAGCTTAGGGGAAGCTTAGAGGGTGGCACTGAGTTGAAGTGCCCTCCAGGGAAGCCACGCTCAGCATCTTTGTACCCCAGTGCCCAGCCAGCCCTGGCATGTTCTAGAAACTCTAAATCTGTTAGCCACCCAGCTATTGGAGGAATGAAGTCAGTCTGTTTATTTTGTACTGACACAGAAAGATGCTCACTCTTTATTGTTAGTGAGAAGGGGAGATTTCAGGGCAAAGGGAATGTGTGAGTTCATATTTGCCTGTCCGCTTGTCTGTCTGTCTGTCTATCTGTATATCTGATATCGGATCTGCTCCTCTCCCAGGAAAGAGGAGACCACATGGTTACTTTCCCCTTTGCTTCTGTTGTTTAAATGTTTTAAAATGGGCACTGGCAATTGCCCTTGAGGTCCCTGCAGTTAATTGAGGGCCACTAATGGACAGCAGATGGATTACAATACAAACAGAAGGAGATTACAGCTACTTGAGATGTCTACATTTTCCACCTAGGTCAAACTCCTTGATTCCACCCTCTGTTATCTTTCTGTCTATCTGGCCACTCTTCAGTGGAAAAAAAAGATTTTCTTCCCTCCCACAAATCTGCCATCAATTTCCCCTTTTCTCCCACTCTCAGAAAAACAGAAAAACAGACAAAACAAAAACAAAAACAAAACAAAACAAAACAAAAAAACAAGGAACCTGGCTATAAGCTGGTCACAATTTATATTCAATTATCATTGCCTCCTGGGAGACATTATTCTTTTTTTTTTAATTGGCTTGTCTGGATTGTTTATTTACAGTGACAAATATTAAACTAGAGCCAAACTTAGTAAACCACAATAAAACATTATTTCATAAGGTCTTTGAACTGTGAGTTACAATTCTCTCACCTCCTCTGATCAGGGTATCATTCTACTCCATGGGGCATTCCTTGGCCCTCTCTAAGAAAGTCAATTTTTCCAAGTCAACTTCTGGGACCAGAAGACAAGAGGGTAGGAAATGGGTCCTTCCCTGGGAGGAGAATCCCACGAAGCACACAGCCACTGCTCGTCTTTTTTCCCCCTCCTGTGCCCTCCCAGTGGATTCTCCAATGGCTTACTACCATTTTGAAATCCAAATCCAAATCCAGATTTCTCAGCATGGCATAGGAGGCTGCCATGATTTGGCCTTGACCTCCCCCTCTGGCTTCAGCTTTCTCATGCTGCCTTCCAGCCACCCTGGTCCTACCCGACGTCAGCCTTTGCTGCGGCTTCTGCCCTATTCCTTTCCTCCACTTCTTAGCAAATCCACCTCTTGCCATTCTTTGTGGAGCCAACATGTCCCTTTCTCAAAGGCATCCTCCTCAATCACTCTTGGAAAGACTGCACCCTTCCCCCCAAGTCCTCCAGTCCCTCTTCCCAGTTTCACTGATCACTAGCCATAATTATCCAAAATTATCTCATGCATCTATTTGCCTTTTGGCTGTCTGTCTACCCCACTGGAAAGTAAGCTCCACAAGAGCAGGGAGCTTGTCTCTATTGATCATTGTTGAGTCCACAGTGCCTAGAATAGCACCAGGCACCTAGTAGGTGCTTGAGAAATATTTGTTAAACGAAGGACTAAATGCTCAGCTCCCAGGGGTGCCCCCGTCTGGGTCCTGGGGCTGGGTAGGGCTGAATGCGTGCCGCTGTGATTACAGACGGAGTCCTTCAAGCTGAGCGAACCCTACAGCCAGTGCACAGAGGACGGGAGCGACGTGCCGATCAGCAATATCTACAAGGCGGCATATTCCCTCCAGGTATGGGCGGGAGGGGGCACTCAACCCTGGGTTGTGGCCTGGACACAGGAGACAGTTATCTATAGGATGGGGTGTGTCTGCGACCAGGAACTCTGCTGATAATTCCTGGGGTTCATCCAAAGACCTCAAGAACAAACAACGCCAGTTGGTTCCAGTCCTCTTCAATCCGTCTGTAACCAGAGCTGAATTGATTGATTGAGGTTTGCATGGAACACAATGTACAGCTGAGACAGGCCTGCTTCCTAAATAGGTCTTGGCAAGTGAGGGACAGGAGAGAAGCAGTCTGGGAGAGGCGTTGGCCAAGGGGTTGGGAGCCTAGCTTCTGGGCCCCCTCATGGCCCGCACTCGATGATGTCCTCGGGCAAGTGATGACATCCCCAGCAGTCACAGGGGGTGGTGGGATTGGATCAGGGCCTGCTAACTGGCAGCCCCCAGGCCCCTTCCAGGCTGCACACCTAGTTTTTTTCTGGCCTGGATGGTGTTTAAAAGTCATGGAATTTCATAAGAAAACCCAGATTTCCAGCCTCTCTTGAAAAACAAGATCTGGCAACATCGGGCCCACAGCCCTGCGGTATAAACAGTGGGTGGAGTTGCCCCGTTCAAGGAGCATATGTTGTCCTTTCCCATAGTCCCCACCAGCCCCTAGTGTATCACCTCTATCACTGGCCCCTGAAAGCATTTGAGTTTGCAACCCTTGAGTGCGATCATCCGTTATGCCTTCTCTTACATTCTGGGAGTCTGCAGTTCCCCTCCTCCTGGGATGCTCAGAGTTAATGAGAATCATCCCAGTAGAATAAAAAAGATCAGGTGTTCCTACGCACTGAGTCCTCTAGCTTACATCGGAGCTGAGCTGAGAGGTGGTAGGGACGCTAAGTGAAGAGAGACAGTCAAAAAATGTCTACTTATAATAGAAATACAATCAAACTGACTTCAAGACCAAAAGGAAAGGTCAGCTCATTGGAAAGATACTCCTGGATAAAATTTAGTGAGAGGCTACCATGGACAAACACCTTGCATATAGCAATTCATTTCCTGCTCACAACAACCTCATGAAGTAGGTACTGTTACACTTCTTTCAATGGTGAAGAAACCAGAGAAGTTAAGGAACTTGCCTGAGGTCACACAGCTGGGGTGTGGCAAACCTGGGATTTGAACTGGAGTAGCCTGCCTTCAGAGCCCTTGCCATGAGCTTGTATGCTATAAGCTTTGTGGCTATGGTGGTAGCTTATGATCTCCCAGGATCCCAGGACTGGACCTGAGAACAGAAAAGTGAGGGCCTATGTTTCTCTCTGTTTCTTGGCATCTGCTCCGATGTCCCCCACTCCCCTGGGTCAGCACTCAAGTCATTGAGAAAGGACCGCCCCAGGTCCAGCCCCATCTCAGCCTGTTCTCCACCTCTCAGTTAATCTGAATTCTCAATCACTTTTCTACCTGGGTCCCTTTGGCGCCAGGGCCAACCCTGGCCCAGTCCACTGGGGCACATTTACGCGGTCCGCCAAGGCTGTGGGAAGCCGGCCCCCTGGATGCGGGATGTGTAGGGAGGGAGCTCTCTGGAGTCCACGTTCAAGGAGGTTAAGGGAACCCCTGGGTTTCGTCTTTCAGATCTGCCTTCACTCGTGCTTCCAGACGAAGATGGTGGAGAAATGTGGGTGTGCCCAGTATAACCAGCCTCTACCTCCAGCAGCCAACTACTGTAACTACCAGCAGCACCCCAACTGGAGTAAGTGAGACCTGCCCCAGGAGTGGGGTCCGCCCAGCCCCAGCACCAGCCTGTGCTAGGGCCTTTTGTAGGATGGAGGTATTGATGGAGAGATAAGAGGCAGAGTTTTACTCCTGTCCTCAAGCCTGGCTTGAATTCCACTTTCTGATTAAGGACCAAATGCTGAACCCCAGCCTGTGCTGAGAGGTTGGCCACCTCTCACAGCTCCAGGAGGCAGGAACCACGGATGGTACCCTTTCACGGAACAGATAACTGAGGCTCAGGATGGTTGAGCAACTTGTCCAAGGTCACCCAGCCAGGGAGTAACAGAGCTAGACTCGAAGCCAGTGCTGCCGACCCCCCAGCGTATGTCCTTAACCTCCACAGTATTCTGTCTCTCAACATGACAGAGCAGCGTTTGTTTCCAGAGAATAGGAAAGGGGAGGAGAAATCATTACAAGGAGACTCTGGGGGCCCCGTGGGTGACCCCCTCGAAGGGCACTGTGGCCCCGAAGCTCACACCGTCCTCTGCCTTGTCCCCCAGTGTACTGCTATTATGAGCTGCACCAGGCCTTTGTCCGGGAGGAGCTGGGCTGCCAGGCTTTGTGCCCGGAAGCCTGCAGGTGAGTGGGCCTGGCAGGACGGAACACACAGGGCTGGGCGGGGCCAGGCCTCCCGCACTCACTCTGTGCCCCTCCCCCCCCTTAGCTTTAAGGAGTGGACACTGACCACCAGTCTGGCACAGTGGCCATCCGTGGTTTCCGAGGTAAGTTACCTTGCCCCCTCTTTCAGCTCATATCCTCAGCCCGGAGCCTGATGTCCCACCTGGGTCCTCTGGCTTCGGGGAGAGATGCACAGGGGAGGTCAGGTGGGGGGCGGAGGCTAAGAGGGGAGGCGCATGGGCTGGCCCTGGGCTCTCTAGACATCCCCAGGTCGTTCCTTATTTCTCTGTCACAGAAATGGTTGCTGCCCATTCTCACTTGGGACCAAGGCCAGCAAATAAAGAAAAAACTGAACAAGTAAGCAGACCCCCGCCTTGTTTCCTCTTTCTCCACTGGCCCTGCCAAACCCTCTCTTGTTTGTTCACTCATTCCTTTATTCAACAAATATTGATCAAGCTTGTGCCCGGAGCCAGGCCCTGCGCTAGGCCTGGGGCTCTCAAATGTTTTGACCGTAACCCACAGTATGAAAATGGTTTTCCATTGAATATATAAATGAGGTAAAAGTCTCATGGAACAGCACTTCCTTATGATGTACAAAGCACTCAGGCTGATCTTCAGATGCTGCAAGCTGGTATAGCCAAACCAACTGTTCATATCCATTCCGGTGATCATGGCACCGTTCGGAATGATCAGTGCCCGTGTCAGTTGACAAAGAGTTTGAACATCTCTGTGGCTTCGATGTGATATTTCCTATCCTGTTTTGCTTTGTCAAAGGTACTGGTCATGGCCTAGGAAACTGATGTCGTGGCTTCCTGATGTATCTTGACCTAGTTGGAAAAATACTCCTCTGAGCCATGCAGCTTCTGATCCCATTTAAATTTTCCACATCGAAATTCACTTCCAAGGGAGCTTTAGCAAAAATCAGACAGGCCAGAGTTCAGGGAGCCCAGGGGACGGAGATGAAGGAGTGAGAGAGGGTGGGGGAATTGCCATGTGACCTCACATCTCTCTGGGCCCTTCCCACCTCCACGGGGCCCAGCACCCAGGCCAGGCTAGCCTCCCGCATTTAGTGAATATCCACTAGGGGCCAGGTGCTTGTGTGGTGTTGGGGGTACCACGATGACCGAGCAGACATGATCCCTGCCCCCAAGGGGTTTACGGTCTAGTCATAAAGATAGACTTTGACCAAGCGTTGCAAACTATTAAACCAAGCATTGTGAGCCAGTGACCCCCTAGATCAAATCCAGCTCCACAAAAGTAACCCGTTACTTCTGGCTTTCCTTGAAAGATCAGAAGTTCTGGAAATAGCAAACCTCCGTTCTTCATAGCACTAAAGAGCTGAGTAGCAGTTGTCCCTTTGGAATAAGCATGGGCTTTCCAGTTTGCCACAGTCCTTACAGCGGCTAACAACATGGGTTGTGAAGCCAGATTCATCCAGGTCTGAATACTGGATCTGCCAATTACGAGCATTGCGTTCTTGGGCAAGTGACTTAACCAACCCGGGTCTTGGTTTCCTCATCTGTAAAATGGGGACAATGAAAACATAGCTAGCTAGGGTTGTTGTGAGCATCAAACAAGTGAATTTACAGAAGCGCTTAACAGTGGGTGGCAACACAGAAAGTGTCCCGTAAATGCTGGCTGTTATTATGGTCATTGTCATTTCCTTACACCCAGCCTACCTCGCTCATGTACATTACCTGCATGTCTCCTGTACATATTTGAGATTGCAATCAAACAATCGCAATGTCAAGGTTTAATGAAGAACAGGGTACTAGGGGAGTATAGCTGGGTGGACTGACTTAGTCTGGAGGGTAGGAAATGGTTTTGGAGAGAATGATTGGCCTGAACAACCAGGCCCCGGTTGTGGATATGCTCTAGGGTACAGAAGGAGTCTCAGGGGCCAGGTTCTAGGATCCCTGGGGAGCTCAGGGCCTGGGCCATGCTGGGGGCTGGCCAGGAGGAGACAGTCACGCTGAAGGGTTGGTCGTCCGGTAGAATGCAAAGGCGCCCGACTCACCTTGGCCCTGACTGTTGGAATTTCTGCAGGACAGACTTGGCCAAACTCTTGATATTCTACAAAGACCTGAACCAGAGATCCATCATGGAGAGCCCTGCCAGTAGCGTGAGTAGCTTCCTTCTGGTACCTGTTTGGGGTCTGCAAATGTGTCCATTGGCCCAGCCTCCGGGGCAGAGGCAGATGCCAGCGATTCAGTCTGAGCTGGTAGGGCTGCCATGGGCCATTCAGGCCTGGGATCAGCGTAGGCAGAGGAAGAGGGGACTGGAAGCCCTCCAAACCCATTCAGGGCCAGCACTTGCCAGGGGCTCCCTTGGGAATCGGAGGTCCCTGCATGAGACCAACTTGGGAGGAGGGGCCCTCTTCACGGTGTGGCTTGACCTCCCTTGCAGATCGAGATGCTTCTGTCCAACTTCGGTGGCCAGCTGGGCCTGTGGATGAGCTGCTCTGTCGTCTGTGTCATTGAGATCATTGAGGTCTTCTTCATCGACTCCTTCTCTATCATTGCCCGCCACCAATGGCAGAAGGCCAAGGAGTGGTGGGCCCGGAGGCACGCTCCCCCCGGCCCTCAGGGCCGGGACAACCCAGGCCTCGATGTAGACGATGAGCTGCCCACTTTCACCTCCGCGTTGCGCCTGCCTCCAGCCCCAGGGACCCAGGTGCCTGGCACACCGCCTCCCAGATATAATACCTTACGTTTGGAGAGGGCCTTTTCCGACCAGCTCACAGACACCCAGGTACCAGCTGAGTCCTGAGGCAGGGAGGTGAAGGGAGATACAGCTGGGACCCCCAGCCCCGGTCTGAGAACTTAGACCCTGTCACCCTGTCTCCTGCACGTGGAGGGGACCCTTGGCACCCCCCCTCTGGGATTTTCAGAGACATTGAGGACAAGTCTGCTTTGACCAACAACATGGGGCCTGGGTTTGTGCAGGAGACCCATTGACCCCTGCCCAGCCACCCTCACAGCCGTCCAGGGTGACAAAGAGCCGGCCGCCCATCTGTTCCAGAGAGAGATAGGGGTCGAGGAAATGGTGCCTGGCCAGCCAAAGGCCGGAAGGGAAGCCCGACAGAGCTTTCATCAGATCTTGAGAGAGAAAGACTCCTCCAAAGCCCCAAGCTGGGAGTTTCACCCACTCCTCCGGCCTGGGCTGGGGCCCAAGGATATGACCTGAAGTATCAAGGGCAGATAACCACTGCCTAGTGCCAAAGCCAGGAAGAAGCACCAGCCTTGGAGCTGAGGCTGTGAAGAAACTGTTCTTAGTTTTTGACACTGGGGCAAGGTCTCTCCTCTGTGCCCTCAGGCAGGGAGCTGGCCCGAGGTCCTTGGAATGTGTGTGGGGGTAGAGTGCAGTGGGGGGAGGTCTGGGGATGTGACAGGAGGTCCTCACTCTGGGAGCAGGGGTGGGTCCATGTTCTGGGCAGCTAAGCCAGTGCCCTGGGCCCCTTATCCAAGCAAAGAAAGGTCTGCAAAAGGGCCTTGCTGGACACCCCAGCAAGTGGTGGCCCAAGGCACAAAGGATCATCTGATAACTCACCTCAGCCTCTCTTCCTCCCAGGCAGCCACCCCCACCCACGGCCTGCCCCTCCCCAGCAAGCCAACCACTGCAAACGACCGTTTCTGTACTCACACTTTCCAACACGACAATACCTAACATGTATTAAGCACACAGTAGGCGTTCAATGTGAGCTCAGCAACAGTGTGCTGGGTGCTGTTCTAAGCACTTACGGAGACGAGCACTGGGGACAGCAAACTGCAACCCATGGGCCAGATCCTGTTTTTGCTCATGACCTAGGAATGTTTTGTATTTCACTTTTCTCAATGGTTAAAAAGATCAGAAGAAGACTCTTTTGTGACTCATGGAAATTATACAAGATTCCATTTTCAGTGTCCATAAATAAAGTTTTATTGGCACACAGCCATGCCCGTTCATTTACATACTATCTGCACCTGCGTTTGCGCTACAACGGCCGCCATCCCTGTAGTTGCAACAGAGACCCTAGGTTCGCAAAGCCTAACATATGTAACATATCTCTGGCCCTTTATGGAGAAAAATCTTCTAATCCCTGGATTAAGCAGGTTTGATTATCCCATCGTACAGATGAAGAAACAGGCACAGACAGGCTAAGTTGCTCACCCCACCTGCCACGGCTAGGAAGTTGCAGAACTGGGATGGGAACCCAGGCAGTCCGACCCCAGAGCCTGTGCACTCTAATTCCGTCACTTGGCATCCAAGCAGTGTCTGTGCCTTTTGAGGGTGAGGCTCAGGTCAGTCCAGGGGGGAGGAGGGGAAGCTTGGCATCTGGAGATACGGAAGAGGGATGCCCTTCATCCTTGGGTGCAGAGAGGCCTGCATTTCAGGCCTGCTTCCAGCACAGGGATGCTTGCTAGTGGAGGCAGGAGTCGTGGCCAAAGAACGGGCTGTGGGCCCCTCCCCGGGCCCAGGGACACCTGGTCTAACCTGACTCCAGGCCAGTGGCTGCAATAGCCATCTCTGCCCCTGCAGTGGCTCCACTGGACCTCACTGGGTAGGGCACTGTGAGCAGGCCCGGCAGCCAGCAGGGAGGAGGTCACCGTGACCGTGACCGCAGGCTGGCTGTGGCGCCCCTGAGGAGTGGGCTCAGAAGCCAGGGCCAATGCAGGAGAGCATCAGGTTACAGAGGGTGCGAGCCTGGCTCCTGTCCTTACTGGCCTGGGGTGGCAGCAGCCAGCGCGGACAGGAAGTTGTGTCGCCTGCCCAGGCATGGCCGAGAGGAGCTTCCTCACCCTCCTCGGCACCCCTTGGCAGGAGGGGTGGGGGCTGTGTCCTCCGATTCATGGAACTGACCGGCCTCAGCATGATGTCATGGGCAGGAACACTTCCGGTGAGGCTGGCATTGCTGCTGGCTTTGTCAAAGGTGAGGCCAGGGGCGCCTCGGTGGCTCAGTCGTTAAGTGTCTGCCTTCGGCTCAGGTCATGATCCCAGGGTCCTGGGATCGATCCCCACATCGGGCTCCCTGCTCGGTGGGAAGCCTGCTTCTCCCTCTCCCACTCCCCCTGCTTGTGTTCCTTATCTCTCTCTCTCTGTCAAATAAATAAATAAAATCTTAAAAAAAAAGTGAGGTCAGGGGCATCTGGAGTCAACAGCCACCCGCCCCGGGGAGCACATGCTCACAGCCTAGGGCTCCAGCCAGCTCCCTCCGGCCTGGCTCCCAACCCCAGCGCTTGCCTGCCTACAATGCCAAGTGCTGCCCTCTCTCTTTCTCCACGCGTCGTCCCAGGCCGGGCACCAATATCATCATCTCCATCAAGCCTTCCTATACCCTCCCTTGCCCCAGGAAGTTGGAGCTCCCTCTATTCTAGAATTTTCATCCCCTGATAGAATTTTTATCCATTTGTCTGTCTCTCTCACTAAACAGTGAACACCCTGAGGGCGGAATGTCTTATCTCTTTGTCCTTAGACAGGGACAGGATTGAGTACAGGGATGGCGTTTAGGAAAAGTTTACGGAGCTAATTAAAACAGTAACAATCATAATAATGGCTAATATTTGTCGAGCACTTATTGTTTGCCAGGGATTCTGTGAAGCACTTCACACACAGCAAATAGGGAAACTGAGGCACAGAGTTCTCCTCCTGGCCCCACCACTAGTAACTAATAGGCCCAGGGCTTCCCCCAAAGCTTGTGTGCGTACCCGCCAGGCACACTATCTTTCAGAGGGGATCTTCCTCAGAGGGCAAGTCCACTTGCCCCAGAGGAAGCCCCCGCCAGTCCTCTCTGGCTTCCTTCCCGTCCAGCCTGCTCAGCCGAAGGGCCCTCTCATGCCAGGATGGACGTGAGGGTGGGGGAGAACCACCTCATTCCCAGACCCTTGCCAAGCAGCCACCGTGGCCACGAGTTCCTGACTCCAAGGGACAATGACTCCATTTGCCGATCACAGGAATATTTGTTCTCGATGGGCCACTGTTCTCAAACTGTCACCTCACTGCTCTTCTGACCTCCCTTCCTGGCCCCTGAGTTCCAGACCCAAGTATGCCACAGCCCACAGGACTGTCCCTAAGGACAGAGACACCTCACACTCAATGACCTGCACCCCAAGGGGAGAGCGGAATGAGACCCCGACCTCTGCTGGGGTTGCAAACTCAGGAGAGAGACCCGTGCTGGACAGAAGCATGTTGTCCTCGTCAAGGGTCTGGATTAGGTCACCTTTGGGGAGAAACAGATCAAAAATGGAAGCAGCTGGAGCATGAGAAGGAGCCCGGGCAAAAGATGAGACAGCACGAGCTCCCCTTCCCCAGATGCCGCTGTCTCCCAGCCCTCCTTCCTCCCAGGAGGATGTGTCCAAAGCGCCCGCTGGACCATGGCACTTCCTGCCTCTGGAGTCTCCCCTTCACCTTGGCTACACTTCTCAACCCACGGGACTTAGCCTGAGGTGCCAACTTTAGGTGGCACACATACTTAATGGCCACACCATGTGCTGTCCTCTGTCTCCACTCATCCTCCCAGACCAGGTACAAATATCATCATCTCTGTAAAGTCTGCCCTGATCCCCTCCCTCAGCCCTGCAAACTGAAGCTCTAAGTATCCTCGACTGATGGAATAGGAAAACCATTCCATTTTCCATTGCACAGACATCAAGTCCCCATTGGGTGCTCTTGGGTCTCTCAGGTTCTCTTGTCTAACGGAGAGCTGTGTGGGAGCCTGCGGCCCTGACTGTGTTTGCACTGCCCGTGTTTCTGTTCTCTTACCTTCTACTTATTATAAGCAATACTGGTGTCTCTTTCAGTTACTGGTTCAACAAGCGCTTATTCATTCAATAACTGTTTACAGAGCACAGCCTTAGTTTCCGATGGATACTAGAACAAACTGCCACAAAGTCAGTGGCTTAAAACCACAGAATTTTGTGCCCTTATGGTTCTGGAAGCCAGAACTTTGAAAAGAGTCTTATGGGGCTATAATCAAGGTGTCAGCAGAGCTTGTGCTCCCACCAGGTGCTCTAGGGAAGAACCTGTTTCCTTGCCTTTTCTGGCTTCCCAAACAGCTTTCCTTGGGCTCCTGGCCCCTTCCTCCACCTTCAAAGCTGGCGGACTAGCATCTTGCTTCAGTTGTCACATTGACGTCTTTGGATGCACCCAAATCTCCTCTGCCTCCTTTTTATAAGGACACTTGTGATTACTTCTGGGGTGCACCCACCCACGTAACCCAGGATAATCTCCCCATCTCCAGATCCTTAACTTAATCCCATCTGCAAAGCCTCCATTCGTGCCCTAGAAGGGAACTTTCACAGATTCTAGAGATCAGGACATGGATGTTTTAGGGACAAGCACTGATGGATGTTGGGGCTGGGGGTGCATATCTGAGTTGAGCAGACAAAACTCCCTGAGTTCATGGAACCTACACACTCCTGGGTGGAGAGTCAGACACAAAAACGATCAATAAAAGAAGTAAATAGATTACATAGCATATCAGAAAGTGAGAAATGCTATAGAAGAAAGCCCAAATGTGGGGCAGGATAAGGGGGGACTGGGAATTTACAGGGGGCCATTTGCAGTGTTATTAGTCAGGGGACACCTCCTTGCAAATGTGTCATCTGAACAGCCTGAGGGAGAACAATGTTGCAGGCAGAGGGAAAAGGGTAAGAAAAGAGTTTCCTCTTAATTAATCAATTATTTTATTAATTATTATTTTATTTGATATGTATGTACTTACAGAATATATATTTATAAAATTTATATATTTTCTACATTTGTTTCTCTATTATTTATATTATAATTATCTTATTTAATATAATTATTAGTCAGTAAAATATCACTCAGCCTTGAAAAGAAACGAAGAACCAATATTTACTATAATATGGACAAAGCTCAAAACCATGATGCTAAGTGAGAGAAGCCAAAGACAAAAGACAACATACTGTATGCTTCCATTTCTATGAAATATGCCAAATAAGTGCCTGCACAGAGACAAAGTGGATTCATGGTTGCCAGGGTGAGGGGAAGAGGAGAAAGGGCATGGCTGTTTCATGGGTATAGGGTCTCCTCTGAGGATGACAAAAATGTTTCAAAACTAGATAGAGGTGAACATATGAAATGCCACGGAACTATATCCTTGAAATGGGTTAACTTCATGTTATATGAATTTTTCCTCAATAAAAGAGTCAAAAAATAAATCTACTTAAAGAAAAATGGTGACGTGAACTATGAAGAAAAAAGCAAGAGGCACTGACCACAGGAGAACCGAAACTTCCAGAGGGCGGGAGTGGAGGTGGTCAGAGGTACCCAGGGCAGGTGAAAAACTGGCTGGCAATGATCTATTTCTCATCTTCAATGGCAGTGCAAACACAGCTCTTTGCTCTCCTCTTTGTTTTTTTTTTTTAAACCAAACATGGTGTTTTATGCACTTCTCTATGGTGCATGACTTTGCTCAATTTCATAAAAATCTCAGAAAAGGGAGAAAATGATGAGTGGGTAGTAAGACAGGTGTAGTGTGGACATTAACAGCATCTGAAAAGCTACATGGTGTTGCAGGAAACGCCTCGAAGAGTCCAATATCACTCTGGCTCTGTCCCTTCCCTCCTCCACCGAGGCAGCCCCAGGAGATGGCCGGCCAGGCATCCCTCAGGATGGGCACCCTGGGAAGTTCCCTGGCCATGCCCCAGTTCCCCACGTAGCTGCTGCCACCTCCCAGCCAGCTCGGGAGTCCTTTCAGCTTCTTCTCTCCCAGGGCAGAACCAGCCCAGGGTGGAGAAGGGGTCTGAATCAGCAGGATTCCTGAGACATGTGCCTTAATTGCAGGCTACAGACTGAAGGAGTCTCATTGTGCCCAGCTGGAAACTGGACAGAGCAGGAGGAGGTGAAACAGAGCTGATTGTTCAAATGTTCCCTCACCCTCCTCCAGGAACACTCCTGGAGGAATCTTCCCGGCCGCCTGTTCCTGTCTCTCTGGCCGGACCTGCAGGTGTGTGTTTGACAGATGGCCGTGTGACAGCTCTGTTTGTGGACTGACCGCATGAACATTATTCAAAATACAAATTTGCATTTGTATTTGTACAAGAGTGATATATGTTGTGTAAGAAACCTTGTCTGCAAGTGCCAAAAACCTAACTCATGTTGGACCGCGAAAAAAGCAATAAATTTCAGCTCCAATAATCAGAAATGCATCTCTAGCTTCAGGGATGGCTGGATCCAGAAACTGAAATGATAAGATCAGAACTCTCACCTTCCACCTCTCCCCTGTGCTGGACTCTGTGTGAACTCCACTCTCAGACACAACCCCTTACACAGCTACCGGATGCTGGAAGCCCCACACGTGTATCCCATCTCTCAGCACCCCCCAAAAGAAAGAGAGCTTCTCTCTTACAACTCTTAAAAAAAAAAGTTATCTCATGGACTCGCATTGGACATACTTGGGTAAGTGTCTTTTCTTGAACCAATCGCTGTAGCCAAAAGGATGAAACACTGTGAATGGTCAGATCTGGGCCTCGTGCTTATTTCTGCATTGGGGGAGCTCCCTTCCCCCCCCAACAAAAAAACTATTGACAGAGAGCAGGGTAAGGAGCGATTGCCCACGAGCCACCAGGGTATTGCTATCGCAAGAAGGAAGACTGTATGCTGGTTCAGCACAAACAACAGAAACCTGCTACACATTGCAGAAAATTGAAAAATCTCAGAAAAGCACACAGAAGAAAATAAAGACCAGCCATTATACCACATTGACAGGGTGCCTCGATAGACCTTCTGGGTTCTCTTTTCATACAAGAGGGAACTCAGTCAAGCTCAGAGGGTCTCCAAACCAGCAACATGACAGTGATTCAAGCAAGAACGTGAGAAAGAGAAGAAAAGCAAAGGGATCTTTGGTGAGACTGTGGGACTAGCTACCCATGGTTCCCTGCCAACCTCCCACAGGCAGGCAGTCCCCAGGTCCCCATCAACCTCAAAACAAATTTCTGCCTCCTAGAATACCTCCAGTCACCCATCCATCCATTGTCAATTCATTCGTCCATTTATCTATCCATCCATCCATCCTACCACCTGCTGATCCAATAAGCTCCAAAGTCCAGACTATCTGGTCCTGGGACCTGGTTCAAATCCAGATCCCAACAATACCAGCTGGGTGACTTTGGGCAAGTACACAACCAATCCATGCCTCAGTCTCCTTGTTTGGAAAGAGGGGCTAATAACAGTTTCTACTGTCTAACATTATTTTGAGGATAAATGAGATAAGGCAGATACTAAGTGCTTAGCTGAGGGTCTGGCTCACAAAAGATTTCCAGTAGGGTTTGCTAGGCTTGGGTTACTGTTGTTTTCACAACATTAGGTATTTGCCATGATCAGACATTCTCCAGGCTGCCTACAGGTAGCTGAATGGGCTAAGGTCGACCAAGCACGGCCAACTACAACTTTTCCTCTTTGCTGCCCTAGGGGCAGGTTCTGGCTACAAAGAACTATGAGGACCACAGGAAAATGTCCTCAGGACTTACTGATAAAAGAAGATGCTATGTCTTTCTTTCTTTTCTTTTCTTTCTTTTTTTAGAGAGAGGGGGAGTGTGCGCATGGAGGTGGGGGGGGGGGCGGTCAGGAGGGGCAAAGGGAGAGGGAGAGAGAACCCCTAGCGGGCTCCATACCCAGCACGGAGCCTGATACAGGGCTCAATCTCAGGACCCTGAGATCATGACCCAAGCCAAAATCAAGACTTGGATGCTTAACCAACTGAGCCACCAGGGCACCCCAGCAGCTGCTTAACTTTAATTAAAAAAAAAAAAAAAACAGCTCAGGCTTTGTAACTCCTGAAGGTTCTCAAGGCAGTTGTTCAGCCCTGGGATCAGCTATTGCTGACTTAAACTTCCTGGCTTACAGCTGGACACCGGAGAAATCACCGAATTGGACCATTGGACAACCCCATTTTAATGCAGATCTAGGGAGAGGGACAGACAAGTGCCAATCCCCCCTTCACATCCTTGGTGGACAGTTTATAGAAATGGACAGGTTTACAGAACACCTTGGGAACCTTGAGAGTGTCCTATTCAATTCTTCCCCCTGGGGGAGAGACGTCCAGAGAGAGGGGACGATTTGGGAGGTCACTAGCTGGTTCTCCAGATGGAAAACTGCATTTGGATCCTCACAAGTGATGGATGCAGCTCAGGAAATAGGGGGATGCTGTGGATGCCCTGAGCCAGCCAGCTTGCTCTGGAGACTTTACACTGAGTCTGAAAAGTGGGGGAAAGAACAGGATAGGGCTTGGCAAGGGCCCTGAGTCAAGGGTCATCTCATGGCCAGGGGACCCAGCCCATAGTCAGGGTCAGGCGTCAATCTGTGGTCAGGATCAGGGTTCAACCCACATTAGGGCCAGGCCCCATTAGCAACCAGGCTTTGCTCATCAGGTTTTTGGTGGAGGCTGCTGCCTTGCTGGTAGGCATTTCTGGAGGTTCTGGAGGTTCATGCCTTTCTTTATTGCCCTCCTCCTTTGAGTCTCCAGGCACCTGACTCACCATCATTCATCCTTGTCCACATCACCCGCCATCACCCAGGGCCCTGTTGCCTTCCCCTGACAATGTCAGTGCTGCTGCCTTGTTTTCTTCTTGCAGTTATGCTTTCTCAGATGTGACAGATACCCCAGCTCACACTGGCTTCAGCAAAGGAGCTGAACATTTGCACTCACTGAAATGAGACGTGCAGATGCATCCAGCCTTAGGCGGGGATGCACCCAGGTCTTCCGTCAGTCATTGGGCTTCCTCCACCCCTCTCCCTCATTGCCCTGATCTCCTTGCCTTATTCTCAAGACCACTTCTCTCCATACAGCAGGAAGATGGCCTCTGACATCCATTCCCCCCAGCCCCGCAAGCCTACATTGCTTTGACTCATTCACATCTAAAGAAATGATATTCTCCTTGCCCAGCTTACATAGATCAAACCCACCAAGAGATTCTGAGTGGGCCTGCTTGGGTCACATGCTCAGTTCTGAGCCAATCACTGTGGCCAGAGGATGAAGCACTCTGGCTGGCGGCGTCTGGCTCACATACCCATCCCTGATTAGGGTGAGCTCCACTGAAATCACAGGGATCCCCAAAGAATGGTAGCTGAACAGACAAGCATAGATCCTTGCCTTGAGCAACTGGAACTTGAATTAGGAATGACTCACTCAATCGGGAGCCCTCCCAACTCCACGAGCACCTCCACTCCGATTGCTTCCATCTCCATTCCTCTATAGCCACCCAAGCCCCAAGACAACACCTTGGATATGAACTTCTCTCCCATCCGTTCACCCTTCCTACTCTGTACTCCCTCCACCACAGCTTCTTGACCCAATCCAAATCTCCAGACCCCTTCAGACTTCCCGAAACTCATCAGCCCTTCTCCTCACCTTCTTTCCATCCTAGACCCCATGCTCAAACCTTTCAACCACTGTCATCTTACTCTTTCCAACCTCCCAACCCTGTTCAGTCCAAATAGGCGTTCCTCCTTCAGGCTAGTGAGCTCACCACCGGGGACAGACATGTAATTGCAGTCCACTGTACATATGGATGGCAATGAGAATTACTTAGCATAATGCTTCTACAACTTTGATGCACCCGTGGTTCACTAAGGATCACATTTAAAACGCAGCTGCTGATTTCTTAGGTCTGGAGTGAGGCGTGCACTTCTAAGTGGCTCCCAGGTGAGGCCACTGCTGCTGGTCCCGAAAGCACACTTTGAGCAGAAAGGGTTTAGCAATTCCTTTTTACTTTGGTGTTCCTCTTACTTCCCTCTGGGAAAGAACCTCCCAGGGCACTTGTTAAATATAAAGATTATCAGGTCTCTCCTCAGGAATTTCTGATTAAGTAGGTATGAATTGAAGACTTGGGGACTTCATGATTTTAACACATTCCAAGTGACTCTTATCTCCTCGGGTGATTGGGAAAGACTGCTGTCTCATGGTCATTTGGGTTGAATGACTCATTTTGGCTTCCATGACTTCTCTACCCTCCACAAGCTCCACACCTTCCTCACCCCCCTCACCTTCAGCAGGTGAGCTGGCCCCTACCTCCCAGCGAAAACCCAGGTGCGTTGGCATAAGCCCTTCTGCCAATAAGCTTGAGCTACACCCCCTCTTCTCTTTACTCTTTTCTCTTCAGTCTTGGAGAAAGAGGCACCTTGTCCACCTCAGCTCACCCCACCTACCTGCCTCAGCCACCTTGCTCTACCCACAGCTCCGCTTCTTGCTTCTCGGTGGTTCTCCTGACCCTTTCTCTGCTTGTGAAAATGCTCTTGTCCTAAAACCCCTCTTTATTCATACCCTCTCTTCCTCCTCCCTTTACCACCAAGCTCTTGGGGAGGGAGGGGCGTGGGTGTCACATCTATCTATATCCTACAGTGCTATCATTTAAAAAGTGATATTTTTGTCAGTAAACTTATTTTTTTAACACATTTTAAAGAGAATTTTTATTTCAAAATCATTTTAGATTTTTAGGTGAGTCATAAAAATAGTAGAGTTCCCATAACACCCTCCATCCAGGTTCCCCTAATGTTAGTGTCTTACAGAACCATAGCACATTTGTCAAAACGAAGAAATTGACATTGGTACCATGCTATGAGCTAAACTACAAACCGTATCCTATTTCTCCAGTTTTTACACTAGTGTCCAAAACCAGTATATTTTTAGTCAGACAAGGCCTATCATTCCTTTAAAAATTAGGCAGTACAAATATAAAAAGAGAAAAAAAAACGTGATCACCAAAGTCATCTTCTAGACACAGCTACAGCAACATTATGTTCTTCCCCTGCCACGTTTTATCCACATAAATCTTTTTTAAGATTTTATTTATTTATTTAGAGAGCAAGGAGAGGGAGAGAGCGCATCTCAAGCAGACTCCATGCTGAGTGTGGAGTCCGACACGGGGCTTGATCTCACAACCGTGAGATCATCACCTGAGCTGAAATCAGAGTTGGACACTTAACTGACTGAGCCACTCAGGCACCCCAAATCTTTTTTTTTTTTAATAAAAATATGCTCACCCTCCCCTTCAATGTGCTTTTCCCACTAAATACTATATTATATATGGCCCTCCATGTTAGTAATTGTAGCTCCAGATCATAATTTTTGTTTTATTGAAATTTTTCTTTTAACGTTTTGATAGGTAGTTAATTCTCATGGTTCAAAATTCAGAAAGTAGAAAAGAGTATTTAGCAAAAATAAAGATCTCCCATTTCCCACTCACCCAATCCTTTCCTCTCCCAGATCATTACATAGATCCCAAAATGTTGAAGGCTGGAAGCAAATTCTGGGATGAATACAGTATTATTTTACTTAGTCCTATCTGGCTTGTTACATAGGCTGTTTCCACTGGTTTATATTATAAATGACACTTTGATTTAACAACTCACTTTGCCCAGTTGTCCAATTATTTCCTTAGGAAAAATTCCTCGTGGAGTGGCTGGATCAAAAAGCTGACATTTGGGGGGGTGAGGGTGGGAGGTCTTTTGATTTCAAACTGCCTTCTACAAAGATTACACACCATTTCCCTACACCAAGGCCCACTCAGACTATCAGATGGGCCACAGCAGTGTTGTTTTAATCTGCATTTCTTTTGTAACCAGACAGGTTGGGTTGTGTCTATTGGGTATCTAGGTACAGATAAATTTCTTGGAAGATGACCTCAGATGGCCGCCTCCACTTCTTCACTCCCCAGTGACTCTCAAACTCCTTACAGTCTGGGATCCAACCTCATCCCTCCCGCACCAAGATGAGCCAGCAAAGGCCACCACAGAAGCATCCAAACAAATGGGCCCTTCTCATTTAATTTCCCTTTGTCACTGAATAGTATAGACTCAGCCTTCCTTTGAAGAAAAAAAACTGTGGTTGTTAGATTGAGCCTGGTTTTTTTTTTTTTTAAATCCAGCTTTATCTATAGAATTCTACATATCTAATTCAAGGGTTTTTTTTGTTTTTGTTTTTTAATGTTTTATTTATTTATTCATGAGAGTCAGAGAGAGAGAGAGAGAGAGGCAGAGGCAGAGGGAGAAGCAGGCTCCCCACCTAGCAGGGAGCCCAATGCGGGACTCGATCCCAGGACCCCAGGATCATGACCTGAGCCGAAGGCAGACGCTCAACCATCTGAGCCACCCAGGCGCCCCTCTAATTCAAGTTTTTTTTTTGTTTTTGTTTTGTAAAGATTTTATTTATTTATTTGACAGAGACACAGTGAGAGAGGGAACACAAGCAGGGGGATTGGGAGAGGGGGAAGCAGGCCTCCCGCCGAGCAGAGAACCCGATGTGGGGCTCAATCCCAGGACCCTGGGATCATGACCTGAGCCGAAGGCAGACGCTTAACGACTGAGCCACCCAGGCACCCCTCTAATTCAAGTTTTGACAAACATAAGGTCATGCCATCACCACCATGATCATAATATAGAATACTTCCATCACTCCAGAAAGTTCCCTTGTGCTTCTTTCTAGTCTCCCGCATCCCCAATCCCTGGCAACCAAAAATTTGTTTTTTATTACATAGTTTTGCCTTTTCTTAAATTTATATATAGGTGGAATCAAATACTATTTGGGTTTTTGTTTCTGGATTTTTTTTCACTTAGCATAATGCTTTTAAGATTCATCGATGTTATAGTGCATATCAGTAGTTCATTCCTTTTAACGTCATTGTATGCATACACCACCCTTGTTTATCCATTCCCAGCTTGATGGGCTTTTGGACTGTTTCCAATTTGGGGCTTTTTTTTTTTAAGTTTGTTTCTTTTTTTAGTAATCTCTACACCCAGCATGGGGCTCAAACCCACCACCCCGAGATCAAGAGCCGAAATCAACAGTCGGGTGCTCAACTGACTGAGCCACCCAGGCATCCCCAAAATTCTTCTTAAAATGCCTGGTTGGGGGTGCCTGGGTGGCTCAGCCGGTTAAGTGTCTGCCTTCAGCTCAGGTCATGATCCCTCTCCCTCTGCTGCTGCCCCTGTTGTGCGCGCTCTCTATCTCTCAAATAAATAAATAAATAAATAAATAAAATCTTTAAAAAAAAAAAAAAAAGAAAGAAAGAAAGCCTGGTGGTATCCTATCCAGTTCCTGGTGTTGCTCTTATTTCTCCAGTCTTTCCTTCTTCCCCATCTTCTTTGCTGGCTTCCCTTCTGCCATTTTCCCTCTCCAAGTGGCAGTTCTCCATGGTTTTCTCTTTGCTTCTCTTCTCATTTTACTTCATGCTTCTGGACTATCTTGTTCTTGCTCCATTACAGGAGCCGTCATCCCCTCCTTATTTGCTGTTCTGATTCTACAACTTCATATAATTCTCTGGGAGCTCCAGATCCACACTTGTGGTTGCCTTCTAGCCATTTCTACATCAACACCTTTCAAACACCTCAAAAATCTCTATGTTCAGGGGCACCTGGGTGCCTCAGTCAGTTGAGCGCCTGCCTCTTGATTTCGGCTCAGGTCAGGATCTCAGGGTCATGGGGTCAGAGTCTGGCTCAGCGCTCAGCGGGGTGTCTGCTTGAAATTCTCTCTCTCCCTCTCCCTCTGCCCCTCTTCACCCCCCTTCCCTACACTCATCTATGCACACTCTCTCCCTCTCTCTCTCTGAAAAAAAACTCTATGTTCAAAACTGAACTTGGTCCCCTCCCCCACCCCCAAATATGTTCATCTTCCCAAAACGTCAGCTGGCAGCACTTCCATCTATCCAGTTAGTCAGGCAATACCACCCGGAAGTCACTCTGCCCCACCCCAACCCCCGATCCGTCAGTCACCAAGCCCTAAATGATAGGCAGGCTTCAAAAGACAGTTGCCTCCATGCACTGGACCAGAGCCATAACTTACACTTCTAAACCTGGGGGTACAGGTCTTCATCGGAGGCTCTTTCAAACCTCCTTTGGCCCACATTCCTCTCTACTTGGTCCCAGGATAGCCCTGTCATTTAGCTTTTTCTTTGATATCTGGGTAACACCTTTTACTTTGATGTTTTACTGTGATTAGGTAGAATTGGCGGGTGGTCCGATTTTTACCTTCTCACGGCAGCCTTGGGCCAGGCCTTACCTACAGAGACAGCACACCAGGGAAAACCCAGTCATTCTGTGCCACAACCCAGCCCCAGAGAAGTCTGGGAAGGCCCAGGCCTAGGAAGGGGCCCTTCACTTGCTCCAGGCTGGTGCATACCCGGGGCTTTAACAGATAGCTGAAGCTATACCTCCAGACTGGGCCAAAAGTTTTGCTCCTCCTATCTTCCCCAAATGCACTTCAGATAATAAAAGCAAACCTAGATAGGAATCGTTAACATTGATAAGACTTTTACTATATGCCAGATGCTAGGGCTGATGTGCTACACTCATAACCACCTCGTTTAATCCCCACAGGAGCCTACGAAACCAGTCTTGTGCCCATTTTAGAGAAAAGGAAACTGAGGCTCTGAGATCTTAAGTAAGTTTCTTTGACTGCAAAGTCCATAGGTTTAGATACTTCCTACACTCTAGTAGTGGTTCATGGGTGCAGAACCCCAGCCATGGAAGACTCAGCCACAGACATGCTACTTTCCTTTGGCCTGATGTTTCTTGTACATCAGAGGATCTGCCCAGATTTCAGCCCCCGAGCACTCCTTGCCACTGTCAGGCAGTTCCCCCTGCAGGCCTCCAGACATCAGGGCACCAGCCCAGGCTAGGAGAGCTCGGTTCTCTTTACCCGAGGAGTTACTTTGCTCCCTGGAGCTCCAGTGAAGCCCCACCCACCAGTGTTCCAACATTCTTGCTGATCACCGGCCACCATCTTTGGTCTGGTTCCCTGAAGCTGGTCATTCATTCTTTCAATGAATATTTACTAAACAGTCTGTGACAGGCACTGGGCAGGAGACAAAAACTGCCTAGCACTGTGGCTCATATATACTTGGCTCCCCATAAAATTTTTTTGAATGAATGAATAGGCACCGCCATGCTCTGTAGACGACCGGCTCTAGGGGAAGACAGATCAGTAAACAGAGTTAGAACCCCAGGTGGTGAGTTCTATGACAGGCAGAATATAAGAATTTCTAAGAGCACAGCATAGGGTAGCTACTTGTGAGGACTTCTGGGAACATTTCCTGGAGGAAGTGGAGTTTAAGCTGAGGCCTGAGGCATGGCTTGGTGAGCCAAGTGAAGGAGGATGAGGCAAAGGGAGCATGAGGTTTATTATGAGGAAAAACTCCACCCCACAGATGGAATACAGGGAAGGGTGCCATTCATGGCAGGTCGGGAGCATTCAGGAATTTCTGTAAGATACACTGAGCTTCAACCGGATGGAGGGTAAGGACTGTCAAGCCACGATTCATTCCAGGCAATTGAAAAGCCCATTCAAGGAGCAGGTGGGAGGGGCCAAAAGATCCCCATGATCCCTGCTAGCTCCAAGCACACCAGCTGGGGACAGCAGTGGGTGCAGTCTCTGAGGATGATGGGGGAAGGGGAACAGAATTTGATTCTGCTAACATGTCCAGCAATGCCCAAGAGATGTGCTAGAATAAACAGGGTGACCCCTGTACATGGCCACAGTAAGGCCAGCTGGGCTTATTTAAGAAGTTGTCATTGTTGCAGTTAAATCTGAAGATAAAAGAGGCCACTTGGCACAAAAGTGAAATCCACAGGGCATCTGTCCTGGGCTGAAGCTTTCTCCCTATCTCCACAGGTTGCTGACGCTTTACCAGGGCAAAGTAAAGCTACAGTAAATATAAACTTTTCCCTCCTCTCTTTGTCTAGGCCCCAAATATTCAAACAGACCGTGTAACCCATCTTGACACCCAGTGTCGAACAAACATAGGCCTCCTATAAGAAGGAGCAAACAGGGGATCATGACTGCCCATCTACAGAGATCAAGCAGGTCAAAAGGAGGCTGATATGAGGGATTAGAGCAAATGTCCCAGGATAAGTCAGTCGGATGGCCCAGAGGACAAAATGGAAGGGAGAAAACTTGCTAATTTGTAGTCTTAAGATTAGAAGCTGTTGAATCTCTCAACAAATTTTTTGTTAAAGTAGGCTCCGGGGCTTGAACTCACGACCCTGATATCAAGACCTAAGCCGAGGATCAAGAGTCAGATGCTTAACCAACTGAGTCACCCAGGCACCCCTCAAATAATTCTTAATAAGAAAATAACCTTAGGGCATAAAACTGTTCTGGAGATGAAAAATATACCTATTGAGTTTTAAAAGGACCTAGAGGTAGTTAACAGAAGATTGGACGTTGCACAAAATCAAGTCAATGAATCTGAAGAACAGAGTCTAAAACTCAGAGAGAAAAAAAATGAAGGAAAAACAAAAGATAAGCAGATAGGAGAAGAGATTCAAGAAACAAATGTGCGTATAATTAAATCCCCAGAAGAACAGAACAGAGGAAAAAGATTCAAGGAAGTAAAAGAAATTGTCACTGAATAGGGGAAATATTTGAATCCAGGGAGTAAAATGATTCCATGACTATTAATTAAAATTAGTGAAAAAATTAATGAAAAGTTTCCAAAATCTACATATTGAAAAAATTTTTTGTGAAATTTTAAAAATTTCAAACATACAGAGAAATTCCTACAAGATCCGAGGCAGAAAAAATAAGTTACATATGAGTAAGTCTGTTAGCAGACGTCTAAGATGTTGACACTACAGTAATGTTAGAGAAACACGCAAGATTTTTAGTAGATAAGATTGTGATCCATTTATATACTCATGAAACAGAAAAAAAAAATCTGGGGGCACCTGACTGGCTTCAAGCCTCCAATTCTTGGTTTTAGCTCAGGTCATGATCCTGGGGTCCTGGGATCGAGCCCTATGTCGGGCTCCACGCTCAGTGTGGGAGTCTGCTGAGGTTTCTCTCTCCCTCTCCTTCTGCCCATCCCCTCACTTACTCTCTCTTTCTCTTTCTCTCAAATAAATAAATAAACCTAAAAAGAAAAAAAAATCTGGCATGCGAGAGTTCAGAAAAAATACCACCTATATATATCTTTCCAAAACATATTTCATAACGAATTTCTCCTGCCCGAGAAACAATACCAAATGGAACTCCCAGGAACAGGAATGGCAACAAACAAGCACGTTAGGAAAAGATAGATAAGCAATATGGATCTAAGAAAAGGTCAGGGAATTTTAACACTACAGATCATAATTCAAAACCTTTGTTATCTATTGCCACATAATAAATTACCCTAAAACTTAGTGACTTAGCAGCATTTGAACTGGTAGATGGCCCTTTCCAAATACGAGGGGACATCATCCAATCTACCAAGGGCCAGAACAGAACAAGACAGCAGAGGAAGGAGAATCCACTCTCTCTGCCAGACTCTCTGTTGATCTGGAACATTGGACATTGATTTTCTGGGCTTGGACTGGGACTGACACCATATGATACATATATGTGTGTATATATGTATATATATATATATACATATATATATATATATCTCAGAGAGAGAGAGAGCACACATGAGCGGGGGGGGGGGGGGGGGGCCGAGGCAGAGGGAGAAGCAGAATCCCCACTGAGCAGGGAGCCTGATGTGGGGCTCAATCCTGGGACCCTGAGATCATGACCTGAGCCAAAGGCAGACGCTTAACCGACTGAGCCATCCAGGTGCCCAGTAACTTATTCCTAATGAATAGAATGTGGCAGAAGTGATGGCATATGACCCCCAAAATTAAATGATAAAAGACATTGCTGCTTCTGCCTTGTACTTTCGTGGATGGCTTGCTCTGGGGGCTAGTCAGCCGCCACGTTGTAAGGAGACTGAAGCAGCCCGTGGAAAGGTCCACGTGGGGAGGAACTCAGGCCCCTCACAAGCAATCGGCATGAAGGTGACAATCATATGAATAAACCACCCCAGAAATGGATCCTCCAGCCCCAACCAAGTCTTCAGATGACTGCAGCTGACATCTTTAACTTCAAAAGAAACCCCGCCCTGGAACCTCCCACTTAAAGTCATGATTCACACAAACTAGGAATATGATAAATGTTTGTGGTGGTTTAAAGCCACTGAGTTTGGGGCTAATTTGTCACATGACAATAGCTAGCTAATACTCTTATCATCCTGCAACATGCTTTTCCCCCCCTCAATATTGTTGTTGTTTTTTTCAGCACTAGCCACATGGATGCATATAGTTCAGGTGAGTTATCTGGACAGCCACCACCACATCTTAATCAGCCCTTCTCCTGCTGCTGGGTATCTAGGTTGTTTCCAGATTTTTTGCCATTATGAACCATGCCTCAGTGAACACACCTGGACATGCTTCCTTGTGCACGTGTGGAAAAGCTTGTTAGGCAACAGGCACTAAACTTTTCCTGGAGAGTGCTCATCTGTTCTCCAAAGTCTATATCCCCAGTCTCCCACTCGCAGTGTGTGAGACCTCCATTTCCCCCCACATCGCCCATAGCACTGATACCATCAGGCCTTTGAACTTGGCTTTGCCACTCTGAAGAGGGAAAAGAATCTCCTTGGTTGAATTTGCATTTCCCTCATAAGCCGTGAGCATGCCCGCTCAGAGCCTCACGCTATCTGCCCACCCTCTCCCAGCATTTGGGGAGAACACCGGGGACCAGAGTCCTCACCAATGCTGGGCATAGAGCTCATCAAATCACTCTCAGGGACCTGCGGCTCCCGAAGGATTTCCCAGGAGCCTCTGTTTCCTGGGCAAAGGCTCTTCTTTGTCACTGGCCTGATGGAATACCTAGAAATGCCTCAGTCAACCAGTCGTTTCCAGGAAAGATGCGGGCTTCCGACCGCGCTCTGGACTCACCCAGTTCCTGGACTGGGGGCCAGTGCCACTCCCTCCCTTCCCCTCAGGAAGTGTGGCCGCCAATGGCAAGGGGCAGCAGTTGGCCAGGCACCGAGCCAGAGTAGAGAGTCTTCCACAAAAAAACACCCAATGATTCTGCCCTCTGGAGGGTGGCCCAGTAGTGCAAAGGGGACCAGGGAGGGAAGGAAGAAGGGCAAGCATCAGGTACCTGCCAGGGCCCACATGCCCCTGCTTATACCCTGAGGACCTGGCCAATGGGAACAGAGGAACAGGGACCGGGCCTCAGATTTCCCTCAGAGCTGGGCTGTTTTCATGGGGCTCCAGAACCCTGTCTGCCCTCAGCCTGGGTCACACTACACTAGCTGCCCAAGATGGCCCCACCACTGTGCTAGTTCTTTCCACAGCTTCAGGAACACTGTCCAGCATCTGCAGGAGGATACATTCTTTACCAGCATAAGGCCATCTGCAAGCACCTTCACAATTTTCACATCCACACGCCACTGCACAATTATTTACCATCCACTGACGATTTCCAATTTAAACACATTAGTTGTAAAAGGAAACTTTATACCCTTACCCAGCATCCGTTGCCAAAAAGAAAAGGCAACTGTAGAATATCACAGGAATAAACAATGTTAGTAAGCTCTATTAAACACTGTCATCTGCTCTCTTTGTTACCAAAGAGGCTGGCAAAACCAGAGAAATGTTACAGACCCACTAGCACCAAAGTGACATCTTATCTCCGTGATTCAACATTGTTTGATGTCTCCAAGCTACTCTGTGAAAGAGACTGGTAGCTTCTCATCAAAATTTATTTCTATCTTCTACAGTAATAGAATGGCTGTCCTAGCCCCTCTTGTGGTTTAGGGTGGTCTGGGCTTTTCTGAGCAGAATGTGAGCAGATGCCACTTTCTTTTTTTTTTTTAGATTTTATTTATTTGACAGAGAGAGACACAGCGAGAGAGGGAACACAAGCAGGGGGAGTGGGAGAGGGAGAAGCAGGCTTCCCGCAGAGCAGGGAGCCCGATGCGGGGCTCGATCCCAGGACCCTGGGATCATGACCTGAGCCGAAGGCAGACGCTTAACGACTGAGCCACCCAGGAGCCCCCGGATGCCACTTTCTACTGAAGATTTCTGAGCCTGTAGGTGCCTCTTTCTTGCTCCTTCCTCCTTCTAGCTCACTGGGCTGGCAAAATCACATGTGGAAGTCCCTGCTCTGAAGGACCGAGTGGAAGAGTTGCCCCCACCCCTGCACGGCCATCAAACACAATCAACCAAGCAAGAAATGCATTTTTACTTCATTGGCGCCTCTACATCAATGGGTCTGGTTTGTTAGCCATTTAGCCTGCTACAATACCAAAACCTACAACCTTTGCTCCCAATGATACTCATTCCACAAAGGGAAGCAATATATTACAATGATAAAGCATGTGGTATTGGATAGGGTGCTTGGGTGGCTTAGTTGGTTAAGTGTCTGACTCTTGACCTCAGCTCAGGTCTTGATCTCAGGGTTGTGAGTTCAAGCCCCACGTTGGGCATGGAGCCTATTTTAAAAAGAACAACAACAACAAAAGAGTGTGGCATTGGATGTAGGTCACATCTGGGTTTAAAATCTACCCTGCTTCTTACAGATGTGTGAACTCAGCATGGTCAACTAGCCTCACCGAGGCTTACCCTGTAAAATGGAATTAACAGGGATGCCTGGGTGGCTCAGTCGGTTAACTGTCCACCTTCGGCTCAGGTGATGATCCCAGGGTCCTGAGATCAAGTCCCACGTCATGCTCCTTGCTCAGCGGGGAGCCTCCTTCTCCCTCTGCCTGCCACTCCAGCTGCTTGTGCTCTCTCTCCCTGACAAATAAATAAAATCTTTACAATAAATAAATAAATAAATAAATAAATAAATAAATAAATAAATAAATAAATAAAAGGGATCTAACAATCATGTCTATTACAGAAAAATTTTGTAAGAATTAAGTGAGAAAGTGTCTCATGTATTTTATTTCTTCAGCATACTTTCGTTCTGTTCTGTTTGTTTTACATTTTAAGGTTTCTGGGTGTGTCTTCTAATGGATGAATACATTTAGTAAGGTAATGTTTTCCTTTTCCTTTTTGTCCCCCCTTCTTTTCCTAGAAAGCTGTTGTTATATAAATGGTGTGGGTGGCATCTTGGAAGCAAGGAAATATGGTAAATGAAGGTCCCAATAAGTGTCCAATAAAGAATAGCTATTGTTTTTTATTATTACAACTCCAGCACACAGGGCTTCCAGAATGATTCATTCAACCATTAACCCAGAGGTTGCAAACAGAGGCCTGTTCGCCAAATCTGGCCCAAGAGCGTGTTTTGATTGGCCCATTTCATTTGAAAAAATTGCCGAACCGTGAAAACCGAAAGTTTCATAGAGCAAACTGGATTTCTGAATTCTTTTTTTTTTTTTTAAAGATTTTATTTATTTATTTGAGAGAGAGAGAATGAGAGACAGCACGAGAGGGAAGAGGGCAGAGGGAGAAGCAGACCCCCTGCTGAGCAGGGAGCCCGATGTGGGACTCGATCCCGGGACTCCAGGATCATGACCTGAGCCGAAGGCAGTCGCTTAACCAACTGAGCCACCCAGGCGCCCCTGAATTCTTTTTTTAAAAAAATCTGGAAAACCTGACTTCACTGGGCCCAATTCGGGAACACATTAATCAGCTAGAACTCCAGGCACCTGCCCCCTCTAGAAGCCAGTTCCCCACAATCCCCACCACTTCTTACTGTGATAACTGGCCATCCTGTTTATTTAGATACCCTGCTTGGCTCCTGCTGGCATTCGGCTGGGGGGGGCCCCTGCGATAAATAGCAATTATTGAGTGACCGACATCTGTTCTTTCGCCAGCTTGGTTGACTTTGGGCAGGGGCAGCTTTGGTAGGCTGGATACCTACATTAGTGCATTAAACCTGAAGAGTCTGGGTACAGCGGGTAGAGCCTTCCATTGTTAGGGGAGACAATGAAGAGGGCCTGTTTTCTTAATCTCACACCTGGTATGGCGGTCATTTTTTAAAAATCTTAGTTTTCAGGGTACCTGCGAAGCTCAGTTGGTTAAGCGTCTGACTCTTGATTTTGGTTCAGGTCATGATCTCAGGGTGGTGAGATCGAGCCCCGTGATGGGCTCTGCGCTGGGTATGGAACCTGCTTAAGATTCTCTCTCTGTACCTCCTCCCCGCAAAAGAAATTAAAAATAAAAATTAGGGGCGCCCGGGTGGCTCAGTCATTAAGCGGCTGCCTTCGGCTCAGGTCATGATTCCAGGGTCCTGGGATCGAGTCCCGCATCGGGCTTCCCGCTCAGCGGGAAGCCTGCTTCTCCCTCTCCCACTCCCCCTGCTTGTGTTCCTGCTCTCGCTGTCTCTGTCTCTGTCAAATAAATAAATAAAATCTTTAAAAAAATAAAATTAAATTAAATTAAAAATTAAAAAAAAAACCCTTACTTTTCTTCATTGAAGTATAACCTATACACAGAAAAAGAAAAGCATGCATAACTATGCAACATGACAAATTGTCACAGACAGAACACAACTGTATGATCAGCACCCAGCGCAAGAAAGAGAACGCCACCAGTACCCACCAGAAGTCTGCCTTTCTGTCCCCTTGCAGTCACTAACAGCCCCCTCCTCCCCGCCCTTTCCCCACCAAGAGTAACTACTACCTTGACTTTCAAAGGCATAGACTAGTTTCTATCTGGTTTCTTTCTTTAAAGGCATAGGCTGTTTCTGTATTTTACACATATGTAAACAGTACGTGCCGTACTACCTCTTTGCTCAACATTACATTGAAGGTCATACATGTTGTTGCATGCATTTGTAGGGGGTTATCATTGTTGACAGTATTCCCATGGATGAATATATCACAATTTTTTTTTATGTGTTCTGTTAATAGGCATTTGGTAACCTCCACTTCGGAGTAATTACAAATGGTGCTGCTATGAACATTCTAGCACATGGCACTCGTTAAATAAATAAGTAAATACACACACCTATATTTATACGTATATTTTTTCCTTTGCTGGGTATTTCTGATGAAAGTGGAATTGCTGGGTCATTGAGTGTGCATAAGTCCAGTAGATTAATGTGATTTTCCAAGTGATTTCACCAATTTTTACTCCTGCCAGCAGGGTATGAGAGTCCTCGCTGCTCCACATCCTCATCCACAATTGTTAATTTGTATCTTTCATTTAAGCCATGCTGGAGGCTGTATAATGATAACTCACTGTGATTTCAATGGATATTTCCCTGATGACTAAAGATAGTGAGCACATTTTTACATGTTCATAGACCATTCAAATACTCTCTTTTGTGGAGTGACTATTTTTCTATTGCCTTGTTCTTCTCTATTGGGGTGTCCATCTTCATATTATTGATTTGTAGATCTTGGTGCATTCTGACTATAATTCCTTTGTCAACATCTTTTTTCCCAGTACTGTTTGCCTTTTCACTCTCTTTATGGTGTTATTTGATGAACAGACAAAAGTTTTTAGTTTTAATGTAGTTCAATTTATTTATTTGGCTTTTTAAATTTTGGGGTGGTGGTGGTGGTGGTACTTTTTGTGTTCTGGCAGACCCTTTCAGTTGTCTGTAAATATCCATTTTAAAATATGTAAATATGTCATTTGAATATGTGTATCATTTGAATATGTAAATACACACAGTCAAATGTGTCATTTAAATATGTAAATGTGTCATTTTTCTGTTGGAATGAGCCCAGCTCCCTGCCTCCCTTACAGATAAGATGGACAAATGACACAGCTCTAGCCACTGAGATATAAATATCTTCTGGGAGGGGGAGAGTTCTGGGAAGTTTATGCTCTCCTAATTAAATGAGTCAGATGTGACTATACCTTCCCTTCCCTCCCTCTTGTGCCTTGAATGCAAATAGGATGTATGAAGTTGCAGCAGCCATCTTGCCACCATGAGGAAAAGGCCAAGAGAACTGCAATGACATCAGCCCAACATCAAAGAGCAGCTAAACCAACACTAGTCCCTGCTTTTCTGGACCTCTTGTTATATGATATAAATAAACTTCTACTTATCACTTTCTGGGACTTGTAGCCACATTTATTCCTAACTGATAACAATGCAGTCCTCTAACTCCCCCCTAATCCTTCCCATTACCTCTGCTCAGCTAATCTTTTTAAAATCTGGCTGTGTGGGTGTCCTCTCTCCAGTCAGATGCCTTCAGCACCCTCTATCCTGACTTTCAAGGGCCTTCGAAAGCTGACCACAGACTCTATCTTCAATTCTGTCTTCCATTCATGTCTTCCTTTTTTTTTTTTTTTAAGATTTTATTTATTTATTTGAGAGAGAGAGTGAGCACAAGTGGGGGGCAGAGGCAGAGGGAGAGGGAGAAGCAAACTTCCCATTGAGCAGGGGGCTCGATCCCGGGACCCCAAGATTATGACCTGAGCCAAAGGCAGATGCTTAACTGACTGAGCTACCCAGGCACCCTTCCATTCATTTCTGATTCACACAATTCACTACTTCTATTCTTCATTCTCCTTACTCAATCCCACTTTTTCTCCCCTGCCTGGAATGCCAAGAGCAACATCAACAATCAATAGAGTGCTAAATTCTATATCCCATTGGAGTATTATTCTTGTGTAAAGAAAACCAATAGAGATTTTCAAATATGGAGGAACTCAGGTATTAGAATACTGTGACTCATCCTGGAAAAATTTACTTGAGGACACACAATGCAGCCAACTGGATGATAAACCAAAATGAAGAACAGATGCATGGAAGAACATCTAGTGTGAAAGGACTGGTATAGTACTATACTCCAGTGAACACAGAACTAAGTCGAAAGAGAATTAGGGGTGCCTGGGTGGCTCAGTCGTTAAGCGTCTGCCTTTGGTTCAGGTGATGATCCCAGGGTCCTGGGATCAAGTCCCACATCGGGGTCCCTGCTTGGTGGGAAGCCTGCTTCTCCCTCCCCCACTCCCCCTGCTTGTGTTCCCTCTCTCGCTGTGTCTCTCTCTGTCAAATAAATAAATAAAATCTTAAAAAAACAAAGAGAATTAAAGGTAAGGACTTAATAATTCTAGCTACCAAAAGAAGTGCAATAATTGTTACAAATCTTGAAAGAAACATCCTCATGGTAATTATTAATTACTGGGAATATCACTTGCAAGATATGTCAAACAAAATAGATAATATTGTTTATATACAAAGAATTCTTATAAATCGATAAGAAATATATAAACAAATGAGGACATTCCAGAAAAAAATAAAGATGACTAAAAAATATACCAAAGATGTTCAACTTTATTAATGAATAAGTTTAAGTGAAAACAAACAATAATTTTTGTTCAATGTCACCTGTTGAACTGGCAAAGAATAGAATCAGGTAAACCCAGTGTTTGTGAGGATGTAGAGGAAGGAACAGCATGATTGGCTATTCGTGGTTCTATAACTTTGTGGACCACTCTTCACATTCTCTAATAAAATACACAACATGTACAAGGAGGAGCGCTTCGGACATCACCAGACCATGCCTACCAAATAAAACCACATTTTTAGGGTGTCTGTCTTCAGCTCAGGTCATGATCCCAGGGTCCTGGGATCGAGTCCTACATCAGACTCCCTGTTTCTCCCTCTGCCTCTGCTGCTCCCCCCAGCTTGTGCACTCTCTTTCTCTCCCTCGCAAAAATAAATAACAATTTTTTTAACAATCACGTTTTTTAACTGTTCATAATACAATGACTACAATCCCCAGCTTTCCCAGATAGCAGAAAGTGCAGTCTTCCCTCACTCCCATCCTGGGCTCTCCAAGGAATGCTTAGAAGCTTCATTCCCATGTCCCCTGCCACTTCCACCAGCTTGTCTCTTGCTCTGTATTGCTGCCAACCCAGCACTTGCAGTTCATCTTCAGCCATCTGTTCTGTGGTCCCCACACCATTTTAACTACAGACACAGGCTTCACCTTAACTCTAATCTCCTTTCAAAGCATGACAAAGATGTTTGAACAAAACTTGACTGAATGCTTGCAGAAAACCAGAATCATAGCCCAGAAGGTGCCTGACACCGAGAAGGTGCCCCTCCACATAATTGTTCCTGGGGACCCCAAGCCCAAACCCAACGTGGGGGCTTTCTACGTCCAACAAGCTTCCATGGGGTGAGGTGCAGCCCAACCCCCTTCTAGCAGATTTCCACTCCTCTCTCTTGAACAGAAGATATTTCTTTTCCTACCATGCACAGTCCTTCAAATGCTTGATTTGTTTTATGATGATAATGTTCTGCTTTACGATCAGAAAAACAATCAGAAAAACATATATGCACATGATAAAATGGCATAAGAAAAAAAATCAATCCAGAAATTCTAGGTGGATCCAACTAATACAGTCACAATTCTGGTGGCCAGAACAGACAGTTCAGTCAAAGAACACCCCTCCTAGAGTACACCTCGTTCCTGTCTGGGTGTGCCGCACGTTACACTCAATTAATGTTTGTTGAATGAATAAATTAATTGATTCCCCTCCTTCCCAATCACCTTATGAGATAAAGTCCAGCCTCATTCGAATGGATCCAAGTCTTCACATCCTCGCTTTCAAGTCTCATCATTTTAGTCTTGCCACTCTGCTATAGTCACTGGGTCCTTCCTGTGCCGTCAGCCTTCCCTCCAGGCTCAGACTGAGTCCCACTTCTGCCTGGGAAGTCTGACTGGCCTCAGACATCCCTCGCCCCCCATGCCTAGAGCCATCCCTCCTTCCTTGAGCCGTATACCTGCTTACTCTTCATTACACTCATCTTACGTCTTGGTTCTTTCCTATACATGCAAATCTTGTCTCCTTAAGAAGATACATCCCTGGGGTGGGGGTGGGGGTCCTCTCCTGCCTCCATTCCTCCCATGCTGTTAGGGATCAACAAATAGTGATTGATTTCTGAATTCATTATTCATCTCCTTCTGTTCACTGAGTCATCAACTCTGTCTTAGGCTCAATTTCCCAGAAGCAGATCTTGGGACCTGAGACCAGGGCTTGCATGAAGGTGATTTATTAGGAAGTGTCCCTGGGGTGGGGTGGGGTGGGGGAGTGGAGGAGTAGGATGGGGAGGGGAAGGGGGCCAGGCAAGGGCGTGTAATCAAGTAAAGTTACAGAGCTGAAAGGCATCTCAACCCTCCAGGGGGCTCTGGGGACAGTGTGGGTCATACCTACAATTGTCACTTCAGGACAAAGGAGCTGGAATATCACCCCCCCACACCCCCTGCCTTGGTCTTTGATTAAGGGCTGTCCCCGAGGCATGAAAACTTTTAAGCATTTCTGGTTCTCTAGAGCACGCAGGAAAAGCCGATTCTGGAAGCCTCAGTGCAGACCTCCAACAAAGAGATGAAGGCACTGAAAACAAATAGGAACCTATAGTGCACAAAAACATCAAATCATCCAAAGGGCGTGGACAGTTGACCACATCCACACATTGTGCCAACAGACATTTACAGAACACCTATTTACACTCTAGACACTGTATGGAAATTGGTGAGGCAAAGCCTTAGCCCTCAGGGGTCCAGTGCTGAGGTCTTGAAGGGGTGGCTATCCCACACGATTCAGTCCTGTCTGGGTTCTGGAGAAGTGTGAGTGCAGAGGCCATCAGGAGCCCACGGGGGAGGTGAACAAACTACGCGGGATTCCTGGGCATGACTTAGGATCCTAAAGAATGAGTACGGGGGAAAAGGGTATTCCCAGCAAAAGGAACAGCGTGTCCAAAGCAGAGAAGCAAAGGGACACGTTTGTTTGGAAAGGGGGTGTAGTTTGCTGTGGCTGGAACACAGGGTGTGGGAGAAAGGGAGCACTCTGGGAGCTGAGGTTGTTCAAGAGAGCCAGGCTAAGGGGGAAGAGTTTTTCCACCCTGCCAGGTGGACAGTAAGATTTGAAGATGTCTGGCCATGATTAGAGAGGTGTTTTAGGAAGAGGGTGGGCGTATAAACCACATACGGGACACCGGCTGTTCTAACAGCCCCGCATCCATGACCCCATGCAGAGGATTCCATTTCATTATTGGTCCAGGACGAGCCGCACCAGACCGGGCAGGTGAATGAGTCAAGTCTGGAGCTGCGTGTCGGGGGAAGAGGGGACTGGAACAAAGGACATACCAGAAAGAGCCAGGATCTGAGGACATCAGTACCTCTAACCCAGCAGGACATGTAAATATGAATATTCTCTGTTTATGAATATTGGTTAATTTCAGTAACTTCCCTTTTTCTGGCTTAAGCCAGTTTGAGTCAGGTTTTTGTCACATTAAGAGTCCCTACTGGGGCTCCTGGGTGGCTCAGATGGTTAAGCGTCTGCCTTCAGCTCAGGTCATGATCCCAGGGTCCTGGGATCGAGTCCCGCATCGGGCTCCCTGCTAGGTGGGGAGCCTGCTTCTCCCTCTGCCTCTGCCTCTCTCTCTCTCTCTATCTGACTCTCATGAATAAATAAATAAAACATTAAAAAAAAAAAAAAAGAGTCCCTACTGAGGGGCGCCTGGGTGGCTCAGTCGTTAAGCGTCTGCCTTCGGCTCAGGTCATGATCCCAGGGTCCTGGGATCGAGCCCCGCGTCGGGCTCTCTGCACAGCGGGGAGCCTGCTTCTCCCTCTCTCACTCTGCCTGCTTGTGTTCCCTCTCTCACTGTCTTTCTCTGTCAAATAAATAAATAAATAAAAATCTTAAAAAAAAAAAAAAAGAGTCCCTACTGAGACTGAAGGTATGTTTTAAAACCAAAACACAAATAAAAAAAAGCTTCCAGATACACAACCGAAAGAACTTAGTATTATAGGGGGGGAAAAAACCTCTACCGTTTATGTTGAACTTAAAAAGGTCTCATGACATAAAACTCTGAAAAATATTGGACAGTTTGGACCAAGTTGATAGGAATGCCACACACAACCCATCTGCCCCAGTCCTGAGCTCCTCGTAAATGGATTAATGTCCAAAGGGCCTGTCACTTGCTTTTTGGGGGGAGAGTGGGTGCTCAGAGAGGCTTTGGGAAGGACAGGAAACATCCCACTGATAGCTGGTCCCTGTGACATTCATCAGAGGTGTTTGGATTAGAAGAGGAAGTCCCTGCAAAGCGGATCCAGGTCCCCTACCCCATATCTCCCTGAAGGTGGGGGGCAGAACAACACCCTGGGGACTTGAGGGACGTGACTCAACCTGCAGGGCCCTTGCTGGTCTCCAGGCTCAAGGTAACACAGATGGTTTTCTCTTTTTTGTTTTTTAAAGTAGGCTCCAGGCTCCACACCCAGCGTGGAGTCCAATGCAGGGCTTGAACTCATGACACTGAGATCAAGACTTGACCTTAGATCAAGAGTTGGATTGGGGCACCTGGGTGGTGCAGTCAGTTAAGCAGCCGACTCTTGGTTTCAGCTGACATCGTGATCTCAGGGTCCTGAGATCGAGGCCCACGTTTGGCTCTGCATGCTTGAGACTTTCTCCCTCTCGCTCTGCCTCTTCCCCCCCCTAAAATAAATAACTAAAATCTTAAAAAAGAAGAGTTGGGTGCTCAACCAACTAAGCCACCCAGGTGCCCCCAGGTGGTTTTCTAAGTACTGGGGACTTTGCCATCCGAATGCCCATGAAGCCATCCACCACTTTGGAGAATGTCATCAAGGTGGTGTTCAGAGGAAGCCACCTAGCCTTACATGCTTTTATTGATAAACAAGCAATTTTAAAATAAGTGAGCTGTGCATTCAACTCAAGACATTAGGGAAAGTAAAACAAAAATCAAAAGAAAGCAGAAGGAGAAAATCCACAAAATTACAAACAGAAGTTGGGGAAAGGAAAGGACACAGAACAGAATTAGTAAAATCAGAAGAGCCGTTTATTTGAAAGGACAGGTCAATAAAATAACATGCATGTATGTGTGCACAAACTCCTTCTTTCTGACCTACTTGAAAAAATCCTGTCTTTGTGTATTTCCGATCTAGCTCCTTCCTCTCCCCATTACTTTCTAGTAATACGATAGTTGATGTCATTATTATAACCACGCTAAGAGTGCAACGTTGAAAGAAAGCAAGGTATGGGGAGGGGAGGGCTGGTAACAAGGTGCGGGACTGGAGAGCATCTGGTGGTGGCATGATTAAAATCCCCTTCCTGCCTCTTCGGGGTATTTCACGAGATGGGAGGAAAGGGTAGAATAGTCTTTCTGAATGACTTTGTCCTACCACAGAATGCTTCTGGAACATGCAGCTGTTCTAAGATCAGCCACAGGATCCTTCAGACATATTCAGATTACAGTGAAGGCAAGCTAAAAGGAAGGAAATACAAAGGCAGCTTTTGGAAAGAGAAAAGGAACGGGAACCACGATAGGTAGGAGGTTAACACAATTTTTAAAAATTACTTATTTTATGTCATTAATTTGAAAATAGTGGTGAAAAAGATAGAAATCTGTTAGGGCTACAAAATAGCTCAATTAATTTGGAGAGGATAGATACCTCTTCAATAGACATCTGGATGTGTCTATTGGGGAGTATGGTTCCCTCCCCAGACTCCTTATCCCAAATGCATGCAAGGATGACTAGAGTACCTGCCCCGCTTGCGGAGGTCTCCTCTATGAGGTGTTGGAGACAGAGGGGCAGACAGCTTGATACGGCACAAGGTAATGAGTGTCAGGACGCAGGGGAGTAGAGAAAGTTACTACCTGAGTAACTAGGGAAGGTCATCCGGAGGTGACATTTGAACTCACTCTTGAAGGGTGAGGAGGTGTTCCCAAGTGGGGGTGGGGGAGGGGAAGGAGAGTCCTGGAAGAAAGAACAGCATGTGAAAATACACACAGGCACAGAAGAGCATGGCCAAGTTGGGTTGAAGCAAGACATCCAAATGGATTCTTCTAGGAGTGGGGGAGCCAACATGGCTAGAATGATGGGTTGAGGGTTGTGAGGGTCTTCAAGGGGTTTTGATTCACTCTAAGGTGAAACAAAGCTGGGGATTTATTGGAGCAGAGAGACCTTTCGTTCATTCCATTTAACAAATATTTATTGAATGCATCCTGTATTATTATCCCTTATCCCAAGTGTTCTGTTGCCCCTGTAACAAACTACCACAAGCTTGGTGTCTTAAAACAACACAACTTATTATTTTACAGTTCTGGATGTCAAGTCTGAAATGGGTCTCAATGGGCTAAAGCCAAGGTGTGGGCAGGGCTGTGTTCATTCCGGAGGTGGAGAGGAGAATTCATTTCCTTGCCTCCAGCTTCTGGAGGCTGCTTGAATTTCTTGGTTCATACCTTCTTCCACGTTCAAAGCCAGCAAAGCCCAGCAGAGTCTTTCTAATGAGGCGATCTCTCTGGTTCTGACTCTTCTGTTTCCCTCTTCCCCATTCAAAGCCACTCATAATTACATTGGGCCCACCCAGGGAATCCAGGATAATCTCCCCCATCTGAAGGTCCATTGATTAGCAACTTTAATTCCATTCTCAACCTTAATTCCCCCTTGCCATGTAACATAACATATTCACAGGTCCCAGGGATTAAGACGTGAAATCTTTGGAAGCCATAATTCTGTCTACCACAGAGACCAATCATTGGACACCGTGGGAGAGGACGACCCAAGGACATGAATATAAGGAGGTGTGGATCATAGGGGGCCTTCGACACACACACCGTTAGATTTCTAGCTCGAGCCCCTTGGTTGGAGTTGGTGGGAGAAACACTACAGCCTCAGCTCAGATGCCAATGGAAAGTAAAGCTCAGTTTGGTTTTCTAGTCATTTCTATGGTCTGCTCACGATACTTTGTTCCCATCTTCTTGTTTGCCAGCTAGGCCAAGGTCCCCTCCAGAGGAAGATTCTGGGTGCTGGGCATAGAGATGGGAGGTTTCGGTTTCTGGCAACTACACCACCACCATCTGGTGCTTTCTCATTACACCTAGCTTCTTAAAACCAAGGACAACTGGGAAAGTCCTAATGTGACATTGCTCTTCCCATCCCCCCCTCCCAGAGTGGGTAAATCCATTCTTTGTTCCGCACAGTGGACAAAACAAAATAGGACACAGAAAACAGGTGGTTTTTAAGGAACATCCAATGTTTGGGACAACTAAAGTGAGAGGGTTAGGAGTGCTTGTTTCAAGGTAACAGGCCCTGAGTGTCTGATTTCTCATCCTCGTGCCACCATTGGTCTCATTACGGGATGCCCTCCCGCCGAGGGACCAGAGGAATGTTTTCCACGCTTACCCTCCATGTATGCTGGCTTCCAGCTGTATTTTCAACAGAAGGTTTTTGGTTGTGCAATAAGCATCTTAGGATGTAGAAACAGGTCAGGCAGCAGGTAAGGTCAGCTTAAGGTCACTTAAACTGGTTGCAGGCAACTTCTGGGCTGTTTGGTCCACACCGGAGCTCCAGCTATCAAAATAAAGAAATAAATAAAAGTTTTTAAAACTTTTATGAAAAAAAAAACAAAACTAGAGTGGGGCTGGCTTTGATATACTCATTTACCCCACTGCCAATACCCCAGATCCATAACCAAGACTTGTTGCTTTAGTTCCCTAAATGGCCCTAACATCTGTCTTCTCTCCATCCTCCCTATTACCACCTACTCCCAGATGCCACCATCCTACCTGGACTCCAGTAAGATCCTCCCAGCCAGTGGCTCCACATCCTCTCTGCCCCTTTCCGACCCATTGTTTTCATGGCAGCCTAAAGATCTTTTGAAAACACAAAGCTGCTCATGGGCCTCCCCCTCCCCCAATATAATGCCTTTCCACTGTACTTAATCTAAGACTTCAGTCCTTACATGGCCTGCAAGACCCTTTATGGTTGATTCTCTTTCTCTCTTTCTTCTTATTGCTTCATTCACGGAGGCCATCTTGTGGTGCACGCTCCACCCTTCCCCTCATCGCCCCCACTCCAGCGTGCATCTGCTGACTTCCAACTACCAGCTTGCTCTTTTTGCCTGAGTGCCTCCTCTGGTCTCTGAAACTGCTTGCCTGCCTGTCTTCCACCCCCAGCAGCCCTCAGACAATGGCTGATGACAGCAGGGGTGTAAATGCCCAGGATCCTCACCTGGGTGGATCATTCTGAGGTGTGTGTGCCCCCAGTGTGTCCCAACAGGATTAAACCCATTGGCCACAGTGACCCCCAGCTTGAGAGTTGTGATGATTAATTTCATGTGTCTACAATGGCCGGCTGGTGGTACCCAGTTATTCAATTAACTATCAATCAAAGTGTGGCTGTGAAGGTATTTGGTAGATGTGATTAACAGTTGACTTTATTTTTTAAGATTTTATTTATTTATTTATTTGAGAGAGAGAACACAAGTGGGGGTAGGAGCAGAGGGAGAAGCAGACTCCCCACTGAGCAGGGAGCCCAACCCGGGGCTCGATCCCAGGACCAGGGATCATGACCTGAGTCGAAGGCAGACACTTAACTGACTGAGCCACCCAGGTGCCCCAATCAGTTGACTTTAAGGAAGGGAGGTTATTCTCGATAATTTGGATGGGCTTCAACCAGTTGAAGGTCTAAAATGCAAAAACTGAGGTTTCCCAAAGAAGAAATTCTGCCTCAAGACTGCAGGAGTCAGGGCGCCTGGGTGGCTCAGTCATTAAGCGTCTGCCTTCAGCTCAGGTCATGATCCCAGCATCCTAGGATTGAGCCCTGCATCAGGCTCCCTGCTCAGCCGGAAGGCTGCTTCTCCCTCCCCCACTCCCCTTGCTTGTGTTCCCTCTCTCGCTGTGTCTCTCTCTGTCAAATAAATAAATAAACTCTTTAAAAAAAAAAAAAAAGAAGACTGCAGGAGTCTCCAGCCTGCCAGCCCACCCTAGAGTTAGGACTTGCTAGCCCCATATTCGTGTGAGTTAATTTCTTCACATGAATATCTTTATGTCTATATCCATCTCCTCTATCTATCTATCATCTGTCATCTATCTGTCTCCTGTGGGTTTTATTTCTCTGGAGAATACTAACCGCTACAAGAGTTTACCCTTGATTGGCTGCCTTCCCGTCTCTGTCTCATTTCCCCCTTCCCCTTGTCCTCCAACTCCCAAATAAACTACTTGCACCTGAATCCTCTTCCCAGGGTCTGCTTCTGAGGGCAATCACTCTAAGAACCTTCTTCAGTTTCCTGAAGGTGCCATGCAGGGTGACCAAATCATCCGGTTTGGCCACGGTTTTCCCAGTATTACTTATGAGGGTCCTGTGTCCCAGGAACTACCTTTCCTCCCCCACCTGCACCCCCCATCCCTGGGGAACTAGAATGCTTTCCCCAGAACTGTCCCACTCTCCAAACTGAAAATCTGGTGCCCACAACCACCCCCACCCACCCACTCAGCCTCAGACCAGCAGGACGGCTGGTCACCCCACGCCCTGGCTCCCGTTGTGATGCCTTTGCACATGCTGTTCCCTCAGCCTGAAAAAACCTCCTCCACGTCTCTGGTTCATTTCTCCCGATCATCCTTTCAGACCTCCCTCACATGTCATCTCCCCAAGGAGACCTTCTCTGATGGCCACCCAGGCCAAATCTCCCTGTGGAGCTGCTCTGAGCACCATGAACTCCCTCGCAGGATTTCCTCGTGGCATCATTTCACACTTGCAGACAAAGCACTATCTTATCCCCATCGGTCTCATGCACTAGAGCGTGCACTCCCTTGGAGGAAGCTTTCACATGAGGGACAGTCCGCTGTGGCCACAAGAGGGAACACAGGAGAGGCTCGGGAAAACAGATTTTATTCTATCACGAGTCCTGGAAAGAGCGGGCATGCCATGCCTCGCCAAGGCTAAATGGGAAAGCCTCAGCATGGTCAGGAGAAAGGCAAGTCTGGCCAGGATTGGCTAGTTTGAATAATTTCAGCGGGCTCTTAACTATAGGCTTGATTCCTAGTTGCACGGTATCTGGCCCTGTGGTGATTAAGGCCGAGGAATACTGCTTCCTGGGTTATGTGGGCCAGATAGATCAGATATGGCTTTGGATTCATTAGTTTGCATCTCAAAGGCATGCTATGGGCTGAGCCCTTTGCTATCTCTAAGAATTGTCTAGCTCCAAGAAGGGCAGTTTATGCCCAGCCAGAAAGACTTTTAAAATATCAATGAATCATGGAACACTACATCAAAAACTAATGATGTAATGTATGGTGATTAACATAACATAAAAAGATATCAAACCATCATAATATACAAAAAATAAAAAATATAAATAATACAAAGCTGTATTGGGGGTTACTCTTCATTGATTCCTGGCCCTTGGTAGGAATGCAAAAAATATGTGTTGAATGAATTAATTTCCAGGACAGTAAAAGGTCTAATCCATGTAACTTCCTTCCCGTCGCTCTCCTGTGGAGGGTGTTGATGATTTGGGTGGAGAAATGGAATCAGAAATAAATACATGGGAAAGACCTCAGAAGGCAGAGGGGAGAGAGTCCAGGAGGACAATTTTTTCAAAAATTTTTGCTGTTATACAGGTGATATTTCAGATAAACAAAAGAGAGAAATTAATCTGAACAAGAGAGAGAAAATAGACTGAAAAAAAAAAAACAAACTGGGCAGAGCTCCAACAATTAACACCAATTCTACATAATCTCTTCCGAAAAGTAAAAGAGGAGGGAATGCTTCCTGATTTATTCTATGAAGCTAGTATTACCCTGATACCAAAACCAGAGAGAAACAGCACAATGAAAGAAAACTTCAGACTCATATCCCTCATGAATATAGATGCAAAAAGACTTCAACAATATATGAAAATAGGTATACACTATGAACAAATGGGGCTTGTTCCAGAGATGCAGCACTGGTTCAATATTCAAAAATCCATGTAATCTACCATATAAACAGGTTAAAGAAGGAAAAATCACATGATTTGTGGAATTGATGCAGAAAATGCATTTGCAAAATTCAACACCCATTCGTGATAAAAAAAAAAAATCTCAGAAAACTAGGATTACAGGGGAAATTTCTTAGCTTGATAAAAGACATCTATAAAAACCTACATCTCTCATTAAACTTAATGGTGAAAGGCTGAATGCTTTCCCCCTGAGACCAGGCAAAGAAGTCAGAATTACCACTGTTGTTCAACATAGTAAGTTCTAGACAGTGCAATAAGGCAAGAAAAGGAAATAGATCTCTAAGGGTAACGCAAGGGAATCTTATGGTGATGGAAATGTTCTTTATCTTGGTGGTATCAATGTCAATATCCTAGTTGAGATATTGTAATATAATTTTGCAAGATATTACCATCAGGGGAAGCCAGGGTTTCTCTGTATTACTTATTACAACTACATGTGAATCTACAATGATCTCCAAGATAAAATTTTAATTTAACTTAAAAAAAAAAATACTAGTACCTGGGTCCTAGCTCAGACCAGTGGAATTAGAATCTCTGGCTATGGGTCCTAGGCACTGATTTTTTTTTTAAGTTTCTCAGGTGATTCTAATATATAGCCAGGACTGAGAGCCACTAATTTAATGACACATGATCAATATTTTTCCAGGTCAGAAACTTCTACCCCATAATTTTTACTGGTGGCATTGCATTTCAGCATGTACCAGAGTCCATTTAAACAATACCCTACTATTTGACAAATAGGTTGTTTCCAATGATTTGCTATTATAGATAAATATCCTTCTAGATTAATGTTTGGACACACCTATCATTTCCTTTACTAGAACATGAATATGTTTAAGGCTTTCCTTCTATCTCGTAAATTGCCACCCAGAAAGGTTGAACAATCCCACCGGTTTATGTGTATAATTTTCCCCAAATACTTGACAATAGGTGGCATCATTCTTAAAATCTGTGCTAGATGAAAAATGTCTCTTTGATGCTTTAATTTACACTTTTGAGGTGGATTTTTTTTTCATGTGTTTATTGTCTACTTGTATTTATTTCTTTGTGAATTACCAGTTCACATACTTTCCCCACTTTTTTTTCAGGGTATACCTCTTCTCCTATTTATAAGAGCTCTTACAAAGAGTAATGGGAAGATATTAACCCTTTTCAGTCACTCATGCTGCAAGTATTCCCCCCAGTTTTTCAATAGTCAATTGTAATAGTGGTACTTTTTCCTGGGAGGACGTTTGCAATTTTTCTGTAAACAAATCTATCAGTATTTCCCACAAACGTCTACATGCAAATTTTTAATGGCTTCCTAGCAAAAATGTACAGGAAATCTTTTTTTAACTAAGAAATTTTATTGAGAAGGATCAAGATTTTTTTTTTTTAAGTAGGCTCTATGCCCAACGTGGGGCTTGAACTCACAAAGCTAAGATCAAGCGTGGCATGCTCTACTGACTGAGCCAGTGCGCCCCTGAGAAGGATCAAATAATGCTTGATGGAGAAACAGTCCATCTTGCTGAATAGGAACACAAGAATTGTCAAAATATCCACACTGTACAAAGATATGCCAAACAAAACTCCAAAAGAATTCTTATTTCGGAGCAGTAAGGATGCAGATTTGACCAAGAATCCAAAGTTCATCTGGAAGACCAAAAAGATAAGCATGGACTAGAACAGTCCGAAAAACAAAAGTTGTGAAAGGGGCTTTGCCCTTTAGTAAAAACCTAATATTAATGACAATAATTAAATTGTGCAGCATTAGCATAGAAATAAAAGTCAGCATAACAGAGCAGATGGCCCAGAAACAGACACAAGTAGATTTAAGGATTTATTCTACGATCGAGTTGATGTGAAGAATCAGAGGACAAGAATATGGGGTATATATGCCATGGCATCTTACTCAGCCACAAGAAAGAAGGAAACCTGATCTAAGTTCCCAAGGCCAGTAACTGGGGCAGCAGTCTTGCCCCAGAGTCTGTCCTTCCTACCACAGGAGGTGGTGTTGAGCCTGGCAGGTCTGTGGTCATCCGGGGGGGAGCACATCTGGGCCACTGCTGTTGGCCAGGCTGCGAAGCCTGGGAGAACTATGGGACGGCAAAGCTCCATGGCAGGCTGGCCCTGGAAGGTTTGTGAGGTCCACTTATTAAACCCTTATGGCACATGAGGCATGGGTGCAAGGTGCCTTCTGGACATGACCTCGTTCCATGTTCACACCTCACGGTGACCCTCTGAGGAAGATTCTGTTAGCACCCACATTTGCCAGAGGAGGTAGAAGTTGAAGTTGAGGTTCAGAGGGATTAAGGCACTTGTCCAGAGTCTCACAGTAGGAAAGCGGTGGAACCAGGATAATTGTCCAGATCAGTTCTGCTAGAGCCCAAGTTTTCACACTGTTGTGGTCTTTTGTGTTTTTCCTTATCTTCCACCCCTGGTAAACATTTTCTGATCGTTGTGGACTTATTGTGCTTGGTAGGTTCTCTTGCATGAACTTTCTCCCCTTCTACGTTTACCCACGTCCTCAGGGTGATTTTACATGGAGCCATAAGTGGAATCATGTTGTGCATTTTTAGTGCAGTCTTTTCTATTCTTACTTTCTTAGTGCTCCCACCCTCTCTCATTCTCCTCTTCCCTCAGGTCCCTCCCTGGTAACCTATAAAAATCAGCTGTGTGGCCTTCTACAGTTTTCTTCATTCTTATAGAATCCCTCTCTTTTCACATACGTGTGCACACATGCGGACACCACTCTCTCCCCACCACCCTGTTTCCAACACTACCTCTACTTCCCTCATTCTGACTCCCTCAACTTCCACTTATAAGGACTCTTGTGCTTACATTGATCCCCTCCACATAATCCAAGATAATCTCTCAAGTCAAGGTCCTTAACTGAATTGCATCTCTAAAGTCCTTTTTGCCGTGTAAGGTAACAGAGTCTAGGAATTAGGATGTGGACATCTTGGGGAGGGGGAGCCCTTATTCAGCCCACCACAAAGAATAAACCAGTAAAAGATAACCCCCCTCTCCCCAACTCCCAGGTCTCTAATCCCCTACCCCTGTCCTATTTTCAGTTTTCTGGTATGTTCTTCTTCTTCTTCTTCTTTTTTTTTTTTAAAGATTTTATTTATTTATTTGACAGAGAGAGAGATAGCTAGAGCAGGAACACAAGCAGGGGGAGTGAGAGAGGGAGAGGCAGGCTTCCTGCTGAGCAGGGAGCCCGATGTGGGACTCGATCCCAGGACCCCAGGATCATGACCTGAGCCGAAGGCAGACACTTAACGACTGAGCCACCCAGGCACCCTGGTATGTTCTTCTGAAGACGTCTTATGCAAATTCTAATGTACTTTACCCATTTTATTGTTTCACAAGACTCAAGAGGAAATCCAGTCCAGCAGAAAGGGATGTGACATCCACAAGGCAGACAGCAGGCGTGAGAAAAGCAGGCCGCATCAGAGATCCTGACAGGGGGGCGGAGGCCCAGGCCTGGGAACGGTGGCAATATGGGGAATTCCAGGAGGTGGAGCAGCTTCAGGGACTGTGTCACCTGGGAGCCCCAGCTACAGGACTGGTTCAGAGGCAGGTCCGGGGTGTCAGGAGAGGAGCCTGGCAAGATGCAGGAGGAATCCCAGTCCTGGGCAAGTGACCAAAACAGGCATTCAGGAACAGAGAACTCAACAACCATAAAGCAATTCCACAAATATTTATTTAATGGCTGCAACAAGCCAGGTGTGGAGCTGAATGGCAGCTTACACCAAGGACTAGACAGGCATGGGCCATCTCTGTCTTCCCACAGCTCCTGGTCAGGTGAGGAGACAGCCAGGTGAGAAGCTGTTGCCATTCACTCTGCTAAGTGTTGTGGTGGGAGGTAAAGAATTCTATGGGAGAATGGGGGTGGGGAGGCAAGAGCAATTCATCCAACTGCATTTATCAGGGTAGTAGGCTCACTGTGATAATAAACAACCTCTGAGTCTCAGTGACTCAATGTGATCAAGTTTATTTCTCACTCACATTACAATTAAGTGCTGGTTGGGGAGAGGGCAGGCGGGGCTATACTCCACACAGTCATTCAGGGATCCAGGCTCCTTTTATCCAAGGCCACTGCCCTCCCGTGGGGTATCAGAGTTCTCCATGGGGTCCCCTGCATCCACCTGGCAGAGGAGGAAAAGAGAGACTGAAGAGGGGAGGGTGACCTAAGAGGTTTTTACTGATTAGGATTTGAACAGGTGTTCAAGCCATGGCCAAGAGTCACATGGCCTCATCATCAGCACAGGAGCCTGGGAGATATAGTCCAGCTATGAGCCCAAGAAGTAAAAACACCCCAGCTGAGGGAACACATAGCATTCTGTGCTGTACCAGACTTGGGAAGATGGGGAAAACTTCCTGGAGGGCTGGTTTTTAAGCTGATACCTGGTGGGATGTTACATAAGAGCTACCAGATGAAGGGAAGAAATGGAGGAGATGAAGGAGAAACTGAGAAGGGCTGTGTTGCAGACAAGTATCACTGTCAGCAAGAATGCAGAGCCTGGCTGGCTCAGTCAGAGGAGCATGCAACTCTTGATCTCAGGGTCATGAGTTCGAGCCCCACATTGGATGTAGAAATTATTAAAGTAAATAAATAAATAAACTTTTAAAAGGAAGGAAGGAAGGAAGGAAGAAAAGCATAATTCTTGTCTTCCTTTAAGAATGCATAGCATTGATAATCATGGCAGGTTGAGGGAAAGAAAGTTCTGCTTGTCTAGAGGGCAGAAGGTAAGCCATGGTGGGGCTGGACCAGGCAGGTCATCATAAGTAGGGTTAAGGAATTTATCCCAAGAGGGGCGCCTGGGTGGCTTGGTCAGTTAAGTGGCTGCCTTCGGCTCAGGTCATGATCCCAGGGCCCTGGGATCGAGCCCCACATTGGGCTCCCTGCTCAGTGGAGAGCCTGCTTCTCCCTCTCCCTCTGCCTGCCTGCCACTCCCCTTGCTTGTGCTCTCTATCTCTCTGTGTCAAATAAATAAATAAAATCTTAAAAAAAAAAAAAAAGGAATTTATCCCAAGAGTAATCAAAGTCATGGAAGGTTTTTCAACTGAGGATCAAGTTGGCATTCTAGAAAAATCCCTCCGGCTTCTGTGTGGAGAAGAGATTGGAAGGGGAAAAGATACCAGAAAAGATACCAGAAGAGCAGCGATCTGAGAAAAGATGGTAATATGAGCTACAGGAGTGGCTGTAGAAAGAAGTAGACGGTTCCAGATAGAAGGAAGTGGGATTGCTAGAATTCGTGACGGATTAGATGTGCAACTAAGCAGAAAACAGGAATTGAGGACAGGGCTGGGTTTTCCATCTTGGACAAGTGAATGGTTGGTGATTCCATGATTCCATTTGCCCAAGAAGGGCAACCCTGGCTGTTTGGAGGGTTTTTAAATGTTGGACTTGTTGAATTTTGGTGCCTAGGGGACATGCAGAGATGGATCCCCTGCAGGCAATTATCATTGGGTCTTCAGACCCAATGGAAGAAAATGAGCACATTGCATCATGAAAATCAAGAACAGAAATAATTTCACGAAGGTGCGAGTCATCCACAGGATAAAGTAAAGGAAGAGCTGAAAACCATCCGTCCACCAGGGAATTCAGTGACATTCATGACAGCCGGACTGTAGAGGACTGATGAGAAGGAGGGGAGCGGGCGGCAGATGCGTGGGCAGCTCAATCGACACCTTTCCTTGATTATCATGGCACTTTGTAAGTGCTTTGGAACTTAAACACCATCCTGGGGAAAAGAGTGGTGAACCCCAAATTCATTAAGTTAACAAATATTTATTAAGCACTTACTATGTGACAGGCAAGCACCTGCTGGGGTTTAGGCAGATGGGACTACAGCAGTGTCCCCAACATCCCCAGATCCCCATCCTATTGAACGTGCATTCTAATGGGGCAGTACTCCTAAAATCTGTTTCTATTCAAAACACTTCTGACACCAAATGCATGGGAGTTTTTTTCCCCACGTAAACCCATTTTCTGAGTCTCTGGACTCCCACTGTCTGTCCTATCATTTAATTCAATTTGGGCACTAGCTACCTGGAATTAGCGCAGACCCCACAGGTTAAGGACTCAGCCCCACAAGACTGCCCCACTTCAGACGCCAGTCATAAGGGATGGGTGCCCACGGTGCGCACATTTCTGTCCAACTTGGCTACAAAGTTGGGGATTCCTACAACCACCTGTCAGATTTGATAATGTCCTGGAACGGCTCACAAAACTCAGGGAAACATTTTATTTCCATTTACTGTTTTTTTTATAAAGGATACAACTCTGAAACAGATGAATGGAAGAAAAGCATAGGGCAGGGCATTGGGGGAGAACACTCGGAGCTCCCATGTCCTCTCAGAATGTGCCACCCCCACCCCAGCATCTCTGTGTGTTCACCAGCCTGGAAGCTCTCCAAACCCCATCGTTTGGGGGATTTTATGGTCGTCCCATTATTTAGGCATGATTGATTAAATCATTGGCCGTTGGAGATTAACTCAATCCCCAGCCCCTATCTCCTCCCAGCAGGTGGAGGGAGGGATTAGGGCAGAAAGTTCCAATCCTCTAACCTCAGCATTGGCTTCCCCTGGTAACCAGCCCCGTTTGAAGCTCTCTAGGAGCCTACCAAAAGTCACCTCATTAGCATAAACTCAGGTCTGGCTGGAAAAGGCTAATTATGAATAAGAAAAAAAACCACTCCTCTCACCCCATCACGCTTGAAATTCCAGTGATGGAGAAGACATAGGAGCAGGGTTGGGAAGAAAATTCTGGTGTTCAGTTTTGGGTGATTATTCATTTGGAGATGCTTACTAAACATCCATGTGAGATTGTCAAGAAGACAGAGAAATGTGTGCCATTTATTTGGGAGTCTTCAGCATATAGCTCATCTTTAGACTTGGAATTGGATGATATTAAGTTTCTGCTTCCTGGAAGAAGCAGCCAGAAAAAGAAATTACATTGTTATAGAAAGATAAACAATCTTACCTGTTTCCCATCCAAGTTTGTGGGATGAAGTTAGTAACTTCTCCATTAGAATGGGTTGCAGCTCTTTAAACCCATCCAGGCATGACGGATCTGGAGCCAGGCAGGGTTGGGCTTGCTGGGAGGGTGGAGGAAGGCTGCAGAGCTTCCAGCTCTCCCCAGGCCTTCTGCATAGAACCTGGAAATCAACAGCCCCCTTTGTGTCTTCAATAACTATTTGTCTGTCATGCCTGCTAGCATTGTTTTCGCCCTGCTGAGACTTGTCAGTTGAAAACCCAGAAGGAATGCATCTGGCTGTTAGAGGAGCAAAACATTGCCAAACTAAGGGACACAGTATTTAGAACAAAAGTTTTCCATCACTGGGGGTCATGCGTAATGAACCACATCATCAACAAATAATACTAACAACTAATAATTAAGCCCTTCCTGTGTGCCAAGCACTCTGCTAAGAGCTTTGTGTTCATCATCTCATTCTAACATTAAACTTGTAAAGTATTATCATCATCCCCAGTTTTACATGTATAAATGAGCACAGAGAGGTTAAGTGATTTGCATGAGGTCACACAGCAAGTAAATCAAGAAGGAGGCAAACTCAATTGTGTCTGACTCCAAAGCCCTGTGCTTTGGAGGAATAAAAACAGGAAATGTCAGAAGCCTCCCATTCCACCACTCTGTACTCAGTGGCTAGAGAAGCTGTGCAGGTCTGGGTTCCCCAACACCAGCCTCCTCACCGGCCGTTATTCCAGTGATTGGCACATCATTGGTGTCCAGAGCTTGCTGAATGAATTAATGATTGAATGAACAAGCACACAAAAGAATGATTAGCACCACCACATTGCATCATGCTTAGCAATTAGCAAGCTTATCTCTCCAGCTAGGCTGTGAGCTACTGGAGAGGAGAGTCACATTTGTACATATTCTAACAAACTGAGTCAAACATACTGGGTGGAGTTTATATACAGGTTAAAGGGCCTGGGCTCTGAAGGCCGCTCACTCAGGTTCCAACCATGCTCCCTCTTCTATACTAGCTGTGAGACCTTGAGCAAGTTATTCAACCTCTCTGTGCTTTTACTTCCTCCTCTTGAAAATGAGGAGATTAGTAATACCTATACCTTAAAGATATTTATCAAGATTAAACAAGACCTCGGTAATAGTAAGGTGCTCGATAAACACAGCTGTGTGTCTACAGGGCCAGACAGAAAGAAGTCCCTGGTTGTCTCTGGTGGGGTCAGGTATAGTTTGAACCCTGTAGCCTAGAATAGGAATAAGTAGCATTTTTGAAGGTGTATTATGTTCCAGGGACTGAGCTAAGCACCTTATACGCAGCATTGCACTTAATCCTGACAACAAGAATACAAGATGGGTACTACCATTATCCTATATTCCTGATAAGGAAGACGGAGGCTGAGAGAGATTAAATAACTTGCCAAGAGTCACAAAGCAAGTAAATGCAGATAAAGGAATCGGTATGTGCTCCATGAGGTTAGGAGCCAAGTCTATGGTATCAGAAAAACAGAAACGATTCTAGGGCTTTCAACCAGAGGTAAGTTCACACACGCAACGGATTACACAGATGAGCCAACAGCTGAAAAGCCGAGTAGGGGATGGTGGCTGCCTTCACAGCCGGGGCATGGGGAGCAGGTGGTGTCCCTCTCTGGGGCCATCGAGGAGGAGCTAGAACCACAGCAGGGGCTGCCAGGTGAGCAGCTAAGCCACAGAGGAGACTCAGCCTCTGCTGCAAAGCGCTCCCCGAAGTTGGGAAGAGGGAAATGTCCTAGCTCCTCCCTCTGTCCCACTATCCCATCCCCTGCCAGTCCCTCTTTTTGCCTCAACTTAGCAGGAAGTCAGCTGGCCATGTCATTTGCAAAAGATGGGGGAATGGATCCAAGATCAGACGGGCCAATGACCCGCATACTGTCTTGTTTGCCATTGGAACTGCAACGCCTCACATGGTGGTCGGCACATAGGAGACGCTTCCTAAATATGAAGGAAAGACAGAAGGAAGCAGGGAAGCAGGCTGTTCTGAAGCCGGAGGAAGCAACCTCACATGCCTACAGAATCCAGGCAGCTTACATAAAGGCATGGTGCAAACTGGTTATGGGGAGTGGTGAGGACTGTGTCAAACTGGGAGACCATGCACACCCTTTCTAAATGGGGCAGCCCTACGAGGCTGCAGCCAATCTCTGCCAAGCTGGAATGCAGATTCAATGTTGCCACATCAGCTGACTTTGCAGGAAAAACTGAAAATCCTCACCGGCCAGTTAAATCTACCACTTTTTAAATGTTGGCAAGGAAACCAAATCCAGGTGAGCCTGGGGCATCTTGTTGGGCCAGAAAGCAAAGGGGAGCTTATCAAAGACTATTTAGGGTCATGGTCAAGTCAAGAGGACACAGGGCCAGCCTGCCAGGGCTCCCACTTGATTGAATTGGGTCATTTTTAAGGGTCAAAAGGTAAGAATGAATGAGTGATCCTAGAATGGATCCTGGAACAGAAAAAGGACATTAGTGGAAAAACCAAAGCCTAAATAAAACTCTGGTGTTAAGATAATAGTAATGTATCAGGGCACCTTGCTGGCTCAGTCGATAGAGCATGTGCCTCTCGGGGTTGTAAGTTCGAGCCCAATGTTGGGAGTAGAGATTACTAAAAAAAAAATTTTGGGGGGGCACCTGGGTGGCTCAGTTGGTTAAGCGACTGCCTTCAGCTCAGGTCATGATCCTGGAGTCCCAGGATCGAGTCCTACATCGGGCTCCCCGCTTGGCAGGGAGTCTGCTTCTCCCTCTGACCCTTCCCCCTCTCATGCTCTCTCTCTCTCATCCTCTCTCTCAAATAAATAAATAAAATATTTTTTAAAAAATAAAATAAAATCTTTTTTAAAAAAGATAATAGTAACATATTAATATTGATTTCTCAGTTTTTTTCAAAGGAACCATGGTAACATAAGATGTTATTGTTAGGGTACCTGGATAAGAGCATAAGATAGTAATCTTTGCGACTTTTCTATAAATCTAAAATTATTCCAGAACTCAAAGATTATTTAAAAAATAATGAATGCAACTGAATGAAACACCTTAATAGTCTTTTCAAAGATCACTGAGTTCAAAATGATAGAGAGAGAGAACAAGAAAGAATTTGTCACATTGGAGGTGGCTATTGGATCAAATCCTTACTCTAAAAAACAGTAATTAAAAAGAAAGAATTCGGTGCCTGGTGGCTCAGTTGGTTAAGCGACTGCCTTCGGCTCAGGTCATGATCCTGGAGTCCTGGGATCAAGTCCCGCATCGGGCTCCCTGCTCGGCAGGGGGTCTGCTTCTCCCTCTGATCCTCTTCCCTCTCATGCTCTCTGTCTCTCATTCTCTCTCTCTCAAATAAATAAATAAAATCTTTAAAAAAAATTTTTTTAAAAAGAAATAATTTTTTTTTTTAAGTAGGCCCACACCCAACATGGGGCTTGAACTCACAGCCCTGAGATCAAGACCTGAGATCAAGAGTTGGAAGCTCCACTGACCGAGCCACCCAGGTGCCCCTAAAGGGAAAGACTTTATTCTGCCCTAGTCAATGAGTGTAGGAAGCTCATCTTGACAGAACAATGCCCCCTCATAAGTGATGAATGAAGAATAGCACTAGAATTTTACAACCCTGGATAAAATAATTGACTCAGGCAACATCATCATTGGATGCTGAAACCATGAGGTGAAAGGTTCAAGGAAGGCTAAATAGTCACGTGGTGCCAAATCCTCGGCCCACAGAGCCCCTACTGGTTACAAGTGAAGAAATAACTCTACAGGACGCCTGGGTGGCTCAGTCGGTTAAGCGTCTGCCTTCGGCTCAGGTCATGATCCCAGGGTCCTGGGATCGAGTCCCACATCGGGCTCCCTGCTCCGTGGGGAGCCTGCTTCTCCCTCTGCCTCTGTCTCTCTCTCTGTCTCTCATGAATAAATAAATAAAATCTTAAAAAAAAAAAAAGAAAGAACTCTACAATGCAGGGCTCGGCTTTTCACCGCCCGAACCCAGTAAACAATCTTAGCTTCGCTAATGAGACAGCCAGTGACTTTGAGCCTTCTAGCGTGATGCAACAGGACACTCACAGCACCACCTAGGAAGAATTCTTGCCAAAAATATCTGGCCAAAATCTGATCAGACCTTTAGATCTAGCTTCTAGTGTACTGGAAATACAGGAGCAAGAGGGTCAAGTTAAGTATCGCAAGAAAGCAATCAGACAAAGCCAAGAAGGGAGGGCATTCTACCAGTAAGACAATGGACTTCGTTTCTCCAACCAGTCAATGACCTGGAAAAAAGGGAGGAGGAGAGAGAGAAGAGGCGATTGATTCTAGGCTTAAAGAGACTTATGAGATACGAGCAAACACAATTTGTGGACCTTGACTGGGTCCTGGTTTGAATCAAGTGTAAAAGACATTTGGGGTAAATGTGGATATGGAGGGATTCGATGAGAGCACAGATTTGGGGTTTGTTTTGTTAGGTGTTACAATGGTATCGTGGCTCAATAAAGAAGGGTCTGATTTTTTTTTTAAAGGATGCATATTGAAATATTTAGGGATGAAATTAATGGAATGTTGACTATAAATACTTTAAAATACTTCAGCCAAAAAAGAAAAAGGAGATAAAGCCAATATGGCAAAATGTTCACAATCGTTTTATCTAAGGGATGTATATGGATGTTCATTATACGATTCTCTCTACTTTTCTGTATGTTTGAAATTATTCATAATAAAGAAAAAAGACAAGTGCAGGCTGAACAAGTATTCATTTATCTCACAAATATTTATTGAGCACCTACTATGTACCAGGCACTGATCTAGGCATTGGGGCTATAGTGATTGAAAATTTTTTAAGTCCTTGCCTGCCTTCCTGGAATTACATCCAGTTGGAGAAAGACAAGAAACCAAGCAGGTGAACTATAACGTATGTCAAAGTATAATGTATGACAAGCTCTACAGAGAAAAACAAGGGCAAGAAAATAAGGACAAGAAGAACATTGATATTGGGTAGATATTGTTATTTTATGCGGGATAATCTAGGAAGCCCTCTCTGAGGGGTTGACATCTGAGCAGAGACCTAAAAGAAGTGAGAAAAACAGCCACTGGGATACCTGGTAGAGGAGCAAAGGTTTAAAAGTTGTAGGAATAGCAAGTGCAAAGGCCCTGAGGTAGGAGCATGCTTTGGGGTATTTAGGAAGCAATAAGGAGGCCAATGAGGGTCACATGGAATGACAAGAAGGGGAATGCTAGTAGATGAGCTCAGAGAAGTAGTGAAGAGGAAGGAGGATCAGAAATAATGGGGAAACTTACAGGCCATTCTAGCTCTTACTCTGAGTGAGATGGAAAACATTAAAGGAGGGACATGATGGGACTTAGCGGTTTTATTATTATTTTTTATGGAATACCCAAACATATAAAAGTAGAGAGAATAGTATATGAACACTCACATACCCATCACACAGTTTCATCACTGATACATGCTGAGTCATCCATATCTTCCTCTCCACCCGAACAGATTATTTTGAAGTAAATCCCAGACATCTTTTCATTTCACCTATACATATATTTATATATATCTTTAAAACATAAGGCTCTTTTTAGAAAACCCACAACAAAACCATCATCACACTTAAAAAAATGAACAATAAGTCCTGAATATTGTAAACTATTTATGCTCAATTGTCCCAACTGTCTTATCAATAATTTTCATAGAGTTTATATGAATCAGCATCCAAATAAGAATAAAGAATCACAATTGTTAAAAGAGCTCTTGAATCTATTTTACTCTCTAGGATTCTCCTTTTTTTCTTCCACTTTTATTGAGACACAACTGGCATATGGCACTGTGTAAGTTTAAAGTGTACAGCATAGAAATAAGTCAATCAGAGAAAGACATGTATCGTATGACCTCACTGATATGAGGAATTCTTAATCTCAGTAAACAAACTGAGGGTTGCTGGAGTGGGGGGGGTGAGAGAGATGGGGTGGCTGGGTGATAGACACTGCGGAGGGTATGTGCTATGGTGAGCGCTGTGAAGTGTGCAAGACTGTTGAATCACAGACCTGTACCTCTGAAACAAATAATGCAATATATGTTAAGAAAAAAAAAGGAGATAGCAGGAGGAGAAGGATGAAGGTGGGGAAATTGGAGGGGGAGACGAACCATGAGAGACGATGGACTCTGAAAAACAAACTGAGGGTTCTAGAGGGGAGCGAGGTGGGAGGATGGGTTAGCCTGGTGATGGGTATTAAAGAGAGCACGCTCTGCATGGAGCACTGGGTGTTATGCACAAACAATGAATCACAGAACACTACATCTAAAACTAATGATGTAATGTATGGGGATTAACATAACAATAAAAGAATAAAAAAACAAATAAAAATAATAAAGTGTACAGCATAGTGATTTGACTTACATAAACTGTGAAATAATTACCACAGTAAATTTAATTAACATCCATCACCTCATATAGAAACAAAAAAAAAAAGGAAGGTTTTTTTTTTTTTTTCTTGTGATAAGGACTTTTAAGATTTACTCTCTTAGGGGCGCCTGGGTGGCTCAGTCAGTTAAGCGGCTGCCTTCGGCTCGGGTCATGATCCTGGGGTCTTGGGATCGAGCCCTGCGTCCAGCTCCCTGCTTGGTGGAAAGCCTGCTTCTCCCTCTCCCTCTGCCTGCCACTCTGCCTGCTTGTGTTCTCTCTCTCTCTCTCTCTGTCAAATAAATAAATAAAATCTTTAAAAAAAAAGATTTACTCTCTTAGCACCTTTCAAATACACCTTTAGCAGTGATAACTATAATCATCGTGTTGTACATTACATCCTTGGTATTTCTGTATCTTATAATTGGAAGTTTGTACATCTTGACTGCCTTCTTCTATTTCCCCTACCCTCCACGCCCTGCCTTGTAACCACAAATCTGATCTCTTTTTCTCTGAGTTTCATTTGGTTTTTGTTTTTAGATTCCACATATAAGTGAAATCATACAGGTTTTGTCTTTCTCTGACTTATTTACTTAGCCTAATGCTCTCAAGGTCCATGCATGTTGTTGCAAATGGCAGTATTTCCTTCTTTTTATGACTGAATAATATTCCATTGCATATATATATCACAACTGCTTTTTATCCATTCATCTGTCAATGGACAATTAGGTTGTTTTCATGTCCTGGCTATTGTAAATAATGCTGCAATGAACATAGGGCTGCAGATATCCCTTTGATATAGTGATTTCATTTCCTTTGGATTTACACCCAGTAGTGAAATTTCTGGATCATATGGTAGTTCTACTTTTAATTTTTTGAGGATCCAGGATTCTCCTTCAAATCTATTTTTCTGTTTTATTTTTCTATTGAAAAAACTGGGTCATTTGTCCTGTAGAGTTTCCTACCATCTGAATTTTGCTGCTTATATCCCTGTGGTATTATTTAACGTGTTCCTCTGGATTTTTCTTTATAAATTGGTAGTTATATCCAGAGACCTGATCAGATTCAAGTTTACTTTTTTTTTTTGGCAAGATCATTTCATTGATAATTTTGTTAGAAGATGCATAATGTTTGGTTGCCCCTCGTGTCATTATATATGCAATCACAAATGATTTTTGCCTAGATCTGTTAATTCTTTAGAATTGTCAAAGTGTTGAAATTTCATTTCTTCCTTCTTTCTTTAGCTGGAATATATATATATATGAAAAGTTTCCTACATCAGCTATTTGGTTACCTCGCATAGGACAGGCAGAATACATACCTGGCTCTTTCCCTTTATAAATTTTCAAAATAATGAATTAATTCCCTAGTCCATTCCTTCTCTATTGCCACATAACAAATTACCAACGTAGTGGCTTAAAACAATGCACATTTATTATCTCACAGTTTCTGTGGCTGAGGAATCCCAGCCTGATTAGCTGGGTCCTCTGCTGCAGTCTCTCCCCAGGCTGTAATCAAGAGATGTTGGTGGGTGTTATGGTCTCACAGAAAGGCTTGACTGGGGAAAGATTTGGTTCTGAGCTCACTGACTTGGTTGGGAAGGGATTACACAAGGGTGTTAACACTAAGAGGCAACCTTTGGGGGCCACCCTACGGTTGTCCTGCCACACCCAGCATCCTTCAGAGGTGACTGAGTTTCATTTGTTTGCTTAATATAACCTGGATTATTTAAATCTTTCTTTTTTTTAAGTAGGCTCCACGCCCAACATGGGACTTGAACTCACAACCCTGAGGTCAAGAGTCGCATGCTCTACTGACTGAGCCAGCCAGGCGCCCCAGTATGACCTGGATTATTAAAGCATATAAAGATTATTCCTGGCTGCTATGTGGAAACTATAGGGCAGGGGAGCGTGCTCTACGCATCCCCACAGCCTCATCGTTTGCTACCCCAATATTAAATAATATGACTTAAACATCATAATGAGACAGGGATGGTGGGAACAAGCCCCAAGTGAAAAACGTTACGCACCTGGCGCACTTTCTGTTGGCTGTTACTGTAAAACCGCATTTCCTACAGAGCAGAACCAGGATGCGGCCATGATGCAGCCCGTAGACAAGCTGGACTTAAAACAGAGGACCCGGGCTCCAAAAAGCACCGATGAGCTGCCGGACTTACCTGCCAATATCGACCAATCAGAACGAGGCCCTTCCAGCCAATCAGAAGGAGGCATTTTTTCCCCCCTTTCCCTCATTAGCATATTGGCGGGGAGTAGGAGTCTGAGCAGGAACTTTCTCTAAATAAGTGGAGACTCTGGGGCGCCTGGGTGGCTCAGTTGGTTAAGCGACTGCCTTCGGCTCAGGTCATGATCCTGGAGTCCTGGGATCGAGTCCCGCATCGGGCTCCCTGCTCGGCGGGGAGTCTGCTTCTCCCTCTGACCCTCCTCCCTCTCATGCTCTCTGTCTCTCATTCTCTCTCTCTCAAATAAATTAAAAAAAAAAAAAAAAAGTGGAGACTCTGTCCTCTTCCACAAACTAGTCTGACCGTCTGTTGGTGCTGTGTCTTCTTTCAGCTGGAGCTGGAACCCCAGTAAAGCCTGTGCCTTTGATTTGGGGTCTGGTCTTGTTTCTGTCATTGTGGGGCCCCAAAAATCTGACTCCAGTAACAGTACTACGTAAGAGTAGACAGTTAACTGCTGCCATTTTATTGTTGTTGAAATGGTTATTGTTCCATATGTGATTAACCTCTAATTTTTAAGGCCACATAATTGCTGACTTTTTAAAGGCTGCCCGGCCTGTTGCTGGCTATGGCCTCACACTAGCCAGAAGGGTTTTTGTCTCTCGGTAGACTGAGCCAAAAGGTCTCCTGTTTTCTTTCTCAGCATGAACTGGTGATTTCAGGCCACTTCGGTAGCAATTAAGTAGCTTCAAAAGTGAATCTGACTCATTAAACACTCAGTTGTCTGAGAGGGCTTGGTCCTAAATTAAATCGGCCCCTCCTATTCTTTTTCTAAAAGTGTATACGATGTTTATTAGGGTTCTTCAAGTTTTTATTTAATTTTTTAGGGTTTTTCAAGTTTTTAATTACATGAGTGATATATGAAATACTATTTAAAGGTGTATTTATTTTATTTATTTTTATTATTTTTTTAAGATTTTATTTATTTGAGAGAGCGAGAATGAGAGAGAGCACATGAGAGGGGGAGGGTCAGAGGACCCTCATTCAGCATCTGCCTTCAGCTCAGGTCATGATCCCAGGGTCCTGGGATCGAGCCCCGCATCGGGCTCCCTGCTCCGCGGGAAGCCTGCTTCTCCCTCTCCCACTCCCCCTACTTGTGTTCCCTCTCTCGCTGTGTCTCTCTCTGTCAAATGAATCAATAAAATAAAATAAAATCTTAAAAAAAAATTTAAAAAGTAATACAGCTAAAGATAAAATTAACCTAGACTACCCACCTCTGTTTCCTCCCTTTTGTTCTGGAAGTAATCATGATTAACAATTTGGCATGTATTCTTTAGAACTTTGTCTTCGCATTTACATAAACATATATGTACTAGTTAAAATGAATTCTGTTGTTTTATTTGGTTTCTATGTAAATAATGTTATATTTCAGGCATTGGTCTGCAACTTGCTTCAGTATCTTCAAAAGTGAGTATGACTGGGGAGGAAAGGCGTAGCACAGGGAATATAATCAATGGTACTGGAATAGCATTATATGGTGACAGACGGTAGTGGTGAGCACAGAATAATGTATACAGTTTTTGAATTGCTATATTGTATACCTGAAACTAATTAACAGTGTATCAATTACACTTCAAGAAAAAAAATAATAATCATTAAAAAAAATAAAAGGGCATATAACAAAAAAAAAAGTGACTCTGACTCATAAACACCCAATTGTTTGGGAGGACTTGGTCCTAAATTCTCTCACACCCAGCACATTATGTCAGCTACCCCTGAAAAATACACCCAGAATCTAACTGCTGCTCACTACCTCCATGTCACTCACGTGGTCCTTGCTTTAGCTTTTGCCTTCCTAGGATCCACTCTCAACAATTCTTATAGAGTGAGGCTTTTCAACTTCTGGTCTGATACACCCAAAATTACTGAAAGCGGGCACTTGAGCAGATATTTGTACACCCACATTCATGGTAGCATTATTCACAATAGCTAAAAGGTAGAAACAACCAAATGTCCATTGGCAAATAAATGGATAAGCAAAATATGTAATATATACAATGGAATCTTACTCAGTCTTAAAAAGGAAGAAAGTTCTGGAGCACCTGGGTGGCTCAGTCGGCTAAATGGCTGACTCTTGATTTTGGCTCAGGTCATGATCTCAGGGTCGTGGGATCGAGCCCCACATCAAGTTCTGTGCTCAGGGGCAGTTTGCTTCTCTCTCTCTCCCTCTGCTTCTCCCCCGTGCTCTCACTCTCTCTCTCTTAGGGTAAATAAATAAATAAAATATTTTTTTAAAAAAGGAAGAAAGTTCTGTCATGTGCTACAGCATGGATGAACCTTGAAGACATTATGCTATGTGAAATAAGCCAGACATAAAAGCACAAATAGTGTATGATCCCATTTACATGAGGCACTTTGAGTGGTCAAATTCATAGAGACAGAATATTGGTTACCAGGGTTGGAGGGAGAGGGGCCTGGCTCACTATTGTTTAATGGGTATTGTTTAATGGGTACATTATTGTTTAATGAGTTTCAGTTTTGGAAGATGAAAAAGTTCTGGAGGTGGGTAGCGATAATGGTCAAACAACAACATAAACGTATTTAGTGCTGAACTGTACACTTAAAAATGCTTAAAGTGGCAAATTTTATGTTATATATTTTTTATCACAATGAAAAAAATACATTAAAAAATTTTCAGTTAAGTTACATCACCCCTAGCCCTCCAAAGACTCTCCACCTCAATGACTCAACACTGAAGTCCCTACACTGGCCCTCCTCCATCTTTTGTGCCCCCTCCCAACTTCCTGAGGCCCCCTCTTCTTCTTCACTTCCACTCCAGACACACTGGCCTCCTTATTGCTCCTCAAACACACCAGGCTTGCTTGCTCTCTGCCTCAGGGCCTTTGCACTTGCTGTTCCTTCTGCCTGGTACATTTTCCCAGATATCTGCAGGGTTAGCTTCCTCACCTCCTGTAGGCTGACCATCCTATTTAAAATTCTACCTCCATCCACTCTCCTTTGGTCTGCATTTTTTTCTCCAGAACAGTTATTACCATGTAGAAAAAAACTTTATCTTATTTATTGTCTGTCTTCCCTCACTAGCATGTAAGAGTGTTAGAGTGTTTTCAAGTCTCCAAGCCACAACCTGACCTTTCTCAGGATTCCTCGGTGCAACTGAAAACCTCAATGGCGAAGTTGTGAAGTTTGTTCCCAGATCTTCTTCCCTAGGTCAAGGCCTCTCGGGAGCTGATTCAATTTTTTTCTCTGGGCCAGTACAGAGAGAAAAATGGAAAGGTATGTGCTCCGAGTGACCAGGTGAGCCCTGAGCGCCAGCGTGGCTGTGCCCCATGGAATCTGGGCTCTGTGGTTAGATTTCTGGGAACAAAATGAAAACTGCCAGCTTGGCAGTGGCAGAAGCTTTTGAGGCTGATTGGAGGATCAGGCCAAGCAGGGACAGCTGCACTCATATGCCCACAGGGCAGAGACAAGTGGGCAGGCACAGCCAACACTGGGCACCATGGGAGTGGGGGTCACGGGGAACCAGGGCCCATTCAGCGGCCATGCGGCTCCAGGAGGCCCAGGCCAAGCAGCAATGGAAGCCCTGTGTCACCAGTCCTCTGCTTATTTTCCCAAGAATCAGGAAGTTGATTTTTATGTGCCATTTTCTGACTTTTAAGCATTGGCTCAAAAATGGTTTTAATGCCATGTGGTCTAAAAAAACATCTTTGAAAACTGAATCTTCCCCATTCCCCACACACCCCAGTCTAGGACTACCAGTTTACATCTCTGCGGTTTAGCAAAAGTATGAGAACACGGACTTTGGTTGCAGAGAGGCCTGGCTTCTTCACAGTTTGGACAAATTCCTCAACATCTGCAAATCTGTTTCTTTATCTGTAAGATGGGAACGAAAATAGAACCTATCTCATAAGATCGTTTGGGAGGATGAAGGAGATTTAGCATACATACGCCTGGCAAGTAGTACCACAGTTCAATAATGTTAGTTGCAGTAATTGGCGGGGTGAGGGGAAGGGAGGGCCTCGGGCAATACTGGGGAGAGAAAGAGGAATAACAAAAAGGGCAGGATGGTGTTAGCTGTGTGTTGTGGTCAGAGGCAGGGGAGCACTGAAGCATGCTATGGCCTATGGGAATGAGAGTGGAGATCCAGAGACCCACCTTTGATCAATGGACTCGGACCAAGATTAGGGCCACCAAGCCAGAGGTCCAGCGCTCAGGGCCTCCAGACCTGAAGGTGGCGCTGCATATCTAAAAAGCTGTCTGTCTCAGAGGGTGGTAAATTCTCAAGCCGCCACTTCCCATTTTGTATTTAAACACTGCACTTGTCTGTTTGAGACTAACTGTAGGACTTTACATCTGTGCTTGTCTTAGCTTATCTTCTTACTTTGGGCCTGGACATTCCAGGCTGTCAAGATTCTGTAAAAAAAAAAAAAAAAGAAAAAGAAAAAAAGTATTAACTGTCCCCCCTGTATCCTTTTGTAGTTTGGATAACATTTTCACCAGAATCAGGAGTCTTTTGGTGGCAAGCAACAGAAATTCCAACCCAAGAAGGCTTGAGGAAAAAAAGGAAATGTATCGCTCCAGGCACCTGCAATGTCCAAGAGCAGGGCTAGCTTCAGGTTATGCTTGATGTGGGTCACATGATGAAACTAGGACCTAGATGACCTGTCATCCTTCCAGCTGGGATTCATTCTTATTCAGCCTCTTCACAGCTGCAGCTCCACATCTGAACCACTCAGAATCCAGTGGTACTCCAAAGGAAAAGTCCCTGTATAGACTTTCATTGGCTATGGTTAATCTGACTTGGGTCATGTTCCCTCTCTTGAACCAATCAACATCCCAAGAGGAATATAATGTGCTGATCACTGGGCTGGGGCTATATCAATCCCGAATGGGGCGGTGATGAATGAAATGAACATCTCAAAATATCTCAAAATATGGACTAGGGATGAGGAAGGGGTGATGACCCTAGAGCTAAATCAGGTGCAGTTGCCTGAAATAGAATGAATGGATGATCAGTGCCTCACTCCTTCTGAAAAGAAAAGAAAAAAAATTACCTTATTTTTTAATGGAAAGTATTGTTTAAACAGTGGTTATAAAGTGTAGCATCTAACACCCCATTGATCACCAGGGCTGGCTTGGGGGATCTTAGATCCCCTTTCTTAGCCTATCATTTCCTAGAAGTGCATTAACCTGATTAAAGAAAGCAGAAAGACTGTTCTTCCACAATAGTATATAAATATTCAATATAATTGGGAGGGGGTGTTGGTACTTAGAGACCTCCAAACCAGTCATGAATCCATCCAGACATGAATTCATCTAACTGTGCCATAATTCAGCCCACAGGTCTTCAACTAGAAAAAAGGTGTGTGTGTGTGTGTGTGTGTGTGTGTTTTAATTTGGCCAAATGATCCATAGTTCTAAACACCTGGCAAAAGCCCACGTGGACGTTCTCTGATATCCTTAAGACAAGAGCGCCAATCAAAAAGGGGAAAGAAGCAAGTTCAATCTTCACGAACTCAAGCCAACTCTGAGAGATCACAACTCTCTTTGTTCACAATTGCTTATAATACGTATCTTAAAATTGGTTAGCCCAACATCACCCAGGAACCTACACACCCCCAATGTCAGCTCCTCCCACACCAGACATCATGACTCAAAGAAATACATGTCATCTGTACAAAGCTGCCCACAGGAATACGGTCCTAGAGAACACACACCCCAATAATACTCAACACCAGAAACTGGCCGGGAAAACCCAGGGTGTGAACCAAAAGGAAAATCCTCCCAAATGACCTGGATTGGGTTGAACCATATGAAATTGCCATTTTGTAGGTCAATGATAGTCAAATATTAACAATTTCATATGGTCACAACTGAATATACTAGGGCAGTGGTTTTCAAAGTCAAGAGAAACATGAGGTCAAAATTATTTCATCATAATACCAAGGCGTTATTTGCCATAATTAAAAGTTAACATTGTGTACCATTTGCTTTCAGTCTTTTTAAAAAATTAATTAAACTTCCCAGCTCAAGTTAGAATTCCTTTGGTCCCCATCCCATTTCTGAACTCTGCAGGAACTGCTATCATGAATTCCAGTGGTTTCCTTCAAGTATGTACAGTTATAAATTCCTTATGGTATTTTTTAAAATTTACTTGAAATAACTCATACTGTACACATTAATCTGCTGAGGTTAAGTGTGCAGGCTCTGGATTAAGACTATCTGGGTTCAAATCCCAACTCTGATGCTTCCTATTTATGTGACATCCAGCAATTACTGTACCTGTCTTCGCCAGTTTCCTCATCTGTGAAATAGGAATAATATCCATGAAGTTCTTGTGAATTTTAATAGAAGTGCCTGGAACCGTATCTGGCACAGAATTAACACTAGAAAAGTGTTTACTCTCTATCATTCCAGTTTTCTTGCTTTTTTTCACTCACAATTTTGAAGTCTATGGACATCCATATACATAGAGAGACTGTGTTCTTGTTAAGTGCTGTATAGTATTCCATTGAATAAACATGCCACATTTCATTTTATTATTTCTCTACTACAAATAATGGCAATAATAAACTTCCTTCTACTTGTAGAGGTTCACAGATTTATAGTGTCAAAAATCTTCTTGGTTGACTAATTTTCTTCGGCAGGGCTCAGCCTCTAGAAAGCTCAGTCTCTCTGGTAGACAGAACAAAGCCCTCCCAAAGATGCCTATGTCCTCATTCCCAGATCCTGTAAATCTGTTAAATTACACAGCAAAGGGGAATTAAGACTGCAGGTAGAATTAAATCTGGCAGTCAACTGGCCTAGAAATGGAGAGATTATCCTGGGTTATTGAGGGAGGCCAAATGCACTCACAAGGGTCTCTAGAAGTGGAAGAAGGATACAGAAAGGAGAGACCTAGGGGCACTGGGTGGCTCAGTCGGTTAAGCCTCTGCCTTCTGCTCAGGCCATGATCCTGGGGTCCTGGGATCGAGCCCCGCATCAGTCTCTCCACTTAGCAGGAGTCTGCTTCTCCCTCTGTACTCCCTCTCTCGCTCTCAAATAAATAAATAAAATCTTAAAAAAAAAAATAAAAAAAAAACAGAAAGGAGAGAACCAGACAGACGGTATGGGAGAAGGACTCAGCCTCATATTGTTGGTTCTTAAGATATAGTAAGGGGTGGCAGGCCAAGGAATGCAGCAGTATTTACAAGCTAGAAAAGGTAAGGAAATAGATTCTCCCCTAGAGCCCTTAGAAAGAACACAGTTTTCCCACTTCTTGATTTTAGGGGTGTTCGATCTCTGACCTCCGGAACTGTAAGATAATAAATTCGGGTGTATTAAACTGAAACGTTTGTCGTCATTTGTTACAGCAACAAGAGAAAAGGAATCCAGTCTCTCTCTGGGTGGGATGGAGAAGGCTGACTTATGGGGTTTGCCATCGGTGTGTGAAATGAAAAACCATGTGTGGAGGATATTGGCAAGAAAGTGGCTGAAATGATCGTCCTTGGAACCTGGACCTGATGGAGAGAAGAGATGAGGAAAAGAAGTGAGGACTGGAGGAAAGGGGAGGGCCTGGCAGTGAGCAAAGGCTGAAGCAGGGGTGCAGTGGGAGTCAGGGGAGGAAGGCCCGAGCCCCCACCAGCTTGGTAGGCTGTTTGAATTTCTAAGGCAGAGGCGGGGCCTTCAGGGAATGACTGGGATCTAGGAGTGACCTTGGAGGGGGTGGCTGAGTCAGAGAGAAAGAGAAGGTCACTGGGAAGGAAGAGGTGACCTAATTCCATCTCATAGGTCAGCTGAGGTTCAGGTACATTTGGGGGGAAATCACCTGCAGGAGCCTGTCCTTGCACCTTGCCCAGCCGGTAATCTGCCGCTGGGCTGGGGGTGCGGATTGCACGCGTGTGTGGCGTCTGGGTACACCGCGGGGTGGGACCGAGTACTGGGAGGTGTGTGCCGTGTGATGTGCACCAGGACTCGGGGAGGACGTGGTCTGTCTGGTGGACACGCGGGGGACGGGGTCCACCTGCACCTGTTGCGGCATGTGCGGGTGCCGTGGGGGTCCGGACGTGCGGAGCGAGAGCGCGGGGTGCGTGCGTCGGCGGTGGAGGGGCCGGCTGTTGTGGGTACGAGTGGGTGCGCGGGACGGGAGCCGGGCGGCCTGGGCCCTGGACGGCGCGGTGGCCCGCGGTCGGCGCCGCCAAGCTCCGCCCGCGGGCGCTCCCGGGCTTCCCGCCCCCTCGGCCGGCTCCCTCCCTGTCCCCGTGGCCGCGCGCGCTCCCAGCGCCGGCGCCACAGCCTCCCGGCCGCCGCCGCCGCCGCCACCGCCACCGCCGCCGTCTGGAGCCGCCACGGGAAACAGGTATGACAGCGACCCCGGACGAGCGCAGGGGCCGCCCTGCCGCGGCGCCTTCCTCCGCGCGCTCCGTCCGCCCCGCCTCAGTTTCCCTCGCGGGGGCACCTGGGCGCTGGCGGCGGCGGCGCCGGGGGGACCCGGCCTCGGGGCGCAGGGGGAGGACGGCGCGGTGACAAAAGCCCTGGGAGCGGGAGGCAGGGGGTGGGGGCGGGAACCCGGCGAGTCCCGGGAGCGTCGCGGCGGTCCTGGGCGCGGAGGGGCGGGGTGAGCTGTCGTCTGGGAGGGTGACACCGGCGAAACCCGTGAGCGCCAACTCCCCGCCGGGTGTCGCCAAGCAAAATGGCCGGACTTCAGCCACACAGCATCCCGGGGAGGTGGGCCTCTGTGGTGCTCCCATTTCACAGACGGGGAAACTGAGGGGCAGAGGGCGGCGAAGCTTGCCTGCGTCCGGGTGACAATTACCGAGCCCAGGAGTCTGACCCCAGAGCTTGCGTCCTGGTCTCTCCTGGAAGCCCCCCCGGGGGACCCCGGGATCCCGCCAGGTCTCTGCGTGGCCCCCTGCTGGGGAGGAGGCCAGATCCCAGCGCCCTGCTGCCACCCCAGAGGGGCTGTGGCCTGGGAATTCCTGTAGTCCTAACTTTTCCGTGGACGCCGGGCAGAGGACAGTTGGGAACAGTGGGTGGGTGTGGTGGCACGGAGCAGGCCCTTCCCATGGCAGCGTGGAGGGAGAAACTGAGGCATGGACAAGTTTAGGAAGGAAGCAGCAGAGCTTCTCCCACCCATGAGAGGCACCAGGGAGCCAGGTCAGGACAGTCTTTGTCCCTGCGGTTGTCCCTGGCGGCAGAGCCCTTCCAGAGTCCACTGGGGACTTGTGGAAATGCTCCCCTGAGGCCTAAGCATCCCTGTGGCCCCCACCTGGTGTTCACTGGTGACTCGACCTACCTACCCACTGAATGGTGTGATTCCAGGAGGAACACAGGGATCCATCCACCCCCCCTTTGGCTATAACCTTCCAACCCCTGCCCTCCCTGCTCCATGAAGGTAACCACCTTCATAACTTGGGGTGTTCCTTCTAGACCTTTCCTACACCTATGCAGTCACATATATGCGTACCCACAGAAAGTATATAAAATGCATAGTGATGTTGTGGGCAGATATTTAACAGAAAGGATATAATCTATCCATATTCTGCAACTTGCCCCCCCCATCATTTCTTTGCGAGTTATCCATATTGTGCATATAAATCTAACTTGGTCATAAAAATTTGGGGGCTTTTAAAAAAAGATTTATTTATTTTAGAGAGAAAGAGAGTGGGGGATGGGGGGAGAGGTAGAGGGAGAAACTGTAGCAGACTCAGTGCTAAGCTGCAGCCCAGAAATGGGGGCCTGATCCCACCCCCAGCCGAAAGCAAGAGCCTGATGCTTAACAGACTCTACTACCCATGTGCCCCCCAGGGGCTGTTTTTTTATTTCAGCTTTTTCCGTAAATTGACATCTCTAGGTTAAGTAAGATTTTTATGCTTTGTCCTAAACTAACTTCATGGGATCTGAATTTGTGGGACAACACCCTCTCTTCTCCATTGCACACGTGCACGAATGCACACGTGCACAAGGTACACACACACGCACATGCGTACACATCGTGTACGTGCATGCACATGTATACATGTTTTCACACAGGTCTACACATGCACACACGCCCATGTTCGCACGTGTGTGCAACACACACACAAGCACGCACAGGTGCACATATGCACACTTCTGTCTGTGAGCAAGGACAAACACGACACCCCCTCTAGCTGCCGTCTCTGCTGAGCCCAAAGGCCTGGGTCTGAGCCACGCCACAAGCTCTGCCTGTCCAGGCTCCGGTGGGCAGAGTTTCCGAAAGGGACAGCATCCAGGGATCCTCTCTGGATGCCCCCAGTGCCACCCTCACCTTCCAATAGGAGCCAGGGTAATTAGGAAAGGTGGCTGGCAGATGGGAGTGTCCTAGGTCTTATCTGTGTCCCACACACTTTCCAGGTCCAGTCTGGGGGATGAGAGTGTGCATGTGCACTTTGGTGGAATGCCTGAAAACAGCCAGCTGGGGAGAAGCTGGAATCAGGTGGCGCTGGCCTTACCGTCCCAGCTCCACTGCTTCCTAGCTGGGGCAGTTCCCTTCCCCTGTGTGAGCCACAGCTTCCTCATCCGCATCACGGGGATGAGGACAGTGGCAGCCTTCCAAAACGGTAGAGTGCATCAATGGGATGATGAAACAAAACACTCACTCAGAGCATCGTCAGCCCTTGGTAAGCAGGAAGTCTCGTCCCAGACAGGGGAGACCCAGAGATGGTCCCTGGGCAGAGGTGACGCTCTGAATCACCATTGGGTCCGTCATTTCTTGTGCACACCCCAAGTCCAGGCTGGAGAATCCTAGTGCTGAGTGGGCTGGAGGATGAGATTCCTGGTTGTTGAGCGTCAAGCTCAGCTCAGAGGCATCCAGAAACATCAGGGCATCTGCAACAGGTGAGCTGTGCTCCTGGCCCTGAGCCAGGGTGCAGCCATAAAGTGAGCCAAGGTCCCCTTGAGATATGAGAGACAGCAGAATTTGCAAAGGAGGCCCGTGGGCAGCTTTTGTGAGGCCCATCCTCCTTTTTACATTTTAGATTACTCTCAAATTTTAAAAAGTGGGAAATGTCACATAAAACTCTGTATCTCTGGATCCTCTTGAGAAATCAGAAAAGTGGACAACTCTGGGCCCAACATTCGGCTGCCCCCTTCGATGGGACGGGCACCTTCCCCACAGTCCCCACCTGGCCCACTCCTCGTTCGTAAAGAACAGCATACCCCAAAACTTGGTAACCTAGACTCCCAGCCAGCTTCTATATCAGCTCTGCCACAGATTAGTGGTGTGGTCTCTGGCAAATTATTTAGCATTTTTGTGACGGCATTTCTTCCAAAGGAAAACAGGGATACTAAGTAGCACTTGCCTTAGAAAGTTATTTTAGGCATTAAATGAGTCAACAACCTAAACCTCTTAAAACTGTGTGGTGTGTGGTCCACACTAAGTGTTGATGATGATAATGGTGATGTTAGCTGCCTGGTCCCCATGATAGCGTAATTTGTACTCCACAGTGTACTTGATATAAATAAATGCCGTGGAAATACAAGTGAGGGAGGGAGAAAGAAAGGAAAGGAATACTTTGAGACCCTTTTTCAAATAAGATGCTGCCATCCTAGATATTTTTTCTTTCCAAAGTAGGAAGAGGACAGCTTTTCAAGGAAAGATACAAAGAGGAGGGGATTCTAAGGTGGGTTTTGAAGGATAGATAGGAGTTTCTCTGGAGCCGTAGCATGGAAAAGGCATTGCCGTACAGAGGAGACAGAAAAGGACCTTGAGATCACGATGGGGCTTATGGCAGGAAAGGGGATGAACATTTTTTGCATACCTACTATGTGCAGGTGCTCTTATAATCGCTGCCCCTGGGGGGGGCGGGAGAAAGCTCACAATGCCCCTGGGAATCAGGTCTGTGATCCCCATTTAGCGATGAGTCAGAGGTTCAGGGAGGGTGAGCACTTGCCCAAGAGCTTGCACAGTGGGTCAATGGCAGAGATGGGGTCAGACCCCAGATCTGTCTGGTTCTAAAGCCTGTGCACCCTCTCTGAGCCTGGTTTCTCCTTGTAAAGTGGAGATAGTCCTACCAAAACCTACTGCACAGGTTTTTTGTGAGGATCAGATGAGAAAATTAATGCACAGACCTCAGCACGCGACCTGGCAGAGAGCAGTTTCTCTGTTATTTTTGTTTGAACAAAGCCTGTGTTTCTCCAGGCCTCGCAGCCTCCCTCATACCAGATGGGGGAGCCCAGGGAGTGAATGAATGACTTGGGCCAGCGGGTCTCAAAGTGTGGTCCGTGGACCAGAAACTTCGGCATCAGCATCAGCTGGAGCTGGTTAGAGGTACAGATTCTCAGACACACACTAGACCTACTGAATCAGAGACTGGTGCTGGGGCCCTGTGTTTTTACAGGCCCTGCAGGTGGTTCTGTGTGTGCTGAAAATTTTCAGGATCGCTGGCCTAGAGAAAAACTTCAAATGAGACCCCCTTTAGCCAGCTGCATCCAACTCCCACTAGACGGTGAGAATTTTCTCCACAGGGAACACCAAAGCTGGAGGATGTGTCCTACGACAGAAATACGTCCCCCTCCATGCTGGACAGTTCCTGAGAGGCCTAGTGGAGTTCTGGCGTTTTTATTCTTTGGAACTTGCTCTCCTTTCTAGTCTTGCAGCCTCTAGTCTGCCCACCTTGAGGGTCTGGGGCAAGATTTGACTTTCAGAGGAGCTGAAAGTGAGGGATGCCCCAGGCAGCTGAGGACCTAACCCCTCCCCATAAAAAACCTGTTATTAGAGACCCTTTTGTGCCTGGGGACCTTGGTGGGCTGTCCCTTCCACCTGAGCCCCCATGAGAAAATACGTCCAGGCAAGAGTTCTGAGCAGTGGGGAATGATCCCAAGACTCTGCAGAAAGAACCATTAAGGAGGTCCCAGGTCAAGTGACAAGGTGAGTCCAGGCTGGGGACAGTAACATACTGCAGAGGACCTCCAGTAGAGAAGTAGGCCCCCTCCATGTGTCCTCCTTGAAGCGCTGATCAAGAGTGGGAGGCAGTACTGGGATGCCTGGGTGGCTCAGTCGGTTAAGCGTCTGCCTTCGGCTCAGGTCATGATCTCAGGATCATGGGATTGAGCCCTGCATCGGGCTCCCTGCTCAGTGGGGGGCCTGCTTCTCCCTTTCCCTTTGCCTCTCCCCCCACTCGTGCTCCCTCTCTCTCGCTCTCAAATAAATATAATCTTAAAGGAAAAAAGAGTATGAGGCAGTATAGCATAGTGGGTGAAAGCATGGCCTTGCCTTAAAGATCCAAGTTGCTACGTCTGCCTACTTAAAAATTAGTATTTCCTGTATGACCCAAACCAAAAGCCCCCATAAGCCTGCATCTCAAACTAGTAAAAAAATATCTGTCACTTCTGTGGCAAAGAGTTAATTTCATGGACAAAGAGCTCTTGCAAATCAAACACCAAGCACCCCGTCCAAAAAAGAAAAGAGTAAAGGATATGATTTGGCTGTTCACATAAAAAGAAGTACATAAAAAGAAGCATAAATTCAAACAGACGAAAAGATGCTCAACCACTCTTCAAAAAAATTGCACAGCCAAACCACCCTGATTCTGTTTTCTACCTGTCAGATCCCTGGGTAACACTCCGTGTTGGAAATGGGGGTGGGGGTAACCAGCACGTTCCTACTCTGCCGGTGGGGGCACAAATTGGGGCACCCATTGGGGGGGTGCGAGGGGGTTAGGAAAACTGTCAATATTTAAGAGGCCCATACCCCAGGGCTCTGCAATTTCATCTGCAGGAATTTACCAGGTGGATATCTGCATTGGGCACAGCATGTTAGAACAAAGATAGTGAGCGTTGTGCATAAGAGCAAACAATTGCAAAGTAAACACCCATCAGAAAGGAGCAAAGTACGGTACCTGTGGGAACAGCCACACAAGAGAATATGATGTAGCCATTCAGAAGAAAGCAGTAGCTCTTTATGAATGGATGTGGAACCGTCTCCCAGATATATTGTTAAAAGAAAAATGCAGGGTATGGAACAGTATATAGTATTCTACCATCTGTATGCATAGAGCCCCTTTACAAAAGGACGACATAAGCATATATATGTAGATATTTGCATATGCACATTAAACCCTGGGGGACACTCGGGAAGCCTGTGATAGTGGTTGACTTTGGGGAGGGAAGCAAGACATATCTTTTCATTGGATACATTTGATACTCTTTAGAAGTCTTCCCCCTATACGGGCTTAGAGTGATAAACTCCAGCCACACACGTCTTCCTCCTTATTTAAAACAAGCATAACATTAGAGATAGGGTGAACTCCCTTTTTGATCGCTCCCCAAGTTATATATGTTTCCAAATAAAAATGAATTACTGTTTTTAAAAGTAGGGCCCTTGATGACGAAAGAGCAAGTATTGTATGATTGCACTTACAGGAGATTCTTAGAATAGGCAAATTCATGGAGACAGACTACAATAGAGGTTACTAGCTGGAGGAGTGGGTGCTAGGGTTCAATGGGGACATAGTGTCATTCCATCTGGGATGGGGCAAAAGCTCTGGAGATGGACGGTGGTGACAAAAGCCTGACAGTGTCAACCTACTCAGAAGAGTGCGTGATTCTTGATCTTGGGGTCTTGAGGTCAAGCCCCACGTTGGGTGTAGAGATGACTCAAAAACTTAAGAGAAAATGATTAAAATGGCAAGTTTTATGTTGCATAGTTTGCCACAATAGAAAAAGTTATAGATGACTCAAAAAAAAGTCGGGACTTTGACATCAGATTGCTTGCGTTCCAGTCCTTGGTGCCACCACTTCTGAGATGTGACTACTTGGTCAAGTGTGTGTACTTCTCTGAGCCTCAGTTTTCCCACCTGCAAATGGGGCTGTCCAAGAGTCATGGTTCACAGGAATCCTGCGAGGATTAAATGACTTTGTCCATGCAAAGTGCTTGCTCTGCATCTCTGGGATTATCTTAGGAGGTCAGGATGAGGAGAACAGGGAGGTCAGAATCAGCCACTGGACCAAATATCAAGACTAGCGGGTTCAGATGGGGACAGTGTCTAAGGAGTTTATAAAAGGATGATCATCTATATTTTTATTTCGCTTTGTCTTTGCAAAGTTAAAAAATTCTGTGTTTCCATAATGTAAATTACAAAATATAAATGCAGAAGAAATCTTCCTAGCTGGTGGGAATACACAAAAGTTGCAGTGATTCTTAACCTGGGCCTGCTAACCCCCAGAGGTCAGAATCCTGGCTCTGTGATTCTCCACCGTGTGACCTCACACTGTGTGACCTCAGGAGGAACACCTTCCCCTGCAGAACTCAGGGAAAGTTGAAAGATCAGAATCTGGGCTTGGCTGTGTGTGTCCAGGGAGGGGTGATGTTCAAGTGGAGAGCAGACTGGTTGGTTGCAACTCGCAGGCTGTTGGAACAGGAGCTGGTCCTGTTGTGACCTCTCCATGCTTCCGTTTTCTCTTCTGGAAACTGGAGATGATACTAAGTCTCACCTCAGTAGGGATATTATGAAGATGAAATGTGTCCAGTGCTTAGAACAGTGCCTGGAACACAGTAGGTCCTAAATAAACGTTTGTTAAATAAGTAACTTGAAGGAAGCCCGGAAGTGTTAGCACTTTTGTTTTTAAATGAGAAATTTCTTTTTCACGCTAAGGAAATGGAGGCCTAGCCAAGATAGAGTCACGGGGCTGAGCTGAAGCTGAAGTGAACCTGGTGGGTTTGCTTGGAGGTGAGGGGTGCCCAGCAGATGCGGGGTGGGGCCGTAGGAGACAGAGGCTCAGAGAGGCTCAGGACTTTGCACAAGAGGCCACATCACGATTACAGCAGAACTTGAATTCAGCCCCAACTCACTCCTCCTCCTCAGTGCCTCCCTGACATGGAGAGTCTTGAGGACTGTGGGGGCTGGGGAGTCAGGGGCCACTGGTACCCCTACAACCAACAGAGCCCCTTCCTTGCAAACTTCTGAAACAACCCAGTCAGCCTTGCTTCCTCCTGATGTGCCAGGGAGCTCATTCCCAAGCCCAGGTCTGGAAGGAAGGCTAAGATCTGGCAAGACTGGTGCACCCTCCTGCACGAGCTGCTGGAGATCTGGCTCCATGGAAGACCGGACTCGGGCTGCAAGGCAACCTCCCCAGACCAGCTCCCCCGCCCTCTGCAGGCTGATTCCTGAAATTCCACTGTGGGTCTCTCATCTCTGAATCGGTTTAGAGTTTGTTGATTTTCCTGGTTGAAAGGCACCACCTCTCACCCCAGGAAGGATCACATTTGTCCTTCCTCCGCCATTTGTGCTGCAATGAGGAGCTGGACGGGGGCTTTGTTGAGTTTGGTGAAAGAGACCACAAAGAACCTTTGGGGTCTGCGGCTGTGGACCTGAAGGCCGCCTTTGAAGGCTTTAGAGATGGGGGGTGAGGGGAGCGTGTAAAATGTTTAGACATGTGCTTGGCACCTGCGGGGTGCTCCCTAATGGAAGGAGGCGCCGCGTACTAGGCCAGGGGAGTCCTGGTTTATGGCAGGCTGCTTGGGGAGACAATTCCTGTCCTCATAGGTCCTCAAAGCATGACCATCGAGGTTTACCCAGAGTCCTCAAGGGGCAGTTTGTCTAAGGGTTGAGTTTGGGAATCAGACAGTTCGGCGTTGGAGCTGGGCTCTGTGTGACCTTGGGCTTGATACTTAGCCTCTGAGCCCCAGTACTGGCCTGTGGACTGGGGACACTCCCGCGAGGGCTCTCTGCAACTAAGTGCACAGCACCTTAGCTCAGGGCCGGCAGGTCCCAGCTCCACCCTTCTCACTTCTCACTGCTCCAGTGAACTCCAGAAAGGCTGCGCTGTTCTGCCCAGCTTCGAGAATGGAGGAGGGTGGGGCCGTGGGAGGAGAGGCCAGCCCTGAGAGGCCAGGAGGAACACCTTCCCCTGCAGAACTCAGGGAAAGTTGAAAGATCAGAATCTGGGCCTGGCTGTGTGTGTCCAGGGAGGGGTGATGTTCAAGTGGAGAGCAGACTGGTTGGTTGCAACTCGCAGGCTGTTGGAACAGGAGCCGGTCTGATGCCTCTGACACTAGAGGACACGGGTGGCAGCCCAGCCACGGAATGACGGGCCCAGTGAGCAGGTCTCCACCCCACCCCGCCCCCCAGTACCCATACAGAAGGCAGAACCTGGAGGGTAGGGTGGTGGTTGGGGGGCAGGGGAAACAACATCTTCCAGCATTTAGGGGGTGTTTCCTGAATGCTACAACACTCGTCCACAGGGATTTAAACTTCTAGAAGGCAAGGTTTTGTCTGTTTTCTTCACTGCTTTGCCACTGCAGCAACGGGCCATGAATTGGACCGACAGCGCTGAGCGAGCCATGTCTCCCAGCCCCCAGGAAGCCCTTTGATCCTTCCTCTGAGGCTCCCTCTCCATCCTCATTTGGACTCCTGAACTCCCACTGGGGCCCACCATTGGCTGGACAGGTGGGGCTGACTTCTTGTTGGATCTTATGACCTAGTTGGCTAAAAACCCCAGCCTAAAGACCTCTCCCCAAGGCCAGACAGCTCCCCAAAGCTTGTCGTTCCCTCGAGGAGGTGTGGCCACCCCATCAGGGAACCGTGTTGCTTTGCTTGCCTTACACATGGGGATGAACTGGCTTCAGTTTCTCTTCCAACGTGTGATACGGTTCCTCAAATAAACGCTGTTGAGGCCCATGTGACTTTCTTCTCTACAGTAATAATAATAAAAATGGACAGTGTTTTTTAAGTGTACCTTCCATGCCAGGCTCATGCACTATTTCACAGAATTCTTTGAGCAGCCATAAAGGGTAGGTACACATATTCTTCCCATTTGACCCCTGGAGACACTGAGCTCTCTCACTGCATGATCTCCTTGTATCTTTCCCACAATCCGGTGAAACAGGAGGTGTCATTGTCTGCATTTTGCAGAAAAAAAATAAGGGCTCAGAGAGGTTAAGTAACTTGCCCAAGGTCACACAGAACTAGCAAATGGTGGGGCCGGGATTCAAACCCAAGCAAACGATCTGACCACAGAGCCCACTCTGCTCTCCCCATCCCGCCTCTTCTGGGCTTCCAGGTGTTATTTGAGAAGTGGGTGCGGAGGAGGAGTGGAAATTTTTACTCCATGACTTGGTTCTTGAAGCCTTTGGCTCACCTGCAGCCAAGTGTAAGGTTTCAGCCGTTTCCTTCCCAGGAACTATCCTGGGTCACCGTGCGGGTAAGGATTCAAATCTCCCCCAACAGAGAGAGGCTGCCCAGAGCCCAGCTTGCGTGTGTCTGTGACTCTCAGGACAGCAGCCCCTCACCTTCCTGGGTACCCAATTCGTAGCCTCTAAATTTTCCTGGAGGCCTAGCTTCCTCCTGCCCAGGGCTTGGGCCTGCCTCTCAACAACTCAATTCCAAAACTTGGACCCAAGGCCCAGAAGACCACGCTGGATTTTAGAGATTGGCAGGAAATGAAGACCTAGTTGGAAAAGGCCAAGAGCCCTTTCCCTCTTTCTTGTCTTTGATTCATGCCTTTCACCTAGTGTTTGAGGAGGAAGGTGTTCACTTCATAAACTCCAGTGCAGTGGGACCCACTTTGTGGATCAGGGCACGGGTGCCCAGCTGACCCAGCACTTACAGGGCGCTGACATAGGACAGGCACAGCGAGCCACGTTTGGCCTGACTTAGCTCCTATAATCTGCACAGTACCCCTATCCAGTAGGTATATCATTGCCATCCCCACCATTGTCATTGCTATCATTACCTCCTTCATCGTCATCCCTGCCCCATCATCACCTTCATCGCTGTCATCATCACCTTCACCATCATCATCCCCATCATCATCACCTTCATCATCCCATCATCCCATCATCATCACCTTCCTCACCATCATCTCCATCATCACCTTCAACACCTTCGTGACCATCATCATCACATCATCCCCATCATCACCATCATCACCAGCAGCAACATCATGGTCACCCTCATGGCCTCCCAGACCCAAGGCCCAACATGCAGATGGGGAAACAGACCCCGAAGACATGACACATCCATCTCCTAGAAAGATGGTTAAGAGTTTGGGCTCCAAAGTCCGAAAGACCCAGATTTGATTCCTAGTTCTGACACTTTCTAGTTGTGTGGCTTTGCTCCAGTGATCTAACCTCCCTGAACCTCAGAGTCCTTGTCTGTAAAATGAGGGTGATCACAGTTCCTGCCTCATGGACTTGTGACGAAGATCACATGAGCTGGTGCAGGTAAACCCTGGCACAGGGCCTGGCTCAGATCATAAAAGCAAAGCAAACATAGGGAGATACTCTGGTAAGAGGAGAGCCTGAGTGTTTGGTTAGGAGTTGCCAGCAGCCTGGATGGTGAGGGGCAGGTGCTGCCCAGCGTGAGAACGGGCGCTGGGGGGCCAGTTCAGGGCAACCTGGAGGCAGGGCTGGAGGAGGATGGAGGAAGGAGTCCCAGAAGGAACCAGCCACTTCCTGCTTCTGACCCAAAGCCTTCCCCAGAGCTGCCAGCCTGGCGCCTACCATCCATGGTGGCATAGCCTGCTGGGCCCTAATCCCTTTTTGATGATATAGTTCCAGACAGCAGTAAGAGTAAGCATCCAAGGTCAGTCCTATGCCAAGCAACCGTGAGCATTTCCAAGGCTGCTGTGAACAGCTAGGTGGGCTCTGTGCTCCACAACTCCACGGGTATCATTCACATAGACTACACTGTGATTGATGCCACCTAGAGTTGTGCAGTACACAACCTGCACAGCCGTATGGGGCAGCTTTCTGAGGCTCCTTCTTCCTGGAGAGGGTGCAGAATCTCTCTTGGGTGCCCCAGGTCTGGCTGCAATTCAAGGCAAAGAAGATTGAGTGGTGTCTAGATGCCAGTTGAGATACAGAGAGACCAGCTGTGCTACCTAAAGCTTGTCCTTGAGAAGACTGTGTCTGGCATTGTGGTGACTGGTGATAGTGATGGATTATTGATTGTCCTTAATGTAGATTATTGAGAGCCCGTAAAGCAAAGTGGTTATGAAAGCAGGCTCTGGAGTCAGACGGACTTGGGCTCGGTTCTGCTCTACTTCTCTTGCTGTGTGACTTTGGGTGAATCGTCTGACCTCCTCTGTGTCTCAGTCTCCTCATCTAGAAAACAGGTATATAAAAAATAAAAATACAAAATGGGCATCTAACAACATACACAGGCATGTACTAGTTCTCTGGCACAGAGTTGCTGTGTGGACATGAGGTGAGGCAGGCCAAGCTCTCCGCCTGGTGCCTGCCATGCACTTAAGTTGGTCACTACATGTTAAAACTAATGATGGTACCAGTCCGGAGGGTGGGGCTCGGAGTCGCCCACTGGAAGGCAGTGCCCTGAAATCCTGCCAGGGTGCTGAAGGATTGGGGGCCCGATCTGAAGTCTGTGGCCCAGAGCCAGATCAAGCAATACTTGACGGGGCCCTGTCAACACAACCTTTTCATAATCAAGTGCTACTAAGGTTGCAGAGATTGTGTAGGGGAGATGGTGTGGGAAAATACAGGGAAGGAGAAGGCCTGCACTCCTGGACTTCATGCCCTCCATTCATTCCTCTAGCCCAGGGGCCAGCAAACTATGGCCCCAAGACCAGGCTCGGCCCACCATCTCTCTGTGCAGCCCGTGAGCTAAGAGCGGTTTTTCTGTGGTTGGAAAAACCAAGAGAGGGGCACCTGGGTGGCTCAGTCGGTTAAGTGGCTGACTTGTGATTTCGGCTCAGGTCATGATCTCAGGGTCGTGGGATCGAGCCCTGCATTGGGCTCCACGTTCAGTGGGGAGTCTGCCTGTCTCTCTCCCTCTGCTCCCCCCACTGCTCACCGCTCTCTCTCTCTCTCTCTCAAATAAATAAATAAAATCTTTAAAAAAGAAAGAAAATCAAGAGAAAAGTAATATTCCATTAACGTGCAAATTAAATGAAATTGAAAATGCAGCGTTCATAAATAAAGTGCTGTTGTAACACAGCCACGCTCAACCATTTCCTCTCAGCTCTGGCTGCTTTTGCATTATCATGGCTGCACAAGGTAGTCGTGACGGACCGGGAGACCCTCAGAGCTTGAGCTAGTACCGTCTGGCCCTTTACTGAAAAAGTTTGCACACACCAGCTGTAGCCTGACGGTTCTCAAACTCTGCTGCACATTGGAATTACCTGGGAGCTTTTTAAAAGCACCGGGCTCATGCCCCAGACCAAATCTATCGGGCTGTCTGAGGGTGGGAGTCAGGTGTCAGCATTTCTCAAAGATCTACAAGTGATTCTGTAATGCAGCGTATGGTACTTTTCCTACCCCGAGGCCTGTGAGCATGTTTGCAAGCTGGTGCACCATGGGTCTTATGTTGTGTGACCCACACAGTAATTTTTAAATTAGGAAATTTCACGTTGGCATCTGGGTTTCCAGATGCTCTTGGAAAATGGGAAGATCTGGGCCTCCTGAGCTCACACTTCCCAATGGCAATAATCGCGGAGGGTGGGGCTCGGAGTCGCCCACTGGAAGGCAGCGCCCTGAAATCCTGCCAGGGTGCTGAAGGATTGGGGGCCCGATCTGAAGTCTGTGGCCCAGAGCCAGATCAAGCAATACTGGTTGATCCCCGAAAGCATTTGAGTATGAGACTCCCTGACTTACCGGTAGACAACCCTAGGCCAGCACATCTTGAATTTTAACATGCACATGTGTGCCCTGGGGTCTTGGCAAGTGCAGATTCTGATCCAGTATGGCAAGTGGGGCCGGGATGTTGTGTCTCTTAACAAGCTGCTAGAGCTTGCTGATCTGGGGTCCTGGTGTCGTACTTTGAGTAGTAGGCTGAAGGCCTTCATTCTCAAACTTGAGCGTGGCCCAGAGTCTCCTGGGCAACTGTTTAAACCCAGAGTTTCTGATTCAGGAGGTCTGGGGTAGGACCTGAGGACTTGCCTTTCTAACCAGTTCCCAGGTGATTTGGCTGCGGCTGGTCTGGGACCAGACTCTGGGAATCATTGTTCTCAGCTGTGCACTGCAGGCATGACTCATTGGCTCTCACCTGGGGTGAGGGTGCTCTGAGGTCCCCCAGATGGCCAAATGTCTGTTCCCTCTGAGGTCAAATTCCTTGACACTCAGCTGTTGCCAAGGGAATAAGGTCTTTGTTGACTTCTTTAGTCAGTTGTTTCGTTGACCAGACCCAAGCGGCCTCCTCAAGTTCAAACCCACTATTTAAAGACGTAGCGGGGGACCTGGAGACAGGAGAACTTTCTGTCCGTGTGTTGCAAACCTCTTCCCCATTCCAGGGGGTTCTGATCTGTGCATCTTACCAGAAAGGTCACCTTCAGGGAGGTCTTGCATTAGATACCATGGGGGTGGGGTATGTCCTGCTCAAGCAGATCGGAGCCCCAGATGTGGGGATTTCGGGGGCCCAGGCCTTCAGCTCCAGGCCTCTAGCCCCAGGCTGTGGCTGCTGTCACTTCAGGGATGTGGGCAGGGCCCTCTTTCCGGTCAGGCTGGGCCCAGCGCCATTCGCCACCACTGCCTTGAACAAGAATGACCACCCGGGCCAGGGCCAGTTCCCTGAAGTCCTTGAACCTGAGAGGGCAGGCAGCCAGATCTGGATGGGTGAGCTTAAGAAGATGAGAGATTATGAATTATTTCACTCGCTTCCTGGACCCTCCAGAGCAGGGACTCACTGACTTCAGGAGCTCTTTGCTTCCAGAAGCCAGAAACCCCCGCCTGCTGTCAGGCCCAAGCAGAGCCTTCAAGTCCCACTGGACAGGACAGCACCCAGAGTGGCCCCTGCAGGGGGCAGGCACACTGGGGAGCCTCGGACAGCCTTTGCGCAAACTCTAGCTCTCCACTCACCAGCTGGGCGGCCTGGGGCAGTCGGCTGTGCTATGGATGCTGCGATTCCTTGCAGGATGGACTCGAGGATTAAAGGAGAAGATGTGGGTAAAGCCCCGTGACTGTTCCTGGCACACGTTAGGTGCTCAACCAATGGGAGTCTCTATCATCAGCATAATAGTAGATATCAGTTGTGATCATTTAGTTATGTAAACCGCTTTGCCACGGTCTCCCTCCCATTTTCCTGCAGCCTGACAGACAGAACCTTGTTTATGCTCAAAAAAAAAAAAAAAAAAAAAGAGCACGCATTTGGCAGCAACTGTATTCATTTTTATATTCAATTCCTATTTAAGTGCCTTCTGTGTGTGGCCATGGTTCCAGGTCAGCGCTGTCCAGCATAAATATAACTCAAGCCACAAATCTGAGCCACATAAGCAATTTAAAATTTTCCTGAGAGTCCTACTTTTTTAAAAAAGAAAAAAGACATGGGTGAAATTAATTTCAGTAATATATTTTACCAAGCCCATATATTCAAAGTATTATCAACTAATGAGATTTTTAATTTCTATAATTTTTTTCAAGATTTTATTTATTTATTTGACACAGAGAGAGAGAGAGGGAGAGAGGCAGAGGCAGAGGGAGAAGCAGACTCCCCGCGGAGCAGGGAGCCCGACGTGGGGCTCGATCCCAGGACCCCGGGATCACGACCTGAGCCGAAGGCAGTCGCTTAACCAACTGAGCCACCCAGGCGCCCCAGAATGTGAATGTTTTATGTCTCTGTTTTTCATATGATTTCTTAGAAATCTGAATTGGCTTTTTTTACACCAAGAGCACATCTCCATTGGACTAGCAGAGTTTCCAGCACTCCCCAGTTGCCAGGTGTGGTGGCAGCTTCTATACTGGACAGAGCAACTCCATTACTGGGGTGACCAGACTGGAAATGAGGGAGGTGCAGGGTGCACCCACAGGGAGTTTAAAACTCCAGTGATCGGAGACAGACACGACATGAATGACTAGATTAGGTAGTCTTCAAGGGCATCCGGTTCTACAGAGAAAATAAATAGGACCGGGGGCTGGAGTACTCTGGGGGGGGGGGGTCAGGTCACCCCTGAGAGGTGGCATTGGAGCTGAGGCTTCAAAGAAGAAGCTAGCCAGGGCCCCCGGATGGCTCAGTCAGTTAAGCGTCTGCCTTCGGCTCAGGTCATGATCTCAGGGTCCTGGGATCGAGCCCCACATTCGGCTCCCTGCTCGGCGGGAAGCCTGCTTCTCCCTCTCCCCCTGCCTGCCTCTCTGCCTACTTGTGCTCTCTATCTCTCTGTCAAGTAAGTAAATAAAATCTATTTTTTTTTAAGATTTATTTATTTATTTGAGAGAGCGAGAATGAGAGAGAGAGAGAGCACATGAGAGGGGGGAGGGTTAGAGGGAGAAGCAGGCTCCCCGCCGAGCAGGGAGCCCGATGCGGGACTCGATCCCGGGACTCCAGGATCATGACCTGAGCCGAAGGCAGTTGCTTAACCAACTGAGCCACCCAGGCGCCCCAAATAAAATCTTTTAAAAAAAAAAAGAAGAAGAGGAAGAAGCTAGCCCTATGAGGCTAGATCTAGGGTGACAGTCCTCAACTCTGCCTGTGTATCAGACACTGGGCAATTTTTAAAAAATGCAGAGCCAGAGTCACTGTGGGTGAGGCCCTGGCATGGATGTCTTCTAAGAGCTTGCCGAATGACCCCGAGGCACGGCCAGCTTTTCTGTTCTGCTCAGTAGGAGCAGTAAGTGCAAAGGCCCTGAGGTGGAATGAGCAGAAGTGAGGACGGGAGAGAAGGGTAGGAGGTGAGTCTGGAGGGGGCAGGGGCCAGGCTCGCTGGCCCTTGAAGCCATGATAAGAAGTTTGGGTTTTATTCTAAATGTGACAGGAAGCCATTGCTAGGCTGGTAGAAGGAAAACTTCAAGGTCTTTTTGCCAAAATTGCTGGACACTCACATTTGTCTCTGTCTAAAAAAAAAAAAAAAAAGTACCACAGTACCATCTATTGCCCTTCACCTGGAAAGAAGGATCTCTAAAGCATCCCTTGGTTGGGGAAGAAAAGACTAGCTTCACCCCTAAGCATAAATCATTCCTACTTGGGGGCAGCGGGAAGGACTCACGGATCTGGTCATCCCCAGTCCCAGATTCAGGAGGGGATCTTCCATTATGCTCACTTCTCACCCCTACCACCCTCATGCCACTGGTTACTTCTCTTTTTACTTCTCTTTTATTGGTCTGTTAGGGCTGCTGTGACAAAATATCACAGATTTTGTGGTTTAAACAACAAATTATTTTCCTATGGTTTTGGAGGCTGGAAGTCCAAAATCAAGGTGTCGACAGGGTTGGTTTCCCGGAAGCCTTGGCTGGCAGATGACCACCTTCTCTTTGTGTCCCCACATGGTCTTTCCTCTGGGAGTGAACATCCCTGGTGTTTCTTGGGGTGTCCAAATAAGGAGGCCAGTCAGATTGGCTTAGGGCCTGCCTTCCTGACTTCATTTTAACTTCATTGCTTCCTTAGAGACCATATCTCCAAATATAGTTGCAAGCTGAGGTACTGGGGGTTAGGGCTTCGACATACGAGAACACAGTTCAGCCCATAACATAGCTCCAAGTGGCAGGTGGACAGAGGGGGACCAGGTGCTTCCCACCTCATCCCCTCACCTACAAGCAATGGTGATATCTGGAATGTTTAGGCGAAAGTCACCTTCTACTTGGAAAGCTCTCCAGCCATAAACAACCAGGGCAACCAAGGCAACTCAACCAGGGTGTAGCAGCTGATTGTCAACCCTGCCCCCCAGCCCTGGAGTCCAGACATATTTACTGAGCACCCACTGTACGCAAAGTTCCAAGTTCATGGGGAAATCTGTCCAGGTACCTCCCCACTCAGTAGGATAGATTAGAGAGGGGTGTACAGAGCCATGATATGAGGCAGATGGGACCAAATAAAATAGGAGGGGTTGGTCCACAGAAAACATTAGGTTATGGAGGAGGGAAGATGCCTTCCACTCAGTGAGGAACAGGACACTTCTTGGAAGGCGAGGCAATAGAGCTGGGTCTGGGGGAAAGGCACTCCAGGGGAGAAGCAGCATGAGTAAGCGTGTGCTGATGGGAATATGCGGAGTTATCCGTGGCATTCAGTGAGTGGTCCTACTGGACGTGGGTATGAGAGGCTTGCTTGCAGACACTCATCCCTCTCCAGGTGCCAGACCCTCTGCAAGGGGCTTCATATTTACAATTTAGTCTCCACCCCAGACCCAATGATGTAGGTATTATTCTCCCTTGTTTTACAGATGGGAAAGTCAGGGCACAGAGAGGAGAAGTCAATTCCACAGGGTCCCACAGCGAGAAAGTGACAGAGCTGGGATTCGAAACCAGGCTCTTTTTTTTTTTTTAATTTAATTTTATTTTATTATTATTATTTTTTATTCTTATGTTAATCCCCATACATTACATCATTAGTTTTAGATGAAGTGTTCCATGATTCATTGTTTGTGCATAACACCCAGTGCTCCATGCAGAATGTGCCCTCCTCAATACCCACCACCAGGCTAACCCATCCTCCCACCCCCCTCCCCTCTAGGACCCTCACTTTGTTTTTCAGAGTCCATCGTCTCTCATGGTTCGTCCACCCCTCCGATTTCCCCCTTCATTCTTCCCTTCCTGCTATCTTCTTCTTTTTTTTTTAACATACATTGCATTATTTGTTTCAGAGGTACAGATCTGAGATTCAACAGTCTTGCACAATTCACAGCGCTTACCAGAGCACATACCCTCCCCAGTCGAACCCAGGCTCTTGACCACTACCCCATGTTGAAGGAAAGTGAGGGAATAAAAGGAGACATGTAGGTTGGGGCCATATCATAAGGCATCTTCAAAGCCGGCGGAGGGTTTAGGCTTCCTTCTGCAGACACCTGGAGCCCTTGAAAGTTTCTGACAGGAATGTGAGACAGGCAGCTGAGCGTCCAGAAAGTGCAGTCCTGAAAGGGAATCATTCATTTACCGAGCCAGGGAAACTCTCCTTCCAGCAGCTGTCCTTTCTAAAGCTGCCTTGCAGATAAGAATGTAACTTTAGCAGCCACCCCCATGTTTTCATCTTTCTTTCCCCTCATAATAGCCAACATTTAGTCAACGCTATACCAAGGACTTTACAAGCATCTCATTATAATCCGCACTGAAAATAAAAGCCCAGTGAGGGCAACGCTCCTTCTGGCCCCATTTACAGATGAGACAACAGAGGCTCGGACAGGTGATACGATGGGTCCAAGACACCACCCAAGTCCAAGGCAGGCTCACTCCAAAGCCCACCATTTTGATAATGGTAGAATAATTTGTGTGTCCCAATGGGAACCAGAGAGAGAGGCTATAGAGCGGAACCTACTATGTGAGCCTCAAAATATTATCAGGTTGACGTTACTTTTTGGACTCTAGTCGGGAACACTGCATTTTATTCCCAGTGGAATAAGGAACCCCCGCTCCACCTCTACCCCCCCCACCCCTGGCATCTTCCAGGGCTGGGTGGAGACTGCCCACTCCAAGTTGCCTCCAGCCTTGGCAGGGAGAGAAGTAGGGAGCACATGAAACTGACCACATTCTTCCCTGCTGGCTGTCAACACACACCACCCACCCTGGGGTGGCCACCTGCTTGGCTGTGGAGGGGCGGGGCCATGGGCTCGTGGCCTCACCATTGGCACCAAGTCATCTGCCCCTTAGGACGAGGTGACACAGCTCCTGGCAGTGGGCCTGGTGGGCAAGGTGTTTTCTCATGTAACTGTGATCGTACAGGATAAAGGCTGGTGTAGCCAAGTCCTCAGCAATAAGGAAAGCAAACATAGCATTAAGACTCTGTCAACAAGAGTTTGGAAGGCAGGAGCCATCCAGGATATACAAGTTCGGAGGCTGCCACCTCCTCTAAAACCCATCTTTGGGGCGCCTGGGTGGCTTAGTCGTTAAGCGTCTGCCTTCGGCTCAGGTCATGATCCCAGGGTCCTGCGATCGAGTCCCACATCGGGCTCCCTGCTCGGCGGGAAACCTGCTTCTCTCCCTCCCACTCCCCCTGCTTGTGTTCCTGCTCTCGCTATCTCTCTCTCTGTCAAATAAATAAATAAAATCTTTTAAAAAATAAATAAATAAAAAATAAAACCCATCTTTGACTCACCCCCTCCCCAGGAGGAAAGGGAAGGTCCTCCTGCAGAAATAGTGGAGGAAATGGTCAGGCTGCCAGAGACCCCAGGCAGATTTTCCCAGTGCATAGAACAGCCCTCCCTTTGGGGTTTATTCAATATTCTTGAATTTAAAAAAAATGCGGGTGCCTGGGTAGCTCAGTCATTAAGCATCTGCCTTTGGCTCAGGTCATGATCCCGGGGTCCTGGGATCGAGCCCCACATCGGTTAAGCGTCTGCCTTTGGCTCAGGTCATGATCCCAGGGTCCTGGGATGGAGCCCCGCATCGGGCTCCTTGCTCAGTGGGGAGGCTGCTTCTCCCTCTCCCCCTGCCGCTCCCCCTGCTTGTGCTCTCTCTCTGTCAAATGAATAAACAAAATCTTAAAAAAGGGGGGCATTCAAAAAGAAAGAGGGTTTTTCTGGCAGCTGTAGCTTGGTCTACTGTCTGGAGCTTGTGGTCTTCTGGCTGGGATGGCAGGACAAGCCGGGATGGATAGAGAAACCTACAGAACGGGTTTTGTAAGAACACCCACCGTGTAAGAACACCCACCGCCTTGCACCTTGCCCTGCAGCTGGGGGGTTGTCTTTGGGTTGCAAATGGTGAGGTATTTTATCTAATCTGGCGAATTTCTGAGGCAAGGGAGGATCCTTGCTGAGTCTGTCTCCCTGTGCAGTGTGGCATGTGGAGATGGTTTTCAGATGGTGTGCAGACAAACATCTTTCATCTCATCAGTAATTGTTTATGTTGAGGTGTATTAGAAAACATATATAATTAGTGACATCGAACCTGTGATTTTGTGGACACTCTGTCTTAGGACAAAGCTAAAGTAGGTGTTTAAGTAAAAACAAGAGTGAGTCAACATAAAGAAAGATGGTACCCAGATACAGAGCACATCATGAAGGCGGCACTCAACGCTTGAGCCCTTGTGGTTTGAGCACATCCCGGGAACAGAGAGCCAGCCAGCCTTCCTCAGGTCCGGTTCTTGACCTGCCTTTGCTACCAGAGGCTCCTGTCTTGAGAGGCAAGCTTTACAGAGCCTCTTCACTCCTCCAGTGTAAGCTGGATTGAGAACCTGGAAGGTACTGGAAACAAACAGCACAGATGCATCATCCGAGTTCCTAAAGCCCGCAAGCTGGTCTGGTCTGGTCACTTTGGAACGTGGAAGTCCTGTCCTGCAACCTCATGGTAACTGCCCCTGATGGTTTTGCCATCCGCACCATAAGCCGAGCGTTTATTTTTGAAGTGAGATTTTTAAATGAATCTGTGTACCAGAGATTTCTTCAGACTTCTCATTATCACGTTGGCATGTGAAGGGGTCCCAGGGGTCTCCTGACCATTGTTTACAATCCTATTTATGTATAAGGGAGTCTTTTTTAAAAAAATGGAATGGTTCTGGGCTTTTGACTCTAAGCTCTTGGCCGGAGCTGGTAAAGGGGACTCTAGGGAGGTGGGTGACGGATGGTCACCAAGAAGAAGGTCCCCAGGTCTGTGCCCTCAGGATGTACTGAAGTTCAAGGTTCCTCATCCTTGGGGCCATTTTCCTGTGATCTTGATAACTTTCACCATCAGAAAAATGAGTTCCCATATCGTTTGCATATCACCACCAAAAGTGGAATGCCATTTGTCTGGTTGGCATCACGTGGCACACATTTACTTAATGGCTGCCATTTTCTTTCCATATTTGGAAAGTAATCATATTTTTTTCACTTGCACAGGCCTTTGAAAGAATAGCAGCTCATAAGAGCTGGTGCATGTAAGTTGCTGTGAACCAGGCACGGTTCTAGGCACCCTCGGAGGTAGATGTCATACTGTCCCCGGTATTCAGGTGAGGAAAGGGAAGCACAGACACGCCATGTAGCCTGCCCAAGGTCGCACACCACAACTGGACTCAGACCCAAAGCTTGGCTCCAGGGCCTGTGTCCTGAGCCAGCAACCGGTCCAATCATCCCAGGTCCGCCGATGGTGGGGGAGGAAGGCAGGTGTAAGCAGACATTCTCGGGGCCCTGGATGCCTTGTTACCACCGAGAGCATCCGTCCACCATGAGTGTGGACAAAGCGTTTCCTCCCAAATGCCTCTTTCTTTTAGAGGCTGTGATTGCTTTTCATGTGGTGCCTGCAAAGCCCGGGCATGCGGTGTGTGAGCTCTGAGCAGTGGTGTCTCCAGCGACCCCGGCCTCCACGGAGCTGGCTGGGGTGGGGGGGCGCAGGGAGGACCTCAGTGAGGGCTTCGGGTCTGGAGACCAGACCTGGTTTTCCAAGGACTCAGCTCCCTGCAAGGCGTGGCCCATGTTCTGCACCAGCCACAGCTCGGAGCACTTATCTGACGCCATGACTCATCTTTCATCCCAGGACCAGCCAGACTGGCACAGCAAGGCCGTTCGGAGCTGGGGGGGCGGGGAACAGGATGGAGCCTGGCGTAGGGTTAGGGTGGAGATGGTGGCAGGCCCTTGCCCCACACGCTTTGCCCCCCACCCAGCGCTTGCTTCCGTCCAGGGTCACTGCTCTGTTCTGAGCTCTCCTGGGCTGTGTTCAGTGCCCGCAACATTGGCCCACTGGGCTCCTCCCCTTTCCCAACACCCCAGATCACAAGGTTCATGTCCTAATTGGTCTCTTCAGGAAAGATGGTTTCATTTTGCTTGGGGACCCAGGGAGAGTACTGGCACCTGAGTCATCTGCAGGACACATCCCAGAAGGTGTGGGGAGGAGAGTGCACGGGGTGGGGTCTCCTGTCCCCCAGCTTGACGTAGCCGGCCTTCCACGGGGAGCCCCAGCCTCAGCCCCAAGATCGCTCAGAATTAGCAAACCAGGAGGGATGCTGTGTTCCAGGTCTGGCTTTGGCCTCTCCGCCTGCATCCTTGTGGGCAGGCACTGGCAGCGTGGAGGGTTGGGATAATCTACACCACCACGAGGTCTGCGTTAAGCAAGGAGCTTCATGGGGAAACCCACAAGGCCAAAGTCACCAGAGCAGAGATGTTTTTGATCTCTGAGGCTCCCCGCCCTCCTGCAGGGTGGCATGCCGGGGCGGGTGGCCAGGGTGCCTGCCGAGGTAGGGAGGGCTCCAGTCCAGGGGAGGGGGACTCCCAGCCCCCTGGGTCTTCCTTCACACGGGACAGGTGTGGAACGTGGCCTTGTCAGGGGCTGTGTGCATGGCTGCAGGTGCTGGCCAGGCTGGCTTTAGGTGCAGCTGTTTACCGAAGTTGTCTAGGAAGCTAGTTGCCAGCCGTGGGGACCACTAGAGATCTGGGGACCACGGGATTTCCCTTGGGTGAATACCCAGGGTCATTTTGAATAATTCTGCTCCTTAAAGTAACAATGATAATGATAGTAATTGCAGTCAGCATGTTTCAAGGCTTACTCTGTGCCAGGTACTTTGTGCAAAGTGCTTCCCATGCATTATCTCATGGAATCCTGACAACCTAGTAGGCACAGGTACTGTTATCCCCATTTTACAGATGAGAAAATTAAGTCTTGGAGGGCCAACTATTATTGTCATGGATCGAGGCCCTCCCCTGAGGAGACAGCAGAACCAGGCCCTAGCTGGGGTCTGACTGCCCTAACATAGGCCAAACCCTATGCCATCCACCCCCTGATGGGAACCTAAGTCACTTCTGGGTCCTTAACATCCAGCATTTGCTGGCCTGCCCAGGGCTGTGGGATGCACTTATCTGTGCCACGGATGGGGATTCCTCACAGCCCTTTTTTTTTTTTTTATTCTTATGTTAATCCCCATACATTACATCATTAGTTTTAGATGAAGTGTTCCATGATTCATTGTTTGTGCATAACACCCAGTGCTCCATGCAGAATGTGCCCTCCTCAATACCCACCACCAGGCTAACCCATCCTCCCACCCCCTCCCCTCTAGAACCCTCAGTTTGTTTTTCAGAGTCCATCGTCTCTCATGGTTCGTCTACCCCTCCGATTTCCCCCACTTCATTCTTCCCCTCCCGCTACCTTCTTCTTTTTTTTTTCTTAACATATATTGCATTATTTGTTTCAGAGGTACAGATCTGAGATTCAACAGTCTTGCACAATTCACAGCGCTTACCAGAGCACATACCCTCCGCAGTGTCTATCACCCAGTCACCCCATCCCTCCCACCCCACCCCCCACTCCAGCGACCCTCAGTTTGTTTCCTGCGATTAAGAATTCCTCATATCAGTGAGGTCATATGATACACCTCACAGCCCTTTGAGGGTGCTCCCTGTCACGTGGAATCCATCGCCCCACCACAGAGTGAATCTGTGGGATGCCTACCAACACGCCCCCATGTCACCCCCAGACGCCACCCCACAATGTGGTGCAGGGACCCCTGCCTTGCCTCCACGGCCCCCATGGTGGAGTGGTTTGCACCCCACCCACTCCCCAGCAACCTGTCACTGGGCCTGTGAGGTCATTTCCAGTTTGGGGGGATTACAGGGTTGCAGTCACCATCCTTACAGTACACACACACACACGTGAGCACACGCGTACCCACACATTGCAAGCATGCACGCCTACATGCGCCAAGAGTAGAACCACTGGGTCCCGGCTGTCACATTTTAAATGTACTAGAGACTACCAAATACTCTCCGAATGACTACACCAACTCAAACCCCAGTGGCGTGCAAAGGTATGCTTCTCCCCAAAGCTTGGCCGATACACCTGGTGTCACAAAACATTTTAATCTCTGGGTATCTAATGGCTGCCGTACAGATATTTTTTGACCGAACTCCAATCAGCGTAAATTCTCAAATGTAGTTACTCTTTTTAATTGTTTGGTTCTGTCTCCTGTGGGCATGTAGGTTGTATAGAGGCAGGGATTGATTGATTTCTTTACTCTTTGTTTATTGCTACATGCTCAGCGCCTAGAACAGCCCTGATCACACAGTGCGGGCTCAGTAAGTATTTTTGGACTGAATAAATGAATAGATGAAACATGGACGCGATCCAAAATACAAAAGATGCAGAAGGAGTAACTGATTTCAAAAGCCTCCTTCCCTGCCTGTACCCCCCCAGCCACCCAAGTTCCCCTTCTCTAAGGCGATTCACGTTACCGCTTTCTTCGGTAGCCTCTCCAGGATAGGCTACGTACACCCAAGTAAATGTCTCTATACTTCTATTTCCCTTCTTTTTTTTTTTTTTTTTTTACACAAATGCACATAGGCTTTATCTACTGTTCTGCCCTCTCTTTCTCACTTAACGATGTACCTTGGGAATATTCTCTGTCTCTGATCAGCTCCAATAAGACCATCGTGTCTCCCCTCCTGAAGGGGCCACTTTCTTATCCCCTCCATCAGTCACGCTGAGTGTGACTTTATGGGAGGACCCCTAGATGCCAGGGTGCTGCAGCCTTAGGCAAATGAGGTGCATACATACTGGTGGAGGAGGCGGCCCACCTCATTGCTACACTGCAAACTTCCCCGACACCCACCAGAGCGGGGGCAAGAAGTCAAGTGTCCCATCAAGCCTGTCGGTAGAAGTGGCTGGAAGCCAGGCAACCTGGTTTCTATATCCAGCTCTGCCTCTGACTCACTTTGATGGTGGATAAGTCCCTCTGGCTCCAGTTACCCTCTCTGTGAAATGGGCATAATTATGCCCACTCCAGCGTACTTAAAAGGAGGGCACGAGGATACGTGACGAGATGCTTCAGCCAGGTAGAAAACCACAGAGAATTTTCTAAAGGGTGATAAGCAAGATGATTTTAAGTTCCTCTTTTCAGAGAGACTCTTTTTTAAATAGCGAAATTATTTTAATAGGTATTAGGAAAATATGGCTAACACATCAAACTTATTTCCCAGATAGGGCATTGCAGAGGACTCATAGTATTACTTAGGACAAGGCTGAATGTCTTTATGCCAAAAAAGTGAGTTCTGGTGTTGTTATACATTAAGTGAATAATGATACAAGTGCTTCAGCAAGTTAGCAAAAGTTGTGAGGCTGGGATGCAAATGGCTGATGTTTGGGCAACACTGAACTAACAAGTGGGGGGAAAATAAAATCAAACTTATAAATTCTTTTTTTTTTTAAAGATTTTATTTATTTATTTGAGAGAGAGAGAATGAGAGAGAGCACATGTGAGGGGGGAGGGTCAGAGGCAGAAGCAGACTCCCTGCCGAGCAGGGAGCCCGATGCGGGACTCGATCCAGGGACTCCAGGATCATGACCTGAGCCGAAGGCAGTCGCTTAACCAACTGAGCCACCCAGGCGCCCTACAAATTCTTATGTGAAACCCATTTTAAGGATGTCTTTTTATTTAATGCAAACATATAGGACACAGTAAATCAGGTGTCAATAAACTTTTTCTGTAAAGTTAATTCTATTCCGTAGTAGTTAATAGTTTAGGTTTTGCTGGCCCCATATGTAGCAGATTCCTTTAAAAAAAAAAACAAACCAACTCTTTAAAAACGTAAAAACCATTCTTAGCCTCAGGTTCCATACAAAAACAGGCCTTGGGCTAGATTTTGAGCTGAAATTTGCAGATTCTTGTAGTAAATTAAGGAGCTAATGGAATGTAATAGCCAATAGGGCCCCCAAATACAGGTAAAACAACCTGAAGGGGACCCATGTATTAATGACTCTTATTTCTTTATTTATTTTAAGATTTTATTTATTTATTTGAGAGCAAGAGAGAGCATGAGCAGGGGGAGGGGCAGAAGGACAAACAGACTCCCTGCTGAGCAGGGAGCCTGATGTGGGGCTTGATCTCACAACCCTGAGATCATGACCTGAGGCGAAGTCAGACACTTAACTAACTGAGCCACCCAGGTGCCCTGACTCTTATTTATTAATAACATTAATGTTCTACTTACTTCCCCTATTCCAGTTGTGATGAACTCATGGATTTTTATGCATTTAATATGTTTCAATTAATTGCATTTTTTAAAAAAGATGCTCAAATTCTCCCATCTTTGCCAGTGAGGACCCCTTCAAGGAGTCCTTTTGACCTACCCCAGTAGTCTTTGATACCTTCCTTTGCTTTCTGGTATGAGATATCCCAGGCTCAGCCTGTACATTTCCTGCACCAAAACTGGTATCTGCCATTTTTCCAAAAAGCCCTGGTTCCTTTTTCATCGGGAATGGTATTTAGAGACCAAAATCTGGGTGCCTGGAATGCACCTAATATTTGCATTTATAAATAGAAATGATGCCCAGGGTATGTCCTGGCCCCTGGAGAGATTCCAATCGCTCCCCTAAAAAACCCTCTTCACCGTCTCCAGCTTGGTACATTGAGCCCCATCCATGACTCCAATCCTGGCCAGGTGCTCGAGAACAATGAGTCAGTCATGTTCTGGGGCTGCCTGCCCTAGTGGAGGCAGAAACATGAAAGATTTTTCAATAACCAGAGTCAAATCCATTTTCAGGCTAACCTTCAATTAACTATGAAAATCCAGCTACCCAGAACTCTTATTCCCTGATAACCTTGGATAATTGAGGTTTTACTGCAAAAAATAAGTACAGGGGATTTTAATGAAAGCATCTGACCTACAATTTACAGGGGTCACAAAGTCAGATGTGCACATAAGCCAAAGCAGGGAATTTTAAAAAATGAGTAAGATGAGCTGAGTATAAGAAAATAGGGAATTGGGGGGGATTTGGGGTGGGCCAGGGAGCATATGCTCCATCTTAAGGGGGTGCTGCCACTATTCAGTTCAGGCAGAATGTTGCCCCATGCGGACAACTGTCAGATATTTGTGATTTTTCAAAACATAAAGAAAAATCTAGATTTTTGGGTTCCCGGTGGCTCAGTTGGTTAAGCGACTGCCTTCAGCTCAGGTCATGATCCCAGGGTCCTGGGATCAAGCCCCGCGTTGTTGGGCTCCCTGCTCAGCGGGGAGTCTGCTTCTCCCTCTGACCCTCCCCCTCTCGTTCTCCCTTTCTCAAATAAATAAATAAAATATTTTTTAAAAAAGAAAAATTTGGATTTTTAAGATGTGAACTCTCATAAGTTTGAAACGACAATGGATTTAAGTGTTTCGTTAGAACTTTAAATATGTTATGTACAACACATTATCTCCATTTTAAATATAGTGTTTGAAAAAAATAAATATAGCGTTTGATGAGTTTTTACAAATGTATACATCCAACTAACCACCATCTCACCCAAGATAAAGAACAGTTTCATCACTTCCCAAAAGTTCCCCCATGTGCTTTTCTAATCAATCCAGAACTTACCCCAGACCCAGGGAATCACTGATCTGCTTTCTGTCCCTAGAGATTAGTATGTCTTTTCTAGGGCTTCATATAAATGGAATCAGATGGTATGTACTCTGCCATGTCTTGCTTTTTAAACTCAGCACGTTTCTTTTTTTTTCTATCCACCTGTGTTGGTGTATGTATCAATAGTCGGTTCCTTTTTTTTGCTGAAGAGTATCCCATTGTATGGATGTGCCACAATTTATTTATTCACCTGCCGGTGGCTGTTTGTCTTGTTTCCAGTTTGGGGTTATTAATGAATAAGCCTGCTGTGAATATCTATGTACAAGTCTTTGTGTGAACATGTTTCCATTCTCTTAGATAATTAAAAGTGGAATTGATAGGTCATATGATAAGTGTCCATTTAGCTTTCTGAGAAACTGCCGAACCGTACCATTTTGCATCCCAACCAGTGGGTAGGAGAGATCTAATGGCCCCACATCCTCGCTAACACTGGGAATTGCCCGTCCTTTAGGGGGTGGGAAATGGGGTCTCACTGCGGTTTTGATTTGCATTTCCCCATGACTAATGATGTTAAGCATCTTTTCATGTGCTCATGGGCCATTCATATATCTTCTTGTATGAAGCGTCTTTTCAAATCTTTTGCCCATTATTTTGTTAGGTTGGTTGCCTTCTTATTTGGTTGTAAGAATTCTTTATTCTGCATACGAATTCTTTGCAGACATATTATTACAAGTGTTTTCTCCTAGTGTCCTGCTCTTCCGTTTTCTTAATGGTGTGTTTTGAAGAGCAGATTTTTATTTTACTATTTTAATAAAGTACAATTTATAGGTTTCTTTTTCCTTTCATGATTCATGACTTTAGTGTCCTATCTAAAAGAGCTTTGCCTACCCTAAGATTGCACAGATTTTCTCCTACACTTCTTCTGGATGTTTTATAGTTTTAGCTCTCGTGTTTAGGTCTCTGATCCATTTCAAGTTAATTTTTGTATAATGTGGGGTAAGAGTTGAGGTTCACTTTTTCTTACATGGACCTCCATTCGTTCCAGCATCTCTTGGTGAAAAGACGATCCTTTCTGCATTGAATCAGCTTGGCACTCTGTAGATCTATGTCCTTCCTCTCTCTTCTATTCCATTGATCAAGATGTCTGTCATGACACCAATATCACACTGTTCTGATTATAGTACTTTATGGTAAGTCTTGATATCAGTATATGCCCTTCAACTTTGTTCTTCCTTTTCTTTTCTTTTTTTTTTTTTAAAGATTTTATTTATTCATTTGACAGAGAGAGACACAGTGAGAGAGGGAACACAAGCAGGGGGAGTGGGAGAGGGAGAAGCAGGCTTCCCGTGGAGCAGGGAGCCCGACGTGGGGCTCAGTCCCAGGACCCTGGGATCACGACCTGAGCCGAAGGCAGACACTTAACGACTGAGCCACCCAGGCGCCCCTGTTCTTCCTTTTCAAAACTGTTTTTTTTCCCCCTATTGTAGTTCTTTTGCTTTTCCATATAAAGTGTAGAATCAGCCTGTCAATTTCTGCAAAAAGTCTATGGGATTTTGATTAGGATTGAATCAACTCCAGAGATTAATTTGGGGTTGACATCTTAACAAAACTGAGTCTTATGACCCATGAACATGGTATATCTTTCCATTTCCAATTATTTTGAGTAATATTTTTTCTTTTTCTTTTTTTTGAGAGAGGGAGAGAGAAGGGGTGGGGAGGGGCAGAGGGAGAGAGAGAATCGCAAGCAAGCTCCACATCCAGCTTGGAGCCCAACACTCGATCTCACAACCCTGAGATCATGACCTGAGCTGAAATCAAGAGTCGGACACTTAACCAACTGAGCCCCTCAGGCGCCCCCTAATTTGAGTAATATATTTTTAAAAAACCACTAAGGATGCCAAGACAATTAAATGAGGGAAAGAATAGTCTTGCTGTTGGGACAAGTGGGTATCCACATGCCAGAGAATGAATTTGAACCCCTACCTCACCCCATATACAAAACTTAATTCAAATTAGGGACACCCGGCTGGCTCAGTTGGAGGAGCATGTGTCTCTTGATCTCTGGGTTGTGAGTTCGAGCCCCACGTTGGGTGTAGAGATTACGTAAATAAATAAAACTTTAAAAAATTAATTCAAATTGGGTCAAAGACCTAAATAGAAGAGGTAAAATTATAAAACCCTTAGAATAAATCAAAGGAGTAAATCTTTGTGACCTTGGATTATGCAATGAATTCTTAGAGATGACACCAAAGCACAAGCAACCAAAGAAATAGACGAATTGGGCATCATCAAAATTAAAAACTTTTGTGCTTTAAATGAAGTGAAAAGATAACCCCAGAACAGAATATATTTGCAAATCCTATATCTGGTAAAGGACTTATATGGAATATATAAATAACTCCCACAACCTAATAATAAAAAGACAACCCAATTAAAATATGAGCAAAGCACTGAATACATATTTTCCCAAAGATATATTGGCTGTATAATGGATATATTGGTCAAGAGCACGTGAAAAGATGGGCAACATCATTAGCTGTCAGGAAAATGCAAATAAAACCAGAATAAGATGCCCCTTTACTCCCACTAGTAAGGCAAGAATAATTTTTTTTTTAATTGAATGATAACAAGCATTGGAAGAGGATGTGGAGAAACTGGAATCCTCATACACTGCTAGTGGATTTTGAAAATAGTGTAGCCACTTTGAAAAACAGTCTGTCAGTTCTTCAAAAGGTTAAACATAGAATTACCGTACGATTCAGTGGGTATATCCACTCCTAGGTATGTACCCAAGAGAAATGAAAACATATGTCCACACAAAGACTTGTACGGGATTATTTATAGCAGTACTACTCAAACTAGCCAAAAAGTTAAAGCAATACCAATGTCCATCAACTGATCAATGGATAAATAAAATGTGATATATCCCATAATATGGAACATTATTTGACAATAAAAAGAAATGAAGTACTGATCCATGCTACAAGATGGATGAACCTGGATGTCTTTTAAGAAAGACATAATGCTACGTGAAAAAGACCAGTCACAAAAAAAACACATTAGGTATGGTTCCATTTATATGAAAGGTCCAGAAGAGGCAAATCTATAGAGACAGATCCTGGAGCTGGGAATGGTGGAGGGAGAAATGAGGAGTGACCCTAATGGATACAGAGTTTCTCTGGGGGGAGATGAAAATGCTTTAAAATTTATTGGGATGGTGGAGTAATTCTGCGAATATACTAAAATCCACCGAATTCTACACTTTACATGCATGAGTTATCTGGTACATGAATTATAGCTCCATAAAGCTGTTATTTTTAAATGAGAATTCTAAAAATGAATACTGTGCCCACAACAAAACCACTTTTGCAAACCCAAGGCAGCTCCTAGGGCACGAGTTGCAACCTCTCATTCAGAAGGTTTGGAAGAACGGACCATAGGAAGAGCATTTATGTGTCCCCTTGTCAAGATAATAGGTAAAGACACACACCTGTGTTCCCAATTGTCCTCCCACCAAGAGACTGAGTCAAATCTCAGGACAAACTTGTCTCTGAAAGCAAGTGTGTGTTTCCTCTTTTAAGAAAGCAGAATCAGTTGTACACACCCTTCACTGTTGTATTTGAGGCCAGGAACATTTACCACCAGCGTAGGCCAAGGTGTTGACGCAGTCGGGGACTCTCCGAAGCATGACCACTGTTCCCGAGTCCATGAGTGGACTCAATCTCCCCTTGGCTTGTTTGGGTCGGTTTAAGCCTTAAGTGGAGTTAAACCTTTCTACCAAATACAGACCATCTATCACCTGGGCGGTGAAATCTGATGGGAACAACATAAAGTTGTTTGTAGCACTGACTGATTTGTACTTGGTTAATGGCCCAAGGGACTGAACGAGGTAGGAGATAAGCCGGTACTCCACCAACTTCTGTTACTCATCTACGTCTGTCCGTTGTTTGCTGCGTGGCAGACTTGTTCACTGGATATTTTTCTTTAAGCACATTTCCCATTTTTTTTACTTAAGTGTATTTGTGAATGGAAAGCAAAGGCCAGTATCTCTTGCCATGAATAGGAGATCCCTCTTAAAAAGAAACCCAGTGAGGGGCGCCTGGGTGGCTCAGTTGGTTAAGCGACTGCCTTCGGCTCAGGTCATGATCCTGGAGTCCCGGAATCGAGTCCCGCATCGGGCTCCCTGCTCAGCAGGGAGTCTGCTTCTCCCTCTGACCCTCCCCACTCTCATGTGCTCTCTCTCATTCTCTCTCTCTCAAATAAATAAATAAAATCTTTAAAAAAAAAAAAAAAAAAAAGAAACCCAGTGAGGGCGACTGGGTGGCTCAGTCGGTTAAACACCTGCCTTTGGCTTGGGTCATGATCCTGGGGTCCTGGGATCGAGTCCCGCATCGGGCTCCCTGCTCAGCGGGGAGTCTGTTTCTCCCTCTGCCCCTCCCTCCCCCCACTCATGCTCGCTCTCTCTCTCTCCTCTCAAATTAATAAATAAAATCTTTACAAAAAAAAAAAAACAACCCAATGAAAACAGAATGATGTGAATTCCAACTAGATACTGTTGCCTGGTAAAGTTCTGAGCCTGAGGCCTCATGGTTAATCTGGGAGATAAGCAGGGGTTAAATAGATGCTCAGGACCTGTCTGTACCAAGCCGACTTTTTCCTTGGCTGAACCAGAATGATTAAATGAGAATGGCAAAGGGGAGACATCAGAGAGGCCCTTTGTCTGGTTCTTCCGTGGCAGTTTATTGGAGCCTCATGTGCTTCTCACCTATTAGGCCTTGGGGTGCTAGACTATAAAGACAGACAAAGCCCCAGTTCTTCCCAAGTTTTGTAGTAGTGGATAATAATGTCTAAGAATGAAATAACACACGCACCACCTTGCAGTGCCCCAATCATGGTAAACACGTAGTGCTTTGATGGTGCCCTTGGAGCTGTTATTACTATGATCACTGTAACTTTACTTTCCCAGAGCAGGGAATGGGCCATCTAGGGAAAGATGGGAATTGGGTTAATCTGTGAACGTCCTTCTTAGAGCCATGATGGCCTGAGCAGGCACAGGGAGCTTGATTTCCATCAGCGAGCAGAGGCATTGGAGGAGAAAGTCTTTAATGCTTTGGCAAGGACGGTGGGGGATATTACTGTGTCAGAAAATTAGGTCAGCAGTGAACATGCTTGAGCAAGTTTAAGATCTCTGTTTAGATAGGAAGGTCTGGCATTATCCATTTAGCTATTCTGTGGAATTCCAGGCACCGTGCTGGGCTTGTCAGGAATACAGAGCCGCTACTCTCAGAGGGCTTATGATCTCATCAGAATGAGAGGCCATAGCCAGAAGTGGGTATGACACGGGGTAGAATGAGGTGAATTTCTTTCTTTTTAAGATTCTAATGGCTGCAAATGACAGATACCCAATTTGCATCACCATAAGTAAGAAAGAAGGGTATTGATTCTTGTATCTGCTGAGTCCAGGAATAAATGGCTTCAGGAGTGGCTGGATCCAGGTGTTCAAATGTCAGAAATCACTCTCTCCATCTTGTGGCCCTGCTTTCCTCTGTGTTAGCTTTAATTCTCAGGCAGTCTCCCTATTTGTGGTGCCAAATACCACCAGCTTAGTAGTCTTTGTTAAAAAAGGAGTCTCTGCCTCAGTTAGACCAGCATAAAGTCATAGAATTGAGTCTCAACAATCCACACGGGGGTTAATGTGAGCACCCCTCAGACTAGGGGCAGAGCCAACCTGGCAGCTCACACCAACTGAGACTGGGGGAGGGGCAGTTTCCCTGAGGACACACAGAGCCGGAGGGGAGAGGGGTGAAGAACGCTGGAGCAGCAGGCATTGCACTGCCCACCACAGTGCTCCCTGAAAGGGAGCGGCTCTGAGAGGAGGGTGAGGGTCCCTCCAGCCAGGGAGTCAGGACAGCTGCAAGAAGGAGGTGGCCTTTGGCTGGCCCCGGCTCCCGGGATAGAGCTGGGGTGCTCCAGCAGCAGGTTCCCTCTCTGTCTCAGGAGAGGGAGGGAGGAAACAGGTACTGCCTGAGAAGCCATCATGGGCCAGGCTCTGTGACACATCTCTGGGTTCCTCTTCACAAGAACCCTGTCCCCTCATGCAGGTGAGGAACAGAGTCTCAGAAAGAAGGATTAGACATTCCTCGACAACCCACAGCTAGCTCCCGATGTGTCCGGACCCACCCTTACCCCATTCCAGCCCATGTCTTTCCAGATGGTGGACTGGATGGCATCACGCCTCCACGCCTCCAAATCCTAACCCACGAGGTCCTGCTCACCTCTCCAGGCTCCCTCCTCCCGCGTCCCCTCCACCTGAGTGCCCCCCTCCACTCCTCTTTCCCTAGTTAACTCTGTGTTCTTTAACTCAGCTTCTCCGGGGATTCTCAGAACTGGGGTGGGGGTGGGGGGTGCCAGGCATTCATCCACATGCTACATATTTTCATTCGGTCTTCACAACAACCTCTGAGGGAGACTCATTATTATCCCCATTACAGACCAGGACACTGGGGCACCGGGAAAGTGATTGGCTCAAAGTCACACAGCTAGAAAGTGGTGGGGCTGAGATTCAAAGCAGACATTTCACCTCCAGAGTCCTGGCTCTTCACCACCACCCTTTCAGGGTCCCACCCCTTCCTACCATGTTTCATAACTATGCATTTTGGATGGACTATTTGAAGAACATCCGTCTCGCCCGCCAATAGCTTGTAATGAAGGTAGCTGATGGGGCACTTGGGTGGCTCCGTCGATTAAGTTTTGGACTCCTGATTTTGGCTCAGGTCATGATCTCAGGGTTGTGAGATCGAGCTTCACGTTGGGCTCTGTACTGGGTGTGAGGCCTGCTTGAGATTCTCTCTCTCCCTCTCCCTCTGTCCCTCCCACCCCCACTCACCCAAGCTTGCTCTCTCTCTAAAAAATATATTAATTAAAAATAAAATAAATAAAAATAATAAAAATAAAATAAAACATAAATAAAAGTAGCCGACATATTGGGCACTTAGTCTGAGCTAGGTACTGTATTTAGCACGTTTTGTGCATCAGGTACCTGTTTCACCCTCTCAGCAATTCTGTAAATGAGGTACAATTATCCCCACTTTACAGATGGAGTACCTCAGGAGTTGGGAGTTTAAGTAACTTGTCCACTAGGCTAAAAATTCCCAGAGGGCAGAAACCTTGTTTGTTTTGCCCATCATTGAGTCCAGAGGGACTAATTCAGTGCCTGGCATACAGTAGGCATTCAATAAATGCTTTTTGGTTGGATGCATGGAGGATAGATGGCAGGAAGGGAAGGGAGGGAGAGAAGGAGGAGAGGGAGGGAAGGAGGGGAGGGAGGGAAGGGGAAGGCGGTAAGGAAGGGGAAAGAGGGAGGAGAGGGAAAGAAGAGGGGAGGGAGAGAAGGGGGAGAGGGAGGGAAAGAGGAGGAAGGGATTGGGAAGGGGGAAGGGAGGGAAAGGAGGAGGGGGGAGGGGCACGGAAGGAAGGCGAGGGAAAGGGAGGGAAGGAGGGGAGAGAGGGATGGGGAAGAGGGTTGGGAGAGAAGGGGAAGGGGCAGGGAAGGGGAGGGAGGGGAGGGGGAGGGAGAAGGGAAGAAGAGAAAGGAGGAGAGAGCAAGTTGGGGAGGGAGGCTGGGATGGGCGGCGCCGGCTGCCTGTGTCGGGTGCCCAGGCTCTGGCCCGGACCGGGACGGGGCCGCCTGGGCCGCGGGCCGCGCGCTGGATCTGGTTGCGGGGTGTCGGGGTGTCCGCGCAGGCGCCGCGATGCACCTGAAGAAGTACCTGCGGAAGTGCCTGCACCGGCTGCAGAAGGGCCCGGGCTACACGTACAAGGAGCTGCTGGTGTGGTACTGCAACAACACCAACACCCACGGCCCCAAGCGCATCATCTGCGAGGGGCCCAAGAAGAAGGCCATGTGGTTCCTGATCACGCTGCTCTTCACCTCCCTGGTCTGCTGGCAGTGGGGCGTCTTCATCAGGACCTACCTGAGCTGGGAGGTCAGCGTGTCGCTCTCCATCGGCTTCAAGACCATGGACTTCCCCGCCGTCACCATCTGCAACGCCAGCCCCTTCCAGTAGGTGGTCCCTGGACTGCGGAGCTGGCTCTCCCCGCCTCCCCGCCTCCCTCCCTCCCTCTCTCCCGTCCCCCTTTTTTCTCTCCCTGCCTCCCTGCCGCCTCTCCTACTCTCCCTCCCTCCCTTCCCTTCCCTCCCTCTGTCCATCTCTCCCCCTCCCTCTCTCTGTCCTCCCCCTCTCTTCCTCCCCCTCCCTCTTTCTCTCTCCCTCCCTCTCCCCCCTTTTATCTCCCCCCTTCCCTTCTCTTCGTTTTCCTTTTCTTTCCTTCCATCCCCCCTTCCCTCCTTTTTCTCCTTCTCTCTTTCTTTCCCTGTTTGCGTCATCCCTTTGCAGCAAGTACCTTTCAAAATTCATAAACTTCCTAGGGACACCGGGCTGATCAGTTAGCAGAGCATGCAACTCTCGATCGAGGGGTTGTAAGTTTGAATTAATTATAATCACGATGATAAAAATATATATATAGCAATAGTACATCAAGGGCTGATGAATTGCCAGGCAGTATGTCCATTGCTTTTTGGTTGATTTATGTAATTCCAGTCCACACAACCACCCTAGGTGTGGGCATAACTGTATTAGCCCCAATTTATGGGTGGGGAAATGGAGATTCAGAGAGATTAGGGAACTTGCCCAGAGACACACAGCAAACAACTGTGGCATGGGAACCCAGGCCTGATCTGACTCCAGAGTTGCCACCGTGCAACCACGTGCTGGCAAGGCCTCTGAAAGGGACATGCCGGGACCGACCTAGCCAGGGTTGGGGAGGGGCAGGGGTCAGTCAGAGGAGAACAAGGCATAAGCAGAAGCGAGCTAGGTGGGATGCAGAGTGGCCCAAGTGGAGGACGGCTGCCGCGGCCCTGGGACGAGACAGAGTCTGGTGCTTTCAAGGAACTGCAGAAGGGCCAGCGTGGCTGAGTCACAAGGAACATTCTTGTCCAAAAGAAGGTCCTGGAAGGGAATTCTTACTTCCTGATTACATGTCTAGTGATCAGAAAGTCCCTTCTTTTTTTTTTTTAAAATTTTATTTATTTGAGAGAGAGAATGAGAGAGAGCACATGAGAGGGGGGAGGGGCAGAGGGAGAAGCAGACTCCCTGCCGAGCAGGGAGCCCAATGCGGGACTCGATCCAGGGACTCCAGGATCATGACCTGAGCCAAAGGCAGTCGCTTAACCAACTGAGCCACCCAGGTGCCCATAGAAAGTCCCTTCTTTCTAGTAATCGGGCTCCTGCCTGCTCAGGGCCACTCCGGAGAACCTGTAGTCATCATAGTACAACACCGCCCTGGACAGGCACGGTTCTTGGTGCTGGAGAGACCTCACCTCACCTATAGTCCTCCAGGGTAAATAATCCCCCCATCTTGTAGACGAGAGAACAGAGCCTCGGAGATGCTAACTTGCCCCAGGGGTCATACGGATACCAAGTGGCATGGCAGGATTCGAACCCAGACCTCAGGCCATGACCCACCTTGCTCGACAGCAGTGTGGACATCCGGGCTAACCTAGCAGCCCCCATCCCCATAGCCCACCGCCCTCCCCGAGCCCTCCTCTTGCTGTGTACACACAGGTGGCTGGTTTCATGGTCCGGGGACAGGAGGTGTCCGCAGCTGAAGCCGATCTCAGCTCGGGCCGCTGTACCCCTTTGTACCAGGACGTGGGTATGTGGCCAGGCGTTAACACTCACTCCCTGGTCTGGACACATTTCTGCCAGAGTGACCGGTCACCATTTCCAATATGGGAGCCTCCGGAGGCTGCGAGAAGCTGCTGGAGCCCAGCCCCACACTCTCACCCTCCTTCTCCCTCCTGAAACTGGACCCTTTTCCCAGAGTCGCTGCTGGAGAATTGGAACCAGGAGCGGTTAGGAGTCTTCCTCCTTAGAATTTGAACTTCATAAGGAAAGGGACCCCATGTGTCTTGTTCGCTATCATATCCTCTGTGCTTTGCACACTGCCTGGCGCCTAGTAGGCGCTCACTGCATACTCCGTGGATGAAGAAGTGAGCGGTGGGTAGAAGGAGTCACGGATGCCTGGGCGGGTGGGTAGAGAGGCAGGGGGCTTGGACAGAACACTCTCCTCACACGTGGTGGCTGGCAGCCACGCTGGGGTAGGGGGACCCCAGACTGCGGTTGCCCTCTGCCCCTCAGCTGCCCTTGCCCCCCTGACTGGCCCCCTCCCCACCCAGGTATTCCAAAGTCAAGCATTTGCTGAAAGATCTGGATGAGCTCATGGAAGCGGTCCTGGAGAGGATCCTGGCTCCCGAGAAGAGCTACGCCAACGCCACTAGGACTCTGAACTTCACCATCTGGAACGACACGCCGCTGGTTCTGATCGACGAGCGGAAGCCCAGCCGCCCTGTGGTCCTTGACCTCCTTGGGGATGTCCACAATGGCTCAGCAAGCAGCAGCCCAGCGCCAGGAAGGACCTGCACTGCCCAGGGGTGCAAAGTGGCCATGAGACTAGTAAGTGGGCCCCGGGCACACATCGAGCAACAGACCCTTCCCAGGGAGGCTGATGGGATTTTCTTTCCTTTAATAATCTGGGTCTTGGGCGCCTGGGTGGCTCAGATGGTTAAGCGTCTGCCTTCGGCTCAGGTCATGATCTCAGGGTCCTGGGATCGAGTCCCGCATCGGGCTCCCTGCTCCTTGGGAGCCTGCTTCTCCCTCTGCCTTTCTCTCTCGCTCTGTCTCTCATGAATAAAAAAATAAATAAATGAAAATAATCTGGGTCTTGCTGGGGGAAAGGCAGGCTAGAAGCCAGTGCCAATTTTGTATGTTTACAAAGCTTTTTTTTTTTTTTTTTTTTAATAGCGCTGGTATGTTAGTCAAGACACTATTGGATGCAAGTGACCCAGGTCAAACTAGCTTAAGCAAAACAAGGAATTCACTGGCTCACATACTGAGAAGTCCAGGGGTAGAATGGGTTCAGGGATTCAAATGCTGCCATCAGGACCCTAACTCACTCCATTTTTGTTCAGCTTTTCTCCCAGTTAACCTCACTCTCTGGCAGGCTCTCTCCATGCAGAAGGCCTTGGCAATGCCAGACCTACACCCCATCAGCTCAGCACTCTCCCCCGAGAAACAGAACTGCTGTTTCCCAATACCCTCAGCGAAAGTCCTGGGACCGACCCATTGGGTCACATGCTCAGCCCTCAACCAATCACCGTGCGCCGGAGAATGGGCTCTCATGATTGGCCAGTCCTGGGTCATGCGCCCTGGAGCTGGGTTGACGTCAGCCTCTGCCACGTGGACCCAGTGAGGGGGCGAAAGGGTGCTTTCCTGAAGAAGGAATTAAGCCTTGCTATCAAAAGACAAGAGCATAAATACCGGGGAGGTGAAAACCCACAGCCTTGCAGTGCCGGCCGATGCCAGAGCGTAACCGCCCTGCGCGGGGCTGCTGCGATGGCCCCCACTCCTGGGGAAGCGGAACGGGCCTAGGGATCTGTATTGTTAGCAGCCTCCCTGGTGATTCGGATGGTCACCCTTGGGTGGGGGCCTCCACCGGGTCGGGGCTCCCCCTACATCTCCGAAGAAGCAGCGAGAAGTCCGAGGCTCCAGAGGCCCCGTGCCCTCTCTGACCCAGTGCCCTACTGGTTTTTAGCGTTACCCGGCCTCCCGTGTCTGGCTCCTCATCTGTGAGGCAGGCTCGTTCCGGGGGGCTGCCCCGGATCTCGGGGTCAAGCCCTGTGTGTGCGCACGCGGTGCATGCTGTGTGTGTGTGTGTGCGCGCGGGTGTGCACGTGTGGTGGGGAGGAGAGTCTGCTGGCCTCAGTTTCCTCCCGATGATGGAGTAGGGTTGCTGTACAAAGCGAATGCGGTAATAAGACAGTCCTCAGAACAGAGCCTGGGACAGAGTGAGTGTTAAGTATTATCGTCATCTCCCTAAGGAGAGACGAGGAGACCTCCAGGAACGGGCCTGAGGACAGTGCCCCCGGCCAGCCCTGGGGAAAGCAGTCTCACAATGCGGAGAAGCTCCTCCCGGCCTCCGGGGTTCCAGAAGGAAGGCCCACTGTGAGCGCCGGCAGAGGCAGAGTGGCTGAGGCCAGAGGCCTGGGGCCGCCGCAGTGCTGTGTCTGCACGGGGACCTGGGTGTCATGGTGGGCCGGCTGTTGGGGGGGGGGTGGCTGCGCCCCTCACAGGGCTCAGGCTGACAAGGCCCAGCTCCTTCCCCCAGTGAGGGAGAGGGAGCCTTGAGCCTCGAGTCCTTCATGGTCCACACGGCCTCCAGGGAGCTGCCTCTGGAAGTCTTCGAGGAGGCCGGCAAAGGAGTCAGGGGAGTTGGAGGGTCCAGGTGCGTCTGTCTGTGTGGCCACAGGAGCGTGAATGTGGATCAGCTAGGTATGTGCGCCGGGAGAAAGTTTGGATATGGGTGTGTGTGGTTGTGACCATGACATCGTGTGGCTGTGAATGTCAGGAGGTGGGCGTGTGCGTGTGTGTGAGTGTATTTGCTCATGCATAAGACTAGTATGGGGGTGGCTGGCGACCGTGTGTGAGACCTAGTGACCCAGCAGCCATGTGTGAGGGGACAGCCCCTGAGCCCTGTGAGCGTGGGGTGAACACATTCTCCACCGGCTCAGCAGCCGCTAGCCCCGGCATCGCGGTGCCACCAGGGGAAGGGCAGCTGGCCCTTGGGGACAATGGCGGGGGGTGGCCAGCATGCCCTGTGCCCACCAGAACCCCACTCGGCTTCCGCAGTGCCGCCTCAACGGGACCGTGTGCACTTTCCGGAATTTCACCAGCGCCACCCAGGCCCTGACGGAGTGGTACCTCCTGCAGGCCACCAACATCTTCTCACAAGTGCCCAGGCACAAGCTGGTGGAGATGGGCTACCCCGCCGAGCGGCTGATCCTGGCCTGCCTGTTCGGGCCCGAGCCCTGCAACTACAGGTGAGAGCCGCCCCTGGCCCAGCCGGCCTGCCCTCCCCGCCCCCCGATCACAGCCCCGCGCGGCCACGGACCAGCACCGTGTCCTGTGCCTCGGGGTCTCTGGTCGGATCTCCTGGGGCAGAGCCTGAGACAGGGATGTGTGGAGGGCCCATGACGCACGGAGGGACTCGCTTTAGGACACGTCTGTAAAGGAAAGCGGATGGGGAAGTAGGAAAGAGCTCAGTGTGGCCGTGGTCTCTCAGGCGACATCTCAGCATCCAGAGCATCAGCCACACCAAGGATTGTCCTCCTGAGGGTCCAGCCCTTTGTCCCGGCTGCATCAGTACCTCGTGGGGGGTGGGCTGGGGTCCCCTCACTTCCCAGGTAAGGGGGCTGCAGGGGGGGCGGCTGGGAGCTGTTCGCCCCCCACAGCCAGCGGGCACCCCAGCACCTCCTGCCCTGGTTCTCATCCCAGACCATCCGGCCGCCGCCTCTGCTTCCCGGGAGCGGGGCTGAGTTGGCTCAGCTGGGCACTTAGAACGGGGCCCTGGGATTGTTCGCTGGCATCCCTGACAACCCCCAAGGTGGACAGGATGGCAGACTGAGAATAATGTTCACCCCAAAAGCCTGCGCCTCCTTCACACACACCCCCCCCCTGCTGCTGACACCCCCAGCCCCGGGCCCTAGCATCTCTGGGGCGGGACCGCTGCCTGGAGGCTGGGCCCACGCAGAGCCGCGGCGGCAGGGCCTCGGGGTGTGCGGGGCCCCCGTGGGCTGGTGTCCTGTTGGTCCAGGGCTCCATGGTCTCGCACTTCGGGCCCCTGAAGTCCGCGGAGTCCTGCCACGTCTCATGAGTGACAGGCTTCCCGTGTCACCCTCCCAGGGACGGTGCCTGAGCCCTGCGCTCCCTCCACCCGTGAGCCTTCAGGAAGCTCTAGTGAGAGTCTGCTGAACGCCGCAGGGACCCTGTGTCCCCCAAAACGCACAGGGGCGGGCACTGTACAGGCCGTGTCAGGAAATCCAGGGCCGTCCGCCAGAGGGGCTGCACACCCGGCCGCCCGCATGGCGTGAGCTGGAAAGGTGTGGCCGCAGGTGGAAAAGCACAGGCCGGTGCCCCTGCTGACGGGACGCGTCCTGCCATTGGTGGCGGCATGGCTGGCTGCCAACCCCTCGCTCTCAGCCGGTGGCCTTTGCTCAGCGCATCCCTGGCCAGACGCTCCTGGTGGCCCTCCCAGAAGGCTGCAGGCAGCCCATGCACCGGCGTGTCACATCCGCGCCGTCACCTTTGCCCCCTCGGCTGGAGAGAGAGAGGTCAGGCTCTGCCTTCAAGCCTGGAGCCCGACTGCTCAGCGAGAAGAGCCCTGGCAGGGGGGCCGGGGGTCAGGTGGGAGCCGCCCATGATCTTCCGACACCGGGACCCCGCTCAGGGCCCAGGGACCTGACGGTAGATCCCCGCAGACCCTAACGGACCCCCCCTTTCCCACCTAACCCCCAGGCCCCCAGCCAGGGCTCTTCTCACTGAGCAGTCGGGCTGGGGTCCCCCAAAGAGAAGCGGAGGAGCTGTTAGAGGAGAAGGGGGAACGGATGGCGTTGGGCAGGCAAAACACCCAGCGTCGGCCACGCCGCTTCTGTGGTGTGGCTGTGGCTGGGGAGTAACTCTAGCGAGGGGGTCAAGGCTGGGCTGTGGGGTTAGACCCCCGGGTTCAAATCCTTGCCCTGTCTTACAAGCCGTGTGACCCTAAACAAGTTTAACCTCGATGGGCCTCGGTTTTCCTCTTCTGTGAAATGGGGTAATAACATGCCTACCTGGCTGGGTTATTGTGAGTGTTCAGTGAGGTGATATGCCGGCCTCAATAAATAATAGTTAGTATTATCATTAAACCCACATTTGATAAGGAACTCATTATTCAATAATAATGCTAACAGGTATTGAGCCCTGCTGATGTGTCAGGTGCTATTCTTAGCACTTCACAGGTATAAAATTCATTTAACCCTGGCCACAAGCCCATGAGAAAGGTACTCTTATGTCACCCCATTCTGTAGGAGGCAGCGAAGGCCCAGAGAGGTTCAGCGACATCTCTGAGGTCACACAGCTGGTGAGCAGCTGTGCTGGCAGTCTCGGCCACCAGAAAACCAGAGCATCATCGTCCCTCCCCACCCATGTCTCCCGAGCCTGTTCTTTGTCACCTGCCTTCCTGAGTCAGCCTCAGACCCGGGGCCAGAGGACACGGGCCTCCCTCGGCCCTCCCAGCGCCGGGCTCCAAACACTACGTCCCCGCTTCCGCACTGTCCTTCTGACTCCATCCTCTGTCCCTCGCCCGTGGCGAAGGCTCAAGAAGCAGCAGCTGTAATTAGGGAAAAAGGAGCCACATTTGGACCCTGATGCCAAACTGCCTGGATTTGGATGCCAGCTCTGTGGGCTGTTGGGCACGCTTCTTGGCCTCTCTGGGCCTCAGTATTCTCATCTGGAAAATGGGGATCGTGACATGGCCTCATAGGGCTATCGTGGGGATGGAAGGACATATATGGTGTGTTACAGAAAGTCCTTGATTTGGGTTTATACAGGTAAGATGGGTTTAGGGGAAGAATAGCACAAAGGTGAGGTGTCCTCCTCATCACATCGTACGCTGGGAGGGACACCACCTGGGATGTTGACCTTCCTCACTTGGTTACGGGGCAGGGGAGGGGGGGACAGCCTTCTTCATCGCCAGGTAACCGTCTTCCCTTCCATGGGGAAGGAGTCGCGAAGTTGAGCCCACACTCTAGGGGGGACTCGGGGACAGGGGGCCTCGGCTCCTGGTCTCCCGGAGACAGGAATACAGACTATTTGGAAATCTTCTGTGGGGAAGAGTTCCCTCCTCTCTGTTCCTTCATGTTATTCACTCATTTGTACCGGCACGGACTTGTGTATATTTGGGTTGTAATCGCATCCCACATTATTTATTTTCTTACATTCTTCCAGCTCGGGCCAGTAGCAGCTCCTCGCGTCTCTTTGACATGTCCCCATCTCTCTCTCTCTCTTTTTTTTTTTGACTACTTCCTTCCTTTCTGGCACCTCAGATGCCCCAGCTCTAGAAGCAGCCGTTTCTCTGAGGAGCCCTGGTTCCTTTTATTGGAGAACGGTATTTAGAAACCAAGATCTAGGCATATATAAGCAGCAGTAGCTTGTTGTTACTGCTTCAGGGACCGGCTCACTAGCTCCCACCCTGGGAAGCCTTTCCCGACCCCTACCACACAGTACCACCGCTGTTATCCTGCTTCCTGCCAGGATGCTCTACCTCTCTGGTCTTTTCTGGGGGTTTGCCCTGGTCTCGGGCCACATGCCTGACACCTGTCCCGGGAAGGTGTTTTGGGAAGAATGCCTGGCTCTGGGGCAAGAGTCGGCGGGTGCTGAGAGCAGCCTCTCCAAGTAAAGGGCATGACCAACAAGTAGGTCGTTGGCACACACAGCGAGATGGAGAGAGAGCACAGCCACGGGCAGGAGGGGATCCGGCTGCGTCCTGAGCCGCTGCCTGCTCCTGGGCTGCAGACAGACGGCTTCTTGGGAACACTGTGTCCCCACACGCCTGGGGCGGGGTCTCGCTCTCCAGAACAGTGCCCGGCTTCAGCCGGTTTGCCCTGCTCTGTTCCTCCTGTGGCCCCAGCCCTGATCCTCCACAGATGGAGACTCCCTAGTACCCGCCCAGAGCTATTTCTTCCCTCCGGGCCTTTGCCTGAGCTGTGCTCCCCACCCGATGTGCCCTTTCTCCTCGCTGCCCTCCACGCTGCTCGCCTACCTCTTAGCCAGCCTTAAAAGTCTCAGCTCAGGCCTCCCCTCCTCCAAGAACCCTTCTGTGACCCCCACACCCCCCCACACACATCCCAGGGAGAATGAGGTGTCACTCCTCCAAGCTTATCTCTGTTGGTCTGCTTATCACATATTCTAATTTCCCCAACAAATATTTACTGAGTGTCTGTCTACTGTGGGCCAGGCTCTGAGGGCAGAGTGGGGAGCGTGGCAACCAGCACTTGCTGAGTATTTCCATGTGCTCGCATCCAACCCTCGCCTTCGTCCTGTGGGGCGGGTGCTCTTACCATCCCGGCGTTACAGGTGGGGCGGGCCAGGCTGCTCAGCCACGCAGTGACAAAGCCAAAACTGGAATCCAGGCAGGCTGGCTGCCCGGCCCGGGATCCTAGCCTCTAAATGTTTCCTCCCTTGAGGCAGACAACGGCCCTCCCTGGGCTTACCTTCTAAAGCAGAGGGCTGCTGATAAGCAAGCAGTTACCTAAAGATCCTTTCCGATTTTGACCGCATGCTATCAGGGAATAAGCAAGTAGAAACGATCAAGTAACTGGGTGGGGAGGTGACTCTGCCTGGGGAGTGCGGGGCGGCGGGGAGGGGTGGTCTCAGTGCAGGTGAATCCTGAAAGATGAGGAGAAGCCACTTATGTGGCCAGCTGGTCAGAGAATATTCCGGGCACAGGGGCCTTGAATTCAGAAACATCTCGGAATGCTGTTGGAGTGTAACAGACAAGGGGGAGAAGACCAACCAACGTAGGGTGTTTGCGTTTCCTTCTGTGAGCATTGAGGAGCCTCTGGAGGGTTCCGAGCAGGGGTGTACCCTGGCCCGATTCACAGTTCAAACCATCGCCCTGACCGCTGTGCAGAGGAACATCCTACTAGAACAAGAGGGAAAAAAAAAAAAAGAACAAGAGGGGTAGCAGAGGCTCCTGCAGGAGGCACGCAGGGCCGGGCACTGGTGGCTTGAACCCTGTTGCGGGGGGAGCCTCAGCGATGGAGAGAGGAGGACTAGCCAGAGGCAGGTTCTGGAAGGGGAGCAGGGACAGGACGCTACTCCGAGGCCCTCGCCACGCTGGGTCCCCCCGCCACACAGTGAATGCCCAGGGCAGGACTCTCTTGTTCACCTCAGTTGTCCCCAACCCTGCACCTGCCTCAGTAAACACTTGTGGAGTGAAGAAATGTGATTTCTTCCTGATTTCCCTTTCACTATTGAGGACATTGAAGCCCAGAGATGGAGTAAGCCGCTCACATCTGCCCAGGGTCAACTCCCAGCTTGGATGTTACAGCCTGCCCGGGACCCACCTCGTTCTGCCAGCGCAGGGATGGGGGGGGGGGGGCGCAAAGGTGGAGGGAATGGCTTCCTAATCTCAACATTGGGGCAAATAACAGCTGACCTCACGGGGTTCCTGTGAGGATCGAATGAGCGAATGTACGCAGAACTATGCAGCACCGGGCTGGCCCCTAAAAGTGGCACAGTGTTTCCAAATCCAGGGCTTGGAAGACAATATTGCATTTCGGTGGCTGTTTCGGCACTCAGCCCCCTTCCTTCCTGTTTTTAATAAAACAAGAAAAACGAAACAAAACCACGCAAAGACGTTGTAAAGCTATTCCTAACAGAGACCCGAGGAACACTTACAGACAGAATAGAGCACGATGACCTCACGTGGACGCGCCCTCCCGATCCCACAGCCACGACTCTCTTCCCCTCTTATCCATTCTGCAGCAAAGCCCAGACTCCAGGGTCTTTCACCCGTAAAGAGCTCAGAACGTATCTGCAAGACTTTTTTTTTTTTTTAAACCAAACCACAATGCCATTATCCCACCTGAAAAAAAATTTTTTTGACAATAATTCCTCAATACCATCAACTCTCCAGTCGTGTCCACGCTCATAAATGTCCTACCTTTTTGCTTGTTTGTGTGTGTGAATCAGGATCCAATTAAAGGCAGCACATTGTGATTGCAACCCAAGTCTTTAAAGTTTCTGTTCATCTGTAGGTTGTGTCCCCTTTCCTCTCTCACAGGGTATTTATGGAAGGAACTGGGGTGTTTATCCTGTTGCATTCCCCAAGGTCTGGATTTTGCAGGTTGACTTTTCTTTGGTGTCTTTGAACCTGTTCGTCTGTCTCCAGTATTTCCTGAATGGTGGTTAGAGACAGATGCTCGGTCCTGTTTGGGGAGGATTTTTATGTTTTATTACCAACAGCAGTGGGTGTTGCCCAAAGCCATTAATTCATCCGGGGTGTGAAATATTGATCCATTTACTGCCTCTCCAAGGATTAGCTGGGTCAAACCAGAACTGTTTTAACAGCTATATGACAAGAAAAAAAAAGTCAGATGGAGGGAGCCATAGATTAGAAGAAACTTGAAAGGCCTATCAACCAATCACATGTTAACCTCATTTGGATCCTGATTTAAACAAATAAATTGTAAAAACAAAAATCGACATGTAGGAGATGGTTAGAGCTTTGAACTGAATATTTAACAATATTAAGGAATTTTTGTTAGTCATGTTTAACATTGTAATAGCAGTATTTTTAAAAGAGTTCTTACTGCGTGCCTGGGTGGCTCAGTCATTGGGCGTCTGCCTTCAGCTTGGGTCATGATCCCAGAGTCCTGGGATCGAGCCCCGTGTCGGGCTCCCTGCTCCGCGGGAAGCCTGCTTCTCCCTCTCCCACTCCCCCTGCTTGTGTTCCCTCTCTCGCTGTGTCTCTGTCAAATAAATAAATAAAATCTTAAAAAAAAAAAAAAGAATTCTTACTTTTCAAAATACATCTGGAAATGTTTACAGACAAAATCATGACGTCTGAGATTTGCTTGAGAATAATATGGAAGGGAGATGGGGCAGGGCAGGTAGAGATGAAGCACATTAGTGGCCCCGCCGTGATGATTCTTGAAGCTGGTGGTGGACTTCACTGTCTTGACTTTTTTTGTGTTTGAAATGTTCCATATCCAAAAAAGTCTTTTTTTAACTGAATTCTTTGAAACTAAAGGATACCATTGCTACTGCTGTGAGCATCTTTATGGAAACGTTTCTTGTGGTAGTTGACTTATTTCCTTAGGAAACATTTCCAGTACGTAAGAGAGGACGCTGTATAGGGTCCCACATGCCTCCTTATAAAGCTGTGTCCTTCCTCAGCCTCTGGGGGGCCCTCTCCTGATTCATGCCCTCTCCAACCCACCATGTCAGCCACTTCCCTCTCTGAGTTCCGGGCTTACCCAGCACACCTGGCTGGGTTCTGCGGCTCCCCTCCGCTATGCGTCCTGGACAGCAGATGGTCAGAGAGGCACCGGCTGGGGTGGGCCCTGCTCTCTGGCTGATAGTGTTTCTTTTAGGAACTTCACATCCATCTTCCACCCGGATTATGGCAACTGCTACATATTCAACTGGGGCATGACAGAGAAGGCGCTCCCTTCTGCCAACCCTGGAGCTGAGTTTGGTAAGTCTTGGTTTATCCTGGGGCTGGAGCCATGGGGCTTGAAATCCCCACCTCGTGGGGCTAGAAGACCCAGTGACCACGAGCTGTCAAGGGGGAGGGCCGGGATTAGATAGGAGGTGGCCCACAGAGGGGCGGCCACAGTTGGGCCTCTTCTGTGTGCGGGGAGCCGTTCCATTGTCCCTGCAAAATGAACAACCCCTTTAAATTTTTAAAAAGAAAGGAAGAGTTTTATTGGAACCCAAGTTAGGAGAGCTGCTGGTGATACACAGTCTTCACAAGGAAGAGAGTGCTTCAGGAAAGAAATGTTTGGAGCAGGATTATATATGGTTTTTACATAAAGGGTTACAAACCATCATGACCAAGGCCGTTCCGGAAAGTGACAGACTTTATCCTATGTTTTTAGTGCGTGCAAGGCTGTATGACTTTGATTTTATGGCAAACAGTGTTTGTTTGTTTTTTTTTCCTTTATGTTTGGAAAGCTCCTTTTTGATTATTTAACAAAGGAGATGTACAACGTGTGCCACTCAGGGTGGAAATAGAGCCTCTGAGGTTTTGATGGAGTCATTTTGACCTTGGTAAATGTTAAACTATAGCTTCCCTGAGCAGGACCCACGAATGCTAGAAAATTGCAAATCTCCTTTATGATCCTCCCAGAGCTCCCATCAATGCCTGGGCTAGGGACCAGTGCTCCCATTTTGCTGCTGAGCCCAAGCTCCTGGGCCCCGGGGGAAACCCCAGCTCCACCACTGACCCCCCGGGTGAGCCTGAGCTCAAGACTGACCTTCTGGAAGCCGTGGCTTCCCCGTTCAAAAACAGTATACGATAGCCTAGGAGAGCCTATTGTGTGCGCTGCACGGTATCATTGTGACATGAGGCCGTCACCCGCTTAGCACAGTGGCTAGCGTGTCCTACGTGCTCAGTATATGCTGAATATTCTTTGGAGGCTTAAAGAACTTGCCCAAGAGCACCCAGCTGACCTGTAGCAGAGCTCATACTCTTACTGAGCCTCATTGCGATGCGGTTCTTGAATGAGACAGAGAGGGGGTGAAGGAGTAAACAGAGCGAGAAGCGGTCGATGAGAGAGGCCACTGTGTTGGCCCGTCTCTGGGGAAAGACTCATGGTGGCCTCAGGATGGCTTCGGCGATCCTCCCTCCCCTACCCCACAGCTTCTGGCCTCCCCAGCCTCTGGGAGGCAGGCTGTCATTCTAAGTCTCAGGGCTGTTGGTCAAGAGGGGCCCAGAGGGGATGCTGACCGCCCATCACCCAGCCCCTGAGCCCCTGAGGTCACTGTGTATCACAGAGGCGCCGGTCACCTCACCTTGCTTCACAGGGGCAGATGATTAGGACCAAGGAGCTCAGCTGCCTGTGTTAGAACCCCAACAATGCCCCTTCTTTGCTGGGTGACCCTGGACAAGTCCTTTCCCTTCTCTGTGCCTCAGTTTGCTCACCTGTAAAACGGGGATTATAATAATACCTTTGCTCTTGTGAGCACCAGTGAGATCATGCATAATAAAGCACTTGGCCCAGCACTCAGCACGTAGCAGGTGCTCGATGAATGCTAGCCTGTTGTCCTAGCCACTCAGCATGGCCCTATGGTGGTGCCTAAGATATGGGGTCTAGTCTCTGCCCTCAAGAAGGGAACCATCCGGGGAGGGGGGGATGGAAGACAGACAATAAAAGATTCATATAAGTGAGGTATGTACTTGGGAGGAATATTTCCAGAGCTAGGAGACCTAGTCTTGGTAGTCAGGGAAGGCTTCTGGAGGAAGTGACACTTGGGCTGAGATCCAAAGGAAGAGCAGGAGGTTCTAGGTGAAGGGTAAAGGGGGCGGGGACATGATCCCAAAGAAAGGAAACAGCATTCTTGAGGGAATAACATTTGCGAAGGCCCAGCAGCAGCAAGGAGCACGGAAGCCAGCAGGGATTGAATGATGAGAACGAGGACTCCTAAGATTTCAGGTGGAGCAGGGCAGTCCTGCACCCCTGGACCTACCTGCCATGTGGAAAGAGCTTGCAGGGCTTGGGGGGGAGGGAGAGGCAGGGTGGCTTGGGCTAGGAAGGGGGCCTTGGAGAAGGCAAGAAGTCTCAATTTTCTTGAGGGGCAGCCAGCTTCCTGCGTGGGCCCTAGAGGTCTCCTTAGCTGGGTGGGGAGGGGGCCCGGACAGGTGGGTGTGTTGGGGAGCGAATTGAGGCAGCCCTCGGCCCCACCTTCCCACAGGCCTGAAGCTGATCCTGGACATAGGCCAGGAGGACTACGTGCCCTTCCTCACGTCCACGGCCGGTGCCCGCCTGCTGCTTCATGGGCAGAGGTCCTACCCCTTCATCAAAGACGAGGGCATCTACGCCATGTCAGGGACAGAGACATCCATCGGGGTGCTGGTGGTATGGCCACAGCCCGAGGGCAGCCGGAGGGGGGCTGAGGGTGGAAGCTTCCCTCGCGGCCCATTCCCGCCTTGTCTTCGGGCTGGAACCCCGACCAGGGCCAGCATGCTCTGGCGGAAGGTGGGCACGCTCTGGCACCTACTGGGGCCCGTGGCATCCCCACCGACCCCCGTGGTGCTTGCTGGGAGGGAGGCACACACGGAGCAACCTCTCCGCACACAGGACAAGCTGGAGCGCAAGGGGGAGCCCTACAGCCAGTGCACCGTGAACGGCTCCGATGTCCCCGTACGGAACCTCTACAGCGACTACAACACGACCTACTCTATCCAGGTGGGAAGACAGCGCGGGCCCCGGGCTCCGGGGACCCTGGCAGTCTGCATCTACCAGGCCCGAGGCCTCAGGGCTCTGGGGGAGCTGGTCCTGGCAGGACGGGCTGTACCGGATTTTTGTGGGTGACCACAGGGCGGTTTGGTGGGTTTTGTGGCCTTTGGGGCTGGGGAGCCAGTCCCGTCCCTGGGTGCCCACCAGGGCCCGGGGCCGGCCACTGCTCGTCCCCACTCAGCAGTTGTGCCCGTGGGGATGCCCAAAACACACGGATCTCACTCTGGGGTCTCCCAAAAAGAACGCTTATGTGGGAGAGATGCTGTGCTAAGGGCTGGCCCGTGTTACATCATCCTGTGATCCTGTCTACACCCCACGGGGTGGTAGTAGCATTTATTAATATACTAATAATAGCATTTATCATATATATATGTATATATGATTTACTTGTTATAAGTACTAATATACGGAGAGGAGCAGGCTCATCACGTGCTAGGCAGGCCCTGTTGCAGGTACTTTACATACAGGGATTCATTTAATCCTCACAGCGATGCTAAGATGTAGGTAATATTACGAGGAAGGAGGAAATCAGGGTGTACAGGCCCCAGTACAAAGGCCTCATCGACTTAGCTGAGAAGTCCCTCTTTGTATCCGGCCTCGATCTCCCTTGCTGCAGCTGGGGCTTCCCTCTCACCGTGACCTCCAAGGGCAGCCCAGGGGGCCTGTCCCGAGACCCAGCCCCAGTGGAGAAAACCGTCTAAAGTCTCCGCACAGGTGACGACCGTGACCCCTGGCTGACACTTCTTCCCCAGCCCGGGCGGCCTTGGCAGATAAGGAAGCTGAGGCATGACGGGGGGGGCAGTATAGGGCCTGCCTCTGTGCCTGCTAGCCCTGAGCATGGCATGGGCTTCCCTTTTGCCTGGAAACCTCCCCCCCCCCACCGCCCACCCTGTCCCGCTGACCTGTGCGCCCCACACCCTGACCCAGCTGGTTTGGCTGCCTTCTATCTGGAGGGGCTTCTGCCTGCAGTGGGGGACTTTGGGAAGCTTCCGAGCTAATGAAGGGATAGACAGCCAGGCAGCACAGGGAGGTGGGGAGCATGGAGAGGGAGGCCACAGAGGCATCCATCAGGCTCAGCCTTAGAGACCTCATTCCAGAAAAAGCTCAGCTCTTGCTTCATCCGGTGCAGCCGCCCCTCTGGCCAGAGACCTTGGCAAAGACCCAGGCACTGGTCGGGTGCTCTGCTTGCATCCCCCAACCCCCCGGCCTCTGCCGTGGGGCCTAGAGAGGACTCCTCCTTTCCGGGTGAGACGGTGAGGCCTGGAAGAATGCGAGACCCCGGCCCAAAGTCAGAGCTCCTTGTTGGACCCCGCTGGCCCCCTTGCCCCTGCTCTGCTCCTCCCGGCTGGACCCGCAGGGAGACCACAGCCCTGTCAGGGAGAACAGGACAGGGCCTGCTAGGCTGTGAAGAAGCAGCGCCGGGAGTGGGAGTAGCTGGGACGGAGCAGGCTGGCTTGGTGGCCGGTGGGGCAGAGCCCAGAGCAGGGGATAGCAAGGGTTGGAGCGAGGGCTCCTCCACACGCAGGACTCGGGAAGCTGGGACAAGTGGAGACACAGGAGTACCAGCCACTTCCATTCCCCATGCGGTGCCAGGCTCTCCTGACCTTAGCCCACAGGGGCGACTGTCACCCTGCTCCACCCGTGAGTGACCGCAATTGGCCTCCGAGTGCGCTGGAACCAGGCTGGGGTTACCTGAAACCCCAGCACAAGTAGAGAGTCATCCTCCGCAGTCCCCAAGGCGCCAAACCCACTCTTCCTCCCCCTGCCCCCACGAGGGGACACTCTGCTCCATCAAGGCTGGCAGCCCTGTTAATGAGACCTATCGAAGGTTGGCTACAGTATTGGGACCAAGCCACCCCTCCCCATGTCCTGTTTGGGGCCCCGGCTCTGCAAGGTGGGGTCCTCAGAGAGCTGGGTCTGGCCTGAGTCCCTCTGTGGGGACCAGGCACTGAGCAGGACAGCCACGCCCTGGCTGCAGGGGCCACGAGGCGCAGCTCCTCAGCCGGGGAGACTCCTCCCCTGGCTCCCTGGCTCCCCGGCTCCCCGGCTCCCCGGGCCTCAGCATTATCTCCCCCGGGGCCCCTACCCCGGGGCTGGGACGGGGCATCGCAGTCACGGCTGTGTTCTCCCGCCCTCCCACCGCAGGCCTGTATTCGCTCCTGCTTCCAAGAGCACATGATCCAGAACTGCAGCTGTGCCCACTTCCTGTACCCACTGCCCCATGGGGAGAGATACTGCAACAACCGCGAGTTCCCAGACTGGGGTGAGTGCAGAGTCCCGGGCACTGGCGCCCAGGGCCGGCTGGGGCTCTGACCACAAAGCCAGGGGCAGAGCTCCACGTCCTCAGCAGGGCTGGGGGTGGGGCCGGGCCTGCGCCTCCATGGCCTGCAGCCCGCTCCGCCCCGGGCCCCCTCCCTCCTGTGTATGTGTGCCC
>NW_023270758.1:1231370-1321895 GCF_011800145.1 Mirounga leonina | reverse complement strand
GCAGCCCGCTCCGCCCCGGGCCCCCTCCCTCCTGTGTATGTGTGCCCCGTAAATGCCTGCACACGCATGAGCTTGGCGTGCAGCGGCTGGCGAGGGCACATGTGTGTGCGCACATGGGAGAGGGCATTTGTATGCTCGTGTCTTAATGCACAAAACTCGGGACCAGGTCTGCACGTGTGTTCACACATGGGCGTGGATGGCTTCCAGCGTTTTCATCTGTGCACGCTGGTTCGTGTGCCCACATGGTGTATGCGCGCATGCACCCACAGTGCCACACGTATGAGCCTCAGCATGCGTGTCCGTGTGTGTGAGCTCACTGGGTCTCTCCGTGGGGTGCTGGGTGGGAAGGGAGACTGAGGAGGCCTCCAAGAGTCTGAGGCCCGACGCCACAGAAGGAGGAACCCTGGCGTCCAAACATGACGGATGTTGTCGGAGGCAGGGGGAGTCCCACCACCTCATAAAACCAACGAAATATGTAGCCAAGAGGGGGGAACCATCCCTTTGGACCACCCATCCCTTCATGCATGACTCCATCTCCCTGACCCCCAGCCCTGAGTGGGGATGACAGAGGGAAAGCTGCTTTCATCCTGCTGAGCTGAGTCTGGGCTGTCTGGGGAGAGACTCCCCCAGGCCAGGCTGGGGCGAAATGGCTGGACATTGGGGGTGCAGGGGCGGGGGAAGGGATGACCCTCCATGGCAGGAGAGCTTGGGCAGAAACAGCGCCCCCTCCCACCGAACCATCGGCCTTGGGTGGCCATGGCCAGGAGGGCAGGGGGCAGCCGGAGGCTCAAAGGGGGAGAGGAAAACATCTAGAAATCCCCTCCCTTAAGTCTCACCCCTCCCCCCCACCCCTGTCTTGCTCAGCCTATTGTTACTCGCACCTGTGCATGAGCGTGGCCCAGAGAGAAACCTGCATCAACATGTGCAAGGAGTCCTGCAAGTGAGTGGGGGGCATGGAGACTGGGGGACGGGGGTGGGGGTGCGGAGACTTGGGGGGCAGGGGTGGGGAGCAGTGCTAGCAAGGATAGCGACAGCCACAGAGCTGCCTTCTCTCTTCCAGTGACACCCAGTACAAGATGACCATTTCCATGGCCGACTGGCCTTCTGAGGCGTCTGAGGTGAGGTGGTGGAGTGGCCAAGCTCCTGGCCGCCCACCTTTGGGCTGGGGGACAGGTCTGGGCACAGGTCTGCACGCTGTCTGTCCCTCCAGCCATGTCTCCCAAGGCGCTGTGCTGGGGACACAGCAGTGAAGGAGAGAAGCACAGCCCTTTGCTCTCAGGGAGCTTACATTCTAGTGGGGGAGACAGACAACATGCGGAAATTAGATCATTTCAAAGTGTGATAATGGCACGAAGTAGACAGGATGAGCGCAGAGTAACCAGGGGAAACCCCTTTAGACAGAGTGGTCAGGGAAGACCTCCCTGCAAAGGCGACGTTTGAGTGAAAGTGGCAGGAGGAGCTGAGCTGGCCTGGGCAGGGCTGGGGAGGAGGATCCAGGCAGAGGGACAGCACCTGCAAGGGCCAGAGGTGGGAAAGAGGCGGCGCAGGATGGCTGGGCATCTGGGGGAAGTGTCTGGAGCCCAGAAGGCCTTCTCCCAACAGCAGCAGCCAGGGGGCACCATTACCTTCCTCCTCTCTGTGCCAACACACCATCCCTGGGCCTTCGGGAAGCTTCGGGGCTGTGTCCCCGACCCGTAGCAGGGCCCATGATTGGGAGGGGGTGCTGGAGGTGCCATTTTTTTTCAGCTGCCTTCTTGGATTCCAGGATTGGATTTTCCACGTCCTGTCTCAGGAGCGGGACCAAAGCACCAATATCACCTTGAACAGGTGAGCCTAGAGTCTGGATGGGGCTAGAGAATGCAGAAAATGGGAGGAACCAGAGCCCCAAGGGAGGGGTTTGGATATAGGGCAGCTCCTCAGACACCTTCTCACACTGGTCAGATCCAGGAGGAGGCCTGAAGGATGAGGCACTGGGAATGAGAGAGAAGCCAGCTAATGGAATTCAGGGTCTACCACTTCCCAAGGACAGCCTGTTCTTCCATATGTCACCTGTTCACCCACCCACCCATCCATCCATCCACCCACCCATCCACCCATTCGTTCCTCCATTATTCATCCATCCTTCCACCCATCCATCTATCCATTTGCTTGTCTATCCATCCATCCATCCATCCATCCATCCATCCATCCATCCATCCATCCATCCATCATCCCTCTAATTTTCCTCCCATCCATCTATATCCATTCACCCATCCAGCCATTCATCCCCCCATCATCCACTCATCCATCCTTCCACTCATCCATCCATCCACTTATCCTCCACCCATTTCTCCATCTTTCCACCCATCAAACACAAACATGAATTGAGCACAGAAAAGACACAGGTCCATATTCTTGGGAAGCTCCAGTCTAGAGAACAGAAATATGCCAACAGGGCTTATGGTGGTGAGAGTCTGTGTAAGACCCTTCCTTTGGGAGCACAGCAGGGAAGAAGCTATCTGCCTGAGAGATAAGGGAGGTCTGTAGAAGGTGACACTTGAGCTAACTCTCCAAGGAGGAGCAGGAACTGTTCAAATAAGAAGAGGCAAAGATGCTCAGCCAGAAGACTGGAGGTGTGAGAGAGCATAACTTTTCTGAGGACTATTGGGTGCGAAGGGGAAGCCCACTTGGCCAACTCTCTGTGCCCCAGGTCCCCTGATAAAGAAGCAAGGCTTAGGACTCTATCCAGAGCCTACTGTGTATGGGCTGGGCCCCCCGGGGGGTGGGAGAGGGGAGCTCAGAGGCAGTCCTCGGGGCCCCCAGGAAGGATGCTGGGCAGAGATGCTCTTCGTGGCCCCAAGGCCCAGAGGGGACAGGAAGGGCCGCACTTTGGGCTCTTGCTTGGACCTCACCCCTCCTGGGAGTGGACATGTGAGAAGCTTAAGGCAGAGGACTGCCCCTTGGCTATCTCTCGTGTGTGTGTGTGTGTGTGTTTGTGTGCATACACGTGCACGCACAAGCATGTCCCGGGGAGGGGGCACCAGCCCTTCTTGCTGCTTCTACAGGAAGGGAGTCGTCAAGCTCAACATCTACTTCCAAGAATTCAACTATCGCACCATTGAGGAGTCAGCAGCCAATAACGTGCGTCTGGGGGCTCCCAACTCTCAGCCCTCCCTGCTGCCCCTCCACCCTGCACCCTGAGGGTGGGGAGAGTCCCGAGCCCAACGGAAATTAGAATGGTTTCCCTGGGTTGAGATGGTCACCCTGTCCCCCTTCCTGGCCAACAGCCCCTCTCCGGGGAAGCCGTGAGGCAGGGCTCAAGGCAGGAATCTGTGGCCCGACCCCCACCAGGCCATGCACCCTCTGCTCCCCACAGATTGTTTGGCTGCTCTCAAACCTGGGCGGCCAGTTTGGCTTTTGGATGGGGGGCTCGGTGCTGTGCCTCATCGAATTCGGAGAGATCCTCATCGACTTTGTGTGGATCACCATCATCGAGCTGGTGGCCTTCGCCAAGAGCCTGCGGCAGAGGCGGGCCCAGGCTCGCTATGCTGGCCCGCCGCCCACCGTGGCTGAGCTGGTGGAGGCTCACACCAACTTTGGCTTCCAGCCTGATGTGGCCAGGCCTGGCCCCGACCCTGGGACCTACCCTGATGAGCAGACCCTGCCCATCCCGGGCACCCCACCTCCCAACTATGACTCCCTCCGTCTGCAGCCGCTGGACGTCATCGAGTCTGACAGTGAGGGCGATGCCATCTAGACCCAAGAAGCCGACATCTTGGCCCCAGGCTTCACTCTGGGGTGCTCTCTCCAAAGGGCCAGGATGGTGGGAATCTGAGGCCACAGTCTATGTGTGTCCCTCAACAGAGACACCAGCAGCTCCTGGCCAGTCCCAGGCCAAGGGCTCTGTAGGGTCACAGTGTGGGTACAGATGTGGGTAATGTGTACTCATTTGGTTCCTGCCCACATCCCCAACCTGACCTGATCCTTGGCTGGGACGTCCCCAGCTTGGCTCCAGAGACCCTGGAACACTGTCCTCTGCAAACAGGCTAGTTTTTTCCCAGTGCCACTCACCGTCTGCTCCTGAGACAAACAGCTGGTCATGCTGTGCTGTCTGTCCTCAGAATGTTTTCTGTCCTGGCCTTGGCTGACCTCTGCCAATGGGTTTAGTGAAGGCAGCAACTGTGGAGAGCAGGAAGAGCATCAGGCCCAGGGGCGGGGTGGGGGGGCCTGCTGCCAGTGGCCTGAGTTTTGTTCTAGAAAATAAAAGTAGAACACATAGAGCTGAGCTTTGTTCTTTGTCGGATGGGGCAGTTGGAGTGCGCTGGTGCACAAGTGGGCTTGTGACTTACTCAGTGCCATCCACCGTACTACTTTGGGTTGCAAGGACAGAGACAAATAGTAAGACTCAAGCTGGCTTAAGTGAAAGAATCTCAAGCAGCTCAAAGAGTGTCTCTCGGGCTCTGCTTTCCTCGGGCTCTCCTCACACTGAAAGCCCGCCTGTGAGTCCGAACTCACCATGTCTCCAGCTCAGCAAACATCTAGGAGAAGTACCTCTTCCCCAGTTGTCTCTGCAAGTTCCCAGGCTGACTCTCACTGGTCACTGATTGGGTCACATGCGTATCTCTGAACCAATCAGCGTGATAGGCTGCTTGGATTGGTCAGACCCTGCCCATACCTGAGGCCAGGTGACCCCCAGCAGAATCACATGGCCCCCGGGGGGTGGGGACATGGCTCCAAGCATTGCCAGATAAAATACAGGCCCTCAAGGTAAATACGAATTTCAGATAAACAACGAATTGATTTTTTAGTATCAGTACATCTGCGTAATATTTGGGACAGGTGTCTGGGTGGCTCAGTAGGTTGAGCGACCAACTCTTGCTTTCGGCTCAGGTCATGGTCTGAGAGTCGTGAGACTGAGCCCTGTATGGGGCTCCTCTCTCAGTGTGGAGTCTGCTTCAGATTCTCCTCCTCCCTCTGTCCCTCCGCCACCCATGCATGCATGTGCGCTTGCTCTCTGAACAAAAATGTTTTTAAAATTAAGAGGTATCCGGGACACATTACATTAATAAAATCATTTGTTGTTTTTCTGAAATTCAAATTTAACGGAGTGTCCTGTAGTTTTAGTTGCTAAGTATGGGAACCCTGATGGCTCTCCAAAGAGAGACCAGGGAGCTGTTTCCAAAGAAGAATGGGGCCTGCCAGGTGCAGGGAGCTGACCACCTGCCTGCCCCAGTCGCGAAGCAGCTCTGACTGTAGAGCCTGGACGTCCGAGGGCCCAGCCCTGCTGGCAGAGAACGCCTGGGTCCTCGGCTGGAAAGGCAAACAAGCAGGCCTCCCATTAAGTGCCCACAGTGGCACCTGTGGGGGAAGGCGGTGCCACAGACTTGGTGCCACTCCAGCCAAAGGCAGCATGGGAGGGATTGTGTGGGGAGGGCCTGGGGGAAGACGGTTTCCCAGCTCAGGGTCAGGCGGGTCTGCAGGCTGGAGTCCAGTTCTTGGTGGTTACAATAACTCCCATAACTACTACTTTTATTATTAGTGATAGTTGTCATCACACTATTATTAGTTGTTGTTATCATCAAACAATGGCTACATTGTATCAAACACTTAACACACACTTATCAGGCCAAGTGCTTTGCAAGTCTTTTTCCAATTAATTCTCAGAATGACTGAGAAGTATTACCATCCCATCTTAAGGGTAAGTAAATTGAGACTCAGAGAGGTGAAGTCATATGCTCCAGGTCACTCTTCCAGTAAGTGATGAAGGTAAAACTCCAGCCTCATCCCCTGGCTGCCGGTGGTCACAAGAATACCAGTCCCAGAGAGGGGCGCCTGGGTGGCTCAGTCGTTAAGCGTCTGCCTTCGGTTCAGGTCATGATCCCAGGGACCTGGGATTGAGCCCCGCATCGGGCTCCCTGCTTGGCAGGAAGCCTGCTTCTCCCTCTCCCACTCCCCCTGTTTGTGTTCCCTCTCTGGCTGTCTCTATCAAATAAATAAAATCTTAAAAAAAAAAAAAAAAAGAATACCAGTCCCTTATAGGAGCCCAGAGCTTTCACATTTATGGTCTCATCTGAAGCTGTGGGGCAGGCAGAGCAAAGGTTATTAGCAAGCTCCCTTTGCCAGCTCCTTGGTCACACTAATTCGAGCTGACTTAAGCTAAAAAAGGGAATCCATTGGTTCTTGTAATAAAAGTCCAGGGATTTCAGGTATGGCTGTATCCAGGGGTTCATAGATCTGGTGATTTCCCCAGCTCTGAGCTTTCTTTTCTTCCATATTGATGTCCCTCTCAAATAGGTTCCCTTCATGTACTGCTCTTCACCCCACAGCTCCAAGCTCCATTCCCTCAGCCCAGCAAGTATAGAGTGGGAAGAAAGCTCCTCCCTCACAGTGTCCCAGCAAAAGCCCGGAGAATGAGGGTCACTGAATCAGCCCAGGCCACATATTCATCCTGAACTGGGAGAGGCATTTGAAGCAGGAGTGGGAAGGGGGCACTTGTGACCCCCGCTGTACCTCACTGGCTCTTCAAATAACCCTGATTAGGTTCCACTGTGGCTTCTGTTTTTCACAAGAGGAAATGAGGCTAAGAGAGGTGAAGCGACTTCCCCAAGGTCACACAGTCGGGAGGTGGCGAAGCCAGGAATCAAACAGCTCTCCTGGACACCGGCACAAAGGTCACCCCAAAGAGGTTTCCACTTTCCACAGCACATTCCGCCTTCCAGGTTTCCGGCTCTCACTTCTTCAAGGCAGGAGCCAGGCTCGATCCCTGCCAGGGACAGCTCGTGATCCACCGCATGAGAAACCAAAATATTTTTCTTGGTGCGGGTTCTTTCGGGCCAGCAAAACTGGTTCCAAGGATGTGGAGACAGAACGTGTGGGAACCCCTGGATGACAAGGCCAGCACGACACCGGCCCCGGCAGCCTGCAGGGGCTGGTTCCCGAGAGGCCGTGGGCACGGCAGTGCCACTCTGGAGGGCCAGCACGAGCCGGCTCTCCGGGGCAGGATTAGGTGTCGTGCGCTCACCTCACGCCCCACACTCAGGAGCGCGGGAGCCATGGGCACCAGTGACTCCGGGCAAGCCCCTAAACCTCCCACACCTCAGGTTCCTTTGTGTGTAAGATGGGGGTAATCCCTGAGGCCGTTGAAAGGCATCAGAGAGAGAAGTAAGGCTTACGCAGCAGCAGGAACACACAGACACATCAATTCCAATAAAGGACCCTTCAGACACGGTGGCGCCCCCCTTCTCCCTTGCTAACAGAAACCCAGCCTGTTCACGGCACCAGTGCGCCAGGCCCAGGCAATAAATCCTGCCTGGTCTACACCAGGGTTTCCGTGCTGGAGGGGAGTCTGGCCCCCGGGCAAGGTCTGGAGACCTTTCTGGCTGTCCCAGCTGGGGAGTGCCACTGGCATCCAGTGGACAGAGGTCAGGGATACCACTGAATGCCCATCGACCAGCCTGCTGAAGACGACAGGAGTGCGAAGGCTGAGAACTCCAAATGGAGGCAGTCCTGTTCCCCACGCTCCCAGCCTCGCTTGCAGCTGGGAGGATGCCGGTGACCAAGAACTGGCCAGGGAGACCGAGGAGAAAGCCACGGGGGCCCCTGGGGAGCCCTTTGCCTGCAGGGTGGAAAGGACAGCGCCCCCTCTTCCTTCGTCCCCGCGAATGCCGTGTGATGGCTGCAGCTCCAAGAGTCGCCCCACCGGGAGGAAGCAGCCAGCACACGCAGAAAAGGTCAAGATCACAGGGAGGCTGGTCCTGGTCCTGACTCCTCCAGCCACTGAGTCAGTGCCCACAGCCGGGACCGTGGGACTTCTCGATCTTGAGAAAGCTCAACTCCTATTTGCTTGAGTCACTCAAATTACATTAGTCTGTTCATCTTAACAGATAAGAGAAGCTACTGGCAAAAAACCTGATAGAGTCCACATCATCCCGTGAGCTGTCAAATAAGAGAAAGTAAAAGCCTGAGTCCTCATCACGGCCGACGGGCTGGTCAGTGATCTGGCCCCCAGCTCCCCTCTGACCTGATTTCCTACTTCCATGCTGCTGACCTTGGACGTGCCCCAGGGCCTGGTCCGCGCTGGTCCCTCACTGCCGTGCACGGCTCTGATCTGTGGGTCCGGGGGCTGCCCTCCACCCTGATGCCACCATCCGACATCATCTTCTTTGTTGGTTTCTCTGGTGATTCTCCCCCTCCTTCCCGGCCCGTGTCCCAGTGCGTGGAGCATGGCTCATGGGAGGCACCCAAATATTCACTGAGCAAAGGAAAGAAAACAGCCTTCTTTCATTTCACAGTATTTATCAATTCCCTTTTCAAGATCGGATCATTTAGAAAATCATCTGAAAATTCTGCTCTAATAAATAATATGACTCTAATTTACAACCCCCCCCCAACCCTTTTTTTGATTATACAAATGAACCAAGTCTTTTGGAAATGAATCCTCCCAACCCCAGGCAGAATTTTTGAGCAAATCCATTCTGGAGAGCTGCTGTGACCCATGAACCCCAGCCCTAGGCCTCTTCTCAACCAGGTGCAGGGGTGGGGGGAGGCGGTCAGTAGTCCACGTTCCGCATGTTAGCCACTGTGGTGGCCAGGCGCCGGGGCAAGCCTTTGCTGACCTGCCTGTAGTCCTCAGGTTTGGTCTTCAAGAGTGTCACGATGTTCTGAAGGGTGCGGGATGGCTGCAGGCCCAGAGCATCCATCACGTTGATCAGGTAGTCTGTAGGGATGGGGAGCAGACAGACACAGCTCAAAAGACTGAGCGCCAAGCGGGACAGAGAAATAGAGAAGTCCACCCCGAACCCCAAAATGCCGGTTGCCTGCTCTGCCCCAAGCAGCCAGGCCTTTACTCTGATGGCTTTTCCAAGAGGATTAAACCTACTGTCAGCTTAGGGGCGCCTGGGTGGCTCAACTGGTTGAGCGTCCAACTCTTGATTTCAGCTCAGGTCATGATCTCAGGGTCATGAGATCAAGCCCTGCATCAGGCTCCACGCTCAGCACAGAGTCTGCCTGGGATTCTTTTTCTCCCTCTCCCTCTGCCCCTCCTCCCTGCTTGCATGTGCTTGCTCTCACTCTCTCTTTCAAATAAATAAATAAATAAACAAAATCTTAAAAGGAAGGAAGGAAGGAAGGAAGAAAAAGAAAGAAAGAAAGAAAGAAAGAGAAAGAAAGAAAGAAAAGAAAAGAAAAAAAAAACAACTGTCAACTTGGCCCAAATCTAGGAATTCTAATTGAATAAAGGACTAGCCGTCCCCCACAACCCACTGCACACTCAGCTCTCCAGCTGGACCAGCTCACCCCTCCAAAGCTCTACACTAGGACTCCTGAGTTATTGGCCACACTTCCCAGCAGGCCCCACTGACCACATGGAGACCCCGAGCAGTCAGCGGACACGTGGGCTTATATGAGCAGCGACCAAGATCTCCCAGCCCAAGCCCCCCATGAAGACAAGGACGATGTCTGAGGCGGGGGCCTGGTGAGCTGCAGGTTCTCACACTTCCCATTTCTCCCCCTGGGGTCCTAGTTAGAGACAGATTCCCGAGCCCACCCCAGACCACGTCGGTGAGAATCCAGGAGAGGGTTCAAAGACCCTGTCCTAATAAGAGCCCCACAACTCTAACCACCAGGCAAGCTTGGGCAACACCGGCAGAGCGGGGAAGGCGAAAACTGGTTTCCAAGGTCGGGGTGAGCCTGGTGAACCCCTCCTCTCTGAGTCCCTGCGTCCATCTGTCGATGCTGCATTGTCAAGAGGATGAAATGGACCAAAGGCCACAGGAGCACCTGATGTGTCACAGTGGTAAAAGAGTGCTGTCCTGGGCAGGTCCAAGCCAGACGTGAGGGGAGCGCCCCGCAGCGTCCTCTGGCTCTGCCTTCATCCTGCCCTCCCAAGGGCGGCAGACGGCACCCCGCAGCAGGCTCCTGCTGACCTTCTGTCCACGGCCCTGGCAGACTGGACTGCGGCTCCAGCTACAGCCGGCATCTTCCTTCGTGTCTTCTGGAGGCCTGGCTCGGGGCAGGGCCCACGGGAGGTGTCTGCTCTGCCCTGGCGGGCGGGCTGACTCATGTCCAACTCAGGCTGAGCGGCTTCCCAGGAAGGGCACCAGCAGGCGGCCAGGCACCTGTCGCCTGCCCAAGTTTATCCATAAAACTGAGCTCCGCTTGACCGGGAGCCCGGAGCTGCGAAGTGACAGCCCACGGTCTTCCATGACATTTTCTGTTTGGCCAGCACAGTTTTGGGTTTTGTTGTGAGATCTCATTTGTCTTTAAGGCGGCCACAACCCCCCGGCTCCCTACGGCGTAACCACCTGGCAGCCTCCCGGCCCCTGGCCACACTCGCCAACGCGGAAGCTCAGCGAGCCGGGGGGCTGGCTGGGGCTCCAAGCGCCGTGGCCGGCACACAGCGGCTGCTCCATCAGTGCCCAGCGGGGACCGGGTGGCCAGGGGCAGCCAAACAGAGAGGGACAAGTAATACGGGCCGCTGGAATGCAGGGCCAACGGCCTCATCGCGCTCCTTCCGACTGCTTCTGTCCTCAGTACTCCTGCCCCTGTACTAGCAGGCACCACCTACAGGCCCCCAGATCTCCTCATCCTTCCTCCCCAAACAAGGCCCAATGACGTGGTCAAAGCTGGCCTTCCTCTCTAACGGCTGAGAGCTGACTGTGAAGTCAGGACACCTGGATTCCAGGCCTGGCTCCGTCACCGGCGGCCCCGGGACCCGGAGGAAAGCGCCTCACTTCTACTTCTTCTGCAGCAAAGTAAGAGCCTGGTTTGGCCCTGTGGTCCTGCAGACCACAGCTCTGCCTGGCTCCCCAGGGAGCTGAGCTCTGAGGCTCCTACCAGACTCTCCCCGACCACCCCGAGAGCTGCTTCAGGTAAAGAGCAGGCAGGTCAATGGAAAGGCACCAAGACCTGGGGCGACTCCGCTGCCACCTGCCCGCGGCACCCACAACCTCAGGGCCCCACCTGCGGGGGCAGGTGCCAGCAGGAGCCGGTGGGCATGTACCCCTCTGACCTGGGGGGCACGCAGGTATTGCATGGGGCCTTGTGATTCAGCTGCCCCAGGCCTCCGTGTCCTTCCCAGCAAGGAGGGGGGTGTCCATCGTGCAGCGACCTCACAGGGGGGCTCTGAAGGTGGCCGAAGATGTGGGTACGAGGGCTTGGCTCAGCGCCTGGCATGCCTCGTGCATGGTGGCAGCCTAATCAGCGGTGGTTCAGGGAAGCAAGGCAGCAATGGTGAGTCTGTCTCACTCACTTCAACCCAGCTCACGGAAGCCCCGCTCAGGCGCAGCCTATCAGAAGCCCCCAGGACGTTTTTCAGACTACACATGTCCAGCCTTCAACCCAGACTTTCAGGTCCAAATCTCTGGGGAGGAGGCCTAGAGAATCCGCATTTTTAACCAGCTCGGCAGCCAAGCCCAGAGCTGGAGGGTAGGGGCACCGACAGATGCGATGGGCCACAGCCGTCCCTCCCGCCGCCTGTCCCGGGGGCACCCACCCATGTCTGTGGCCAGCTGCTTGGTGGAGTGCAGCGTCAGCTCAGGGATCTGCAGGATCACGTCACAGTAGGTCTGCATCGTGGCTCTGGCGATGGAGCCCAGCCAGTTGTCAGCCATGTTGTCCAGCTCGGGCAATTCGTCCCCTGGGAAGGGAGAGAAGGTCACCAGAGACAACGAACGCACTCGAGAAGATCCCACCTCCAGCAGCTTTTGCCCTCCAGGCGGCCAGGCCCACGATGGGCGGTGCCGTATGTCCACACACGCCAGGGGGCCACCGTCCCGGTGGGCAACACAGGGACAGAGAACAATACGTCTTAGGCCAAGTGGTATCGACGGAGTATGATGACGATTCAGGAGAGGACGTGGTCAGGTGAGGGAGAGTGATCTCTGCGTGCCCGAAGGCGGGGGACGTGGTGCAGCCACGCAGGCCGGGAGGGAGGACAGGAGGGGGGCCCTGGGAGAGGGCAGGCAGCCGACGCCAGCAGAGACGGCAACGGTCGACACACAGGCAGCACGTCAGAAGTGAGACCTGGACAGGGCCATCCACCACGGACGAGCTGGGTGCTACCCGGCCTCTCAGAGGCTGACTCTGCGGGGCTGTGGCGGGAACCATGGGAGGCCTCGGCCCGGGCCTCAAGCATGAAGCGTGTGACACACTCTAGTGCTTCACACACGGTGACTCTCAGTGTCACATCACCCGTGGGGAAGTATGTATACCGAGCAGGGCTGGGGGAACAGGGCTGGGTCGCGGAGGGCGCCCTGAGAGTCACAGGGACCCCATGTCAGAGCAAACAGGCAATGACTGTAGGTCTCCAGCAAGGTTGCAAGAGCCAGTCAGGCTGGGGCGGGCTGATGCAGGAGGACAGAGCCGTCATCCTGGCCAGACAGGCCTTGAACTCTGGGGGCAAGGGGGCCGCCTGACGTTAAAACAACAAAAAAAGTAGGGGGACGAGTGGAGAAAAAGAATCCACTTAGGAGAAGATAAGCAAAATGCCACTATACCACCACCACCACCAATAACAATAATAATAATAGTATAGAACATAAAGCTACATGTCAAATACCATCTGCACATGGGAAAATGTATATACCATCGTGTTCAATGATGGGATGTCATGATTTATTCTTTTTAAAATTGTGACCTTGTTTTACATGTGGTATCGGTACAACAAACACAAACTAGAAAGTTAAAAACCAAAAACAGGATGAACATTACTGAGCACAAGGCTAAGAACACATGGTCTAGGGCCTCCACCCTGGAAACGGAGGCTGGCCTGGTGGTCGTGTGGCCAGAAACACGGCCAGGCAGGGCAGCTGGTCCGGGGGATAAACCTCCTTCCCCAAGACGTTGGCCCAGAAAAGGATGAACCTACCAGGCCTGGGGCAGCACTGCGGGGTGGGGGACGAGGCGCCCACGCAGGGACTGAGGGTGGCGGGCACTCGCTTACTTGCTAACCACATGAGTCCCGTCCAAGACCCTGCCAGGTCTGCGCCGCCCCAGTCTGGGAGGCCCTGCCCCGACGGCACCCTCCGGCCGGGGGGGGCAGACAAGGCCCCTCCACATAGCCACATCAGGGCTGCAGCCAGGGCATCGCCAAAGACTGATAGGAGCCCAGAAATGGGAGCTCATACCCAGGCTTCCCGAGCACGGGGGACGGTTTGTCGGATGCACAGGAGAAAGGGCAGTCCGGGCAGACAGCACAAACACTGGTTTACAAAAGTGCCCAGGAGAAACAGGGCATGTGGGAGACGGTCCTGCTGCTGACTTACATGTGCACACAGATCTGCAGAAAGAGGCGCCCCGGACAATCGTCCCTCAGGTGCTAGTGGGACTCTTGGGGCAGATTTTTACTCAGAAAAGTTCTTAATTTTTAAAAATTAAGAAGAAAATCCTTCTGAGTGGCTGGAGTGTGAGCACGTGGGGGCAGGAGATGGGCTGCATGCCCTGACTGGGTGGGATTGAGAAGGGTCTCCAACCCCAGGCCTGCGAGGGGCTGGATCTCACCCCATAGGTTCCAGAGGCCCTGGGGGTTTTGAAGCAGGCCAGGAATAATTAGTCTGAGGGCAAGGACAAGCAACAAGAGATGGGAACAAAATATACAAAATGCAGCAGAGAAAAGAAATCTCAGGAAGGAGGGGTGTTAAAAAGCCAGGCCGATGAAGTATTGGGCTCAGCTTTTGCGTTTGATGGCAGGAATGGTCTGGGCCGGACCTTCCTGGGCCTCCCCCCAGGGCCACTCTGTGCCAGGGCCCACCAGGCTGCCCCCTCTGCCTGTAACCCCCGCCACAGAGAAGGGAGCCTCCACAGGGCCCCTGCACCACACCGAGGCAGCACCCCTGCCCTGCGCCCAGCAGGTGCTGGCTGCCTCCAGGGGACCCCGCCCCACTGCGGCCCAAACTCGGTACCCCCACCGGGGGAGGGGACATGGTGGGCACAGAGATTGCAGTTTTCCTGCAAATGCCCCTGCTATGACACATGCTGTGTGGGTGACCTCTGGACACATCACTTCAAAGCTCCTGATGTTCCATTCCCTTGTGGGAAAAGACTCGCAAAGATTTTCAAAACTCCCTTCTAACCACACTGCTTAGGAAAAGCCATTTATCTAAGCCCCAAAGTTCCTACCAGTTGCTCTCCATCTAGTTCTTAAAACGTGCAAATGTTAACATGTTAGAAATCCCCTGGGTAATTCTTCCCAGTTTTCTGCATGTTTGAAATTTTTCATAATATGCTGCTGAAAAGGAGGGGGTAAAAAAAAAAAAAAAAAAAAAGGAAACACCTGGATGGGCTTGTTGTTGCTTTCCATTGCTGTTACAATTCTACTTTATGGCTGGGGTTTTTCTCTCCTAACAATGCCCAAAGCAATGGCCCAGCACAGAGTAAGCAATTAATAACACCTTGGTAAGTGAATGAATGACTGAAAACAATTGCAGTTTAGCTAAACCTGTATGTATTTTTTTTGCAGTGGGACAATAAGGCTTTACACTCTCCCTGGTGTGCTGTAACAGACACAGACATAGCACCACTGCTTTCTTGCCCAAGAGTTTGAACTTGAACGTAATCGGCATCAGTAAGAGATACATGATGGTGGGGTGCCTGGGTGGCTCAGTCGGTTGGGTGTCCGACTCTTGGATACGTGATGGTGTATTTATGCGTGGAAAAATACAATGCCTGAGATTTGACTTAAGTATTCTTGAAAAAAATATGAGACAAACATAAGAAACAAGAAGCCATTCTGGAGGCCAGAGGAGGAGTACTTGGGACTCCACCGTACTGGTCTCACACCCCGCATGACAGGCTTGTGTGTGTGCGCATGTGCGTCAAACTCCAAAAATCCAAACTGTATAATTTAAACTGCTTTCCTCTATGCTTGCCAATATTAAGTGTTAACACATATATATGTGTATATATGTAAATCTGTATATATTTTCGATATAGTCAATGTGATAGGTTATAAAATGGCATACATTCAGGGCGCCTGGGTGGCTCAGTCAGTTTTGATCTCCGTTCAGGTCTTGATCTCAGGGTCGTGAGTTCAAGCCCTGCACTGGGCTCCACACTGGGCATGGAGCCTACTTAAAAAAAAAAAAAAGCATACGCTACTTTCCTTTGCAGCCATTTGAGGATTACTAAAGTTACATATTTCTTCCTATTTTTAGGTTATTTGAATGCCTTTATGTTATTACTTATTTTTCCATGGGGTGTCATCTTTTTCTTACTGATTTGTGGTAACTTTCATAAAACAACTACCACCTATCAACAGTGTTGCTATTTTGTTCCAGCCTGTCACATTCATCTTTCAATTTCCTTTAGTTTCTGGCTTTCATTTCAAAGAGTCTTCCCTTCCCTACCCGAGTGCCTATTCACTCATACTGCAGGTTTTACATGCTGAAAGTGAAATTTGTAAGAATTATCCTTTTTCCCAAAAATTATGAGTTCCCTTAATGTGTATGACCCTGTGAAACTCACAGAGATTTTATTTGTATCATCTTCACAAATGATTTATGGAAATTTGACAACCATGCCTATTCTCTGTGGGATAAAAAGCCCAATGTATTGATTCGATCAAGTGTGTTGATTACACTGAACAATTCCTCTTTTATCTTCATTAATTTTCCTTTTTGAGAGGCACCTGGGTGGCTCAGTCATTAAGCGTCTGCCTTTGGCTCAGGTCATGATCCCAGGGTCCTGGGATAGAGCCCTACATCAGGCTCCCTGCTCACCAGGAAGCCTGCTTCTTCCTCTCCCACTCCCCCTGCTTATGTTCCTTCTCTCACTGTGTCTCTCTCTGTCAAATAAATAAAATCTTAAAAAAAACCCCAAAACTTTTCCTTTTTGATTTGTCAAAGCCTAAAAGAGAGATGCACGATGTTCTCAATGCTCATGTGGTTTTTTCTTTCAAAATTATAAAGTTTTAGGATTACACCACCAGTTTAATGGAATAGGCTAACCAAGCTGGCATAAAATATATCAATAAATCACTTTCCTTCTGTGTAATTTCCATATTCAGTTTTGTTTAATTTTCCATATTTCAATTTATTTTAATTAATTTCAATTTTTATAGTTAATATAATTTGCTAATAAAAACTTTTGTCATGGGGCGCCTGGATGGCTCAGTTGGTTAAGCGACTGCCTTCGGCTCAGGTCATGATCCTGGAGTCCCAGGATCAAGTCCCGCATTGGGCTCCCTGCTCAGCAGGGAGTCTGCTTCTCCCTCTGCCCCTCCCCCCTCTCATGTGCTCTCTCTCATTCTCTCTCTCTGAAATAAATAAATAAAATCTTTAAAAAAAAAAAAAACTTTTGTCATATGGACAACGTAACCAATAAAATGTAATATATACCTAAATATAAAATTGATTTTTATTTTACATTTAAAAACAAAAGCAGTAGTTCAGCTTTAATTACAACTTGGATTTCAAATGCTTATCAAATGTACTAAAATATGTTTGGATGATCTAGCCAAAAAAAAAAAAATTTTCTTATTCTATGTCTGGCAGCTCCTCGCTCTCACCCCTCAGTGCTGTGCTATCTGACTTGTAAATGTACCTGACTGTCACAGGCTCACTGTGGGATCTGCCTTTTATCAGTGTAACGGGTCACTTTGGTCCCATTTGTTATTGTTTGCGCTGATTCAACTGCCTTGCTTTCTTTTTATTTGCATTTACATGGGATGCCTTTTAGCATCCCTTTATTTTTTAGCATCCTTTTATTTTTAACTTTTCGATGTGATTTTATTCTCAGGGTGGTACCTTCTCATAAGCTGCTGAAATCTTTTCTATACCACGTGATTATTCTGTTTGCTCAGCCTTACGAAGGGAGGCCTATAAATATCCCATATTAGGAATAAGAGAATTTTTTATCAGAAAGTATGTGGTCCCTGTTCAAACCTGTCAGTGCCCAGATAATGGGAAAAAGAAATAGTTTTAATTACTGTATTTTCACCTTGTCAGTTTAGAGATCCAGGAGCCTTGCGAGATCTGGGAACAAGTTCTGGCCAAAGGCATCTGGGCAGGAAACATCACTTCTACGGTGAAGAGTTTATGTTTGTCCGAACGAGCAAAACTATTCTTAAGGTGCCACTTTACTCGGCACGCGGTCCATAGGGAGAGGGCTCGCACTGGCCAAGTGGGACCCTTGCCCCAAGAGCTCGCTTCCACCTCCAGTGAGTACGTGTAACCTGGGGCCCTCCTGCCCCTGCCTTCCCAGCTGAGGGGCATCGGTGGAGTTCCTCCCCAGAGACGCTCCGCACACAGTGAGACATCCCTTCCCTAAGCCACTCTGTCCTGTAGGAGTTCCCCAGGGGGATAACAGGTGGAACCCCATGTTTGCAGGAGGCTACAGGGAACCCGCCTCCTGGCTCTCAGTCGGGCCCCTCTCACCTTGCTCAGGAGGAAAGGGCAGCTTCCCAGCGTGCAGGGCCAGCTCCAAGGCAGAGTCCTCCTGAGTCACAAAAGGCTCAAGATTCAGGGGGAGGGACATGATATATTGCCCGATCTGAAACAGAAGAAAACACTTTCAACTCCACATTGCCACATACAGGTCATTACTTCTGCAGTACATTCGTGTGAAGGCAAACAGGGGACAGACAAAAAAAGCACGAGGCCTGGGGCAGCCCCAACTCTGATCTTTCCAGAGAGTGTTAACACTGCTATGACAGGACCTTACAAAAATCAATGACAATTTGCATGTACATCACACATTCATCCTCACACTAACGGCCCCACTATGCTTGGAATGCACTCAATGCAACCTCTACCTCAAATGAGGTAATGGACACCAACAAGCGATTGTGCAAATAAATACAAATTAGGACTATTCATGGATGCAAAACCAGGAAGATGCTAATGTCAACAGGTGCACAGCCAAGCAAGAATCCGAATCCTGTCTTCTGGACTTGACTGTGGGTCTCGCCTTTAGAAGTGATCTAAGAGAAGGAAGGAAATTTTGGGGGGGGAAAAAAGCCATTTATAATTATAAATTAATTTGGAGGGAAAACTGTACTGTTTTCATAATACAGACTCTAGAAATTAAGATGAAGCCAACGCCTTCTTGGCTGGTGGGGAATTGCAAAAGACAGGATTACAAGACATTTGGGATGAGCCCACAAATAATACAATGTTTGTCATGTGTTTGTCGGATGCACATGACTGTCATCATGGGTGTATTTTAGATGCCACTTTCTATTAAAATTCCTGTTTTGTGTTTTAAGGTAAGTATATATTTTTGTTTCAAAATAAGGCTGATTTTCAGGTTATGACAATATACCACTTTTGTTTTTGTTTTAAAAAAAAAGGCCTTTGAACCTGTTGCTTTTTTTTTTTTTTTTGGGGTTCTATATTTATTCTGTACATTTAAACTTGATTCTGATTCTGTAAACTACAATTCCAAGGATTATCCAAGTAAGATCTTCCCTCTTGGCCTCACACACACCTACATGGTGGCAGACTCGCAAAGTCTCCCAGCCCAAAGGGAGATTCCGAACATTTCCAAACACCGAGTGTGGGCTGGTTGTACTTAAGGCTCAACATCCCCTGGTCCATTATGCTAACGAAACAGGGTGAGTTTGCTCTCCCTTTAAGGAGGCACATGGATGGTAAAATAAATTAAATCGGCATTTTTTTCTTTGCATTTACTTAGTATAATCTCTTACTCAAACTAGGTATGTGGGCCACTTTCCTCACTAGTAACAACCGCCACCATACACTTCAGCTTGAAAATGGCAACAAATGCATCATTTTTCCACAAGGCTGGAGAAAGAGAAGGATGCTGGTTTCTGGATTTGGGATCTCTCTGGTCTAATTACATGTGGCAGGCGCTTCCTGAATACCTACTATGTGCAAGGACCCTGGGGGATACTCCTGTGTTTGGTACAGCTTTCATCTGGGGCCATAACCTTCTGGCTAAATGCACGCACCCAGTTTTACGGGCAATGAAGTGTCAGGATCATTATACCTTGCATCTACGTTGTTTTTCATTTTTAAAAGCATTTTCTCCTATTGCGCCCCTCCATAATGCCCATGCGGCTCTGGGTAAGTTCAGAAGGCATTCATTGATGAGGCAAAGTGTCGTTTAGGTGCAAAATTTCAATAATCTGACATCTTGAACTTCAACTGGTTGGTTGAGCTTGTGGGGATTGCTGTGGTTCCTAGACAGATCCCACGACTCCAGGTCTCCCTCGGGAGTTCTGTCCATGTTCATCTTTCAGCAATCAATGTGGAAAGGGATGCTTACCAGTGCGCCTTAGGATATTTGTCTACTATTCCCACATTTTCAATAAATACTCCTTGATATCCAGTTTGGGTACGCTCAGCGACACAGGAAAAACGAAGAGCTTTGTGGTCAGATGGACTTGGGTTTGAGTTCTGGCTCTACTGCTGTGTGACCTTCCTGGTGTCATCATCTCTGACAGGAGGATGATCTCATACTTACTTCAAAGGGCTGTGCCAAGGATGAAATTAATGTGTGATACACGCATGAAGCGCCTGGTGTCCTAACAGAGCGGCCGAGGGATAAGCGGCCCCTCTTGCACTGCCTAGAGCCTCGCTGCTTGCCCGTGAAACACTACCGCCAACCAGCTCACGTTGTTGTCAAGACAAAATTCTGTGTGGACCACGCGCTACCTCATGGCACTGATAAAAGCCTCGCACTGTCCTTACACCCAGTGTGTGTCCGGTAAGTGCTCATTTCCTGAGTTCAGGTCACCAGCCCCCAGGTACAATCCTTAACTCATGGGGGGGTCACAGCAGGTGGAAAAAGGCCCTGGCCTGGAAACAAATCCGGGCCTCCCCTACTCCGCCAACATCTCAATCTCCTCAACTGTAAAATCATTCAATATCTCCCCAGTCCCTTCCAGCAACATCATTTCCTCAATCCATTTACACTGTAACGCATAGTGTCTTAGTTCTAAAAGTAAGATGATTCCCATTCGTTGTAAGAACCAACCCACATCTTAATAGTTTCATCAGTACCGGTTTATGAGGTAATGCCCTGGGAGACAGGAGGAAAGTGACTGCCATTTTGAACTCGACACGGCTCCCAATGAACAGAGAGAACAATGCCATCCTCCATGCGACCGCCAGTGGGATCACCAGACACTTCTGGTTGTACAATAGTAACTTTGAGAATTTCTTTGTATCTCTCACAGTAGAGTCATAACTTACAAAGCAGTGGATTCTAAAGTGACAGCCTTAGGCAGAAGAAATTGCTTAATTCAGAATCGCTCTGGAGGACGTCAGAAGTCTCCAGCAGTGTGAGGTCCCCATGGCTGGAGTACACTACACCCCATGGTATTGAAGAGCAGCCAAGCTAGACTGCAGGACGGAGCGAAAGGCAAGGCCACGTGCAGGGCGGCTGTCCATCCCCAGGGGTGAACAGAGAAGGAGGAAAGGACTCCAAGTGCCCCGCTCCCCTGTAGGGTTTATTCTGTTCTTTGTTAATATGGAGCCTCCAGAACTACAATTCTTAAGAGATTTCTTTCCTGCTGTGAAATTACCCATGAAAGCACTCCACACAGGGCCTGGTGCAAAGCAGGTGTCACTAAAACATTGGCTGAATTTGAATTCAGAACTACATACACACTGTTCCTCTGAAAAGTCGTCGAGAAGAATTTGCCCACCTGCGTCCTCTCCTCCCAAGGCAGAATCTCCTATGTGCACTCACACTGGGACGCCCTTATGTACCGGCCACACCTCACATCGGGAGAGAGGGAGGAGGGGTACGAGCGTGTGAGGTTTTGAAATCAGCTTGTGTCTTGTCAGCTGATTGAATAAGGAAGTCAGCTGCCTTTCCTTAAAGTCCTGGATATGGAAGGAAATTACCCAAAAGCAAAGGTTCAGACAGCACCAACGCACTAATGACTACTTTCCCCGAAGGGCCAGAATCCAAAGACAAGGCAGGGTCCGCAAGGCTACAAGTGCCCCGGAGGAAAGTGCCCAGAAGCTCTTACGTTGCTGATGTACTCCAGAGGCGTGAGGCTGAAGGTGGGCAGGTCGTCAGTCAGCGTCTCACCAATGCCTGCTATGCCCCAGCTCTAGGGCAGGAAGGAGAGAAGGCGATCAAGGTCACGGAAGCCAGGAGGCCCGGGAAAGCACCCCACGCCCGAAAATCCTCGAAGAGTGCAGCCTTCCTAGAGGTGTCTTTGCTCAGAGACGGCCTTGGGAATTGTCACTATTCGACAGACCAGGGATTTCTCACCAAGTCATCACCCTGAAGTCTGCCACCGAGAAAATAATCCTTTCTCTCTCCGCATTCCCGCAGACCCATCAAACGGGAGCTCCTGCCTCCTCAACAGAACTATCTGGTGAGAACGGATCCCGTTTGTTGCTCCCATTCAGACCGTGAAGCGAAGAGCTGGATACCCTGTGGTCTGGGTTTCTCTACTCAGGCGGACACGGGTTAAGAGCTGCTGGGCGCAGCTAGCCTCACTAACTCCTGGGTCTTCAGCACTCTAAAGAGACTAGGAGCGCCCCAAATCCTCCACAGAGACCCCATGTAAATCCCTATCTTGGGAGGGAGGCCTGGGAAGCCCCTTCTGGCTGCAGAAATATCCAAACCACATTCACCCACACTACTTCACTGCTTTTATTTCCACCTGCCTCCTAGATCTATTTCTCAACTGATTCAGACCTCAGAGGGAAAGGGATGGGAAGGAACGTCCAAACCCCACCAGCTGCCCCTTTGTCCTCTTTGTGATCCCTCTGTCTGGGGAGATGCTCTTCCTTCCGACATTTAAAATACCGAATGTCTACGGTATCTCTGTGTGAGCTTTCCCAGTGGTCTCTCTAGAGTCCGGCAAATTACCAGCACATACATGGTTACGGAGTTCAGCTTGGCACACCTTCACACAGAAATCTAGTTTCTTAATTCCAACCTGAGTCACCCCAAAGCCAGCCTGGAAAACAGCCCTTTCTGGCTGCACTCCTGGAGTGACTCCCACGTCACGCTGTAGCTGCTCTCTGCAGCTACCTGATGCCATCGGGTTGCTTGATCCTTTAAGCAACGTTCCGGGAATGTAATGACCACGTCCACCCCTGGGCTCCCGGCCTAGCCTAAGCCTCAGCTGCCCTCCCCACATTCCCCAGCACCAGCTCAATTCTAATTTTCTTTGCTTGAGACAAGTTCTTTCCTTCCCCACCTCCGCCCCTAGTTCTAAACTCCTTGTTCTTGCTCGAGAATCCTCCTCTGTTTCAAAATAGCCTACTTTTCATCAGTTGACTCCCACCCCATGGAGAAGAAACACTGTGATCACCCACACGTACTGAGTGCCCATGATGTGCAGAGCCTTGTGCCCCGCTTGGTGGAGAGGAAGACTTGGTTCTTGCTCTCCAGAAGCTCCTTGGGGAACCAAGACCCCGCAACACACTCCCGTTATATACCCCAACACGTTCCCCGCCCCGTGCACACACACAGGCTTCCACTTAGGAGTTCTCCGTGGCAGAGGCAAGGTGTGATACTGTAAGAGTTCAGAGGAGCGAGGGCTCAGGGTGATTACAGGAGTGGGCTGCAGGATGCCTGGGGTGCCGAGAGGGAAGACCAGAAGGAGAATGCATAGCTCTCAGACAGCGGGCTAAGAAAGGGCTTTATTTTCTACAAATAAATTGCAAGAGAGTGAGAGAGAGGAGGGGAGGGGAGGAAGGGAGGGAGAGGGAAGGAGGGGAATGGAAAGGTAACCTGTAGCTCATAAAAGACACACGGACCAATCCCTACGTGCAGAACGAACCTGGGTCCTGAGTCAAACAGTGAAATCATGACTTTTACAACTGAAAATGTGAACACTGAATGGTATTAAGGAATCACTGCTAACTGAGGGGTGATTTGGGTCCTACGATTATTTTTAGTGTTGTTATACTTTAGAGAAGGGATGTATATACGAGACAGACGACCAGGAGCTGATCATGTCGAAGAGGGGTGCTGGAGACATGGGGGTCGTTATACTCTTCTCCCCGCTCTTGTATATGTGCGAAAACTTCCCTAATAAAGTTCTGAAAGACAGACTATTCTCCTGGGCCTTGGGAGCCAGGCAAGGGTCCTGAGTGGTGGAGACAAAATCAGAGTGGTGCTTTATGAAGACTGACGCAGCAACTCGGGAGGATTGAGGGTGGGGAGGCAGGTAAAAAGCTGAAGGAACAGCTGGGAGAGGAGGAGAAGCCCAACGAGGACGGGGCCATGGAAACGGACGGGAGGTCTCTTTAAAACGAAGGGACAGGGCGCCTGGGTGGCTCAGTTGGTTAAGCGACTGCCTTCGGCTCAGGTCATGATCCTGGAGTCCCTGCATCGAGTCCCGCATCGGGCTCCCTGCTCGGCAGGGAGCCTGCTTCTCCCTCTGACCCTCCCCCCTCTCATGTGCTCTCTGTCTCTCTCATTCTCTCTCTCAAATAAATAAATAAAATCTTTAAAAAATAAATAAATAAATAAATAAATAAATAAATAAATAAATAAATAAATAAAAAACGAAGGGACAATGCCACGTGGTGGTGAAGTCATTGGCAAAGAGAGCTGTGGTGAGGGGGCAGAGACGAGAAGGCCAGGAGGCAGAGGGGTGGAAGAGGGATGGAGCCCGTGAGGACGGGAGCGACACCTCAGGGCTGGGCTGCAGGGAAAGAGCCATGTCCCCCAAGCACATGCAGGAGACAAGCACTGCAGGCCGGCAGCCCCGGGAAGGCTCCATGGGGAGGCAGGAGAATGGCCAGGCAGAGGGCGGAGGGGGAGAGCAGCCACAGTGGAAGGGGGTTTGCAAGAAGGGTGGGTGGACAGGGGACGAACTAGGGAGGCGCTCTGCAAGTAGGGCGACCGGGAAATGCTGCAGGGTATCTTTTAATTGTTTAAAATTTATTGAAAAGTTCCTTCATATGGGCTTTTCTCTCCCATCTGTCAACAGATGATGTGGGCAAAAGTCAACAGTCGATTCTGAAATGGAATATAGTGTTGGTTTATATTCTTCAAATGTGAAAGGGTAATACAATTTACTGGCAAACATTAAAAGCAAACACTGAATGACCAGGGTTTAATTTTCAAATCCTTAGGGCAAAGTGTTTGCCTTTGTGTTGTGTGCTTTCCTCCTGGCAACTCTGGGAGAGCTCCTCCTAATCTCTGAGCTGCCTGTCTCCATTCCCAGGGCCCCGTGGGGTGTTGCAGCGCAGCCTGAGTGAGGAGGCAAGATTCAAGCAACCAAGAGCCCAACCACAGAGTGAGGCGGTGGGTGAGCAGTGGGAAGAGCTGAGCTTCCAGACAGAAGGTCAAGATGTTAGGATCTGGGGTGTGGGGATGGGTGACACAGGTGACGGGGATCAAGAGCACACGTTTCGTGAGGAGCACTGAGTCGGGGACACAGTTGTTAAATCCCTATATTGTACATCTGACACTCACATAACACTGTATGTTAATTATACTGGACTAAAAAAGAGGTAAAAGAAAAAAAAAAGGGCGCCTGGGTGGCTCAGTGGCCTTCAGCTCAGGTCATGATCCTGGAGTCCCTGGATCAGGTCCCGCATCGGGCTCCCTGCTCGGCGGGGAGTCTGCTTCTCCCTCTGACCCTCCCCCCTCTCATGTGCTCTCTCTCATTCTCTCTAATAAATAAATAAAATCTTAAAAAAAAAAAAGGAAAAAAAGATCCTGGTTCTTAACATTCCCATGAATCACTTGTTTTATCCTACAATACACATGAAATCGTTTCTAAACAACTACAATGACATTACTACTAGCAATAAAATGACTGGATGAAGTTAAAAAAATTTTTTTTAAGCTCTAAGAAAAATAAAGCAACCAGCTCTGGGGGTTGGGGACGGGAAGTATAAAGAATGCTAATCCCCTCATCTTTCAGAACAGCTCCAGCAGTACCAGCAGCTATGGAAAACAGAAGGGTGACTAACCAAAAACAATGACCCTGGCCTCTTAACGGTTTTCATAATCCTTTTTGTGCAACTTTGGAGAGATCTTCTGGGCGCTGATCCCTTTGAGGGGGAGAACCTATTATCTCAGGTTCCACGATTCCTTTCATTTCACTTCCTTTCTCCCTCTTCTACTCAAGTTTAAATAAATGTTATATTGTGTACATTTTGGTTTTTAAAAAAAATAGCACGTGTAGTTCAGTTCCATTTCCTCTACGGATCTATCTACCCATTGGTGCCCATCCAGCCTCTGACGTGGGCAGGAAGAGGTGTCTGGGGGATGAGCACCACGTGTTCGTGCGGATCTCTATGTTGTGGGATTCTGAAGGGAGTTATTGCTGTTTTCATTGTACTATCCTGTACTGCCTGAATTTCTGAAAATGAGTATGTGCAATTTTTACTTTAAAAAACTGTCATTTCTCTTTAAAAATGAGCACTCATTAAGCATCTTACTCTGTGGCAGCTAAGTTCTATCATCTTCGAAATGTCATGTAATCCTCATACACATGCATGGTCAGAATCAGTGTGTCCCCATCTAATGAGATGAGGCTTACGTGGGAAGCTGATCCGATGGGACCATGCCAGGGATATCCCTTTTGCCACACTATGACAGGGGCGGCTCTCCTCCAGTCTCAACCCCCTCCTCCACTGCCCCCCCCCACCAGAAACACAGAATCTGACTGCGGTGGATCCCAAGGCATTCTGCGGTTAAATCATAAAGAATGAAAATCATGGAATTTCAGGGGTAGAAAGAACTTTGAAATCATGTAGTCCAACCCCGTTGTTTCATGGATGGGGGTTCTGAGATCCAGAGAAATCCACAGACTCCATCCAGGTCATACAGTGAAGAAGTGAGTGGCCCTTGAGCCCTGGTCTTGTATGCTTTCCAGAAGGCAGCAGGAAGCAAAGAACTTGTAATCATGCCTAAAGGGTTCTTGTTGCCTCCTAAAAGGATCTCCTGGTTATTAAAGACCCGTAACTGGATCTTTCTCAAAATCCTATCCCAGAGATCCAAATGGCAGTGAAGAGACCAGAGCCACGGAAGTCAGAGCAGGTAGAGAAGCGACTGATGGGTAATCCCTTGAAAGGAGTCAGGACAAGCAGAAAAGGGTGAAAGGTGAGGGAAGGGAGGTGCTCCGGGAATAGCCATAGAAAAAAGGCATCAAGGACAGAAAACAGCAGAACCCCTTAAACCCCAGTCAAAATCACCAGGTCAGATCTGGTAAGGCACTCTCCTGGGTGAAGTTCCAGAACCAATGCTTATGAAAAGAATGCGATCTCCCGGGACAATTAGCTCCTCTGACCTGCCCCAACCTATCCAGTGGCACATAATCTCCCTCACTTCTCCCTGAGAGGGCACAGCTACACTGCTCCGAATGGTGAAAGTTAATCAAGCAATAATAATAATCCCAGGAAACAAGATGAAAATAAGGCATCACAGTGACTCCAATTAAGATAAGAAATTCTTGCTAAACAGTGAGTTGCAAGGGAACAGTGAGTCTGTACAGTGAGACTTTTAGCCAGGAGAGTTAGAGTGCTTCCTCCTAAAGCTCCTGGGGGTTGGGAGGCCGGGGCAGGGGGCGGTGCCCAATACTCAAAAGTGCCCGGGGAAGGAGGCAGCACCCAGGGGGATGTCTGCGGTTGTGGGAAACTCACATCCATCTTGGAAACGAGTAGCAGCTGCTGTTTGATGCGCAGGAAAACGGAATCGAAAGCCAGCTGGTGGGCCTGCTGATTAAGCCGAGTCAGGGCCATACGAGACGCAGACAGCAGGTTGTGATTACTTGACCCTTTTTCCTAAGACGAAAAAATGCAAAAGGCTGTGAGGGCCTGGTTCTAACCAAGGTTATCAGCTAGTTCAACATTTTAAAAAGTGCTTGAGAGGAAGACAGTGAAGGGGTGGGTCCATACAGTCATGGTTCCCAAGGTCGGCTGTGCCCTGGCACCCCCTGCGGAACATGCCGGATTATAGGTGCACATGCCCCGCCTCGGAGCCACTGAATCAGAGTCCAGCAGGGTTCTGGAGCCCAGGGAGCAATGTTTTTAACTCACTTTTTCAATAATTCTGACGCAACTGCTAACACAAGCTCATGGACTGGCCGTTTAGGAAAAATTAACTGATGACTGTCCCTCAGGCATAGAGGCAGAGGGAGAAAATGATCAGAAGTGTCAGGTATAAACAAGAGTGAGGGACAGGAGCCTGATTCCCAGTGAGGTCAGCTCAGTTACACTTGGCTGTACAGCAGACTACGCACTACCTATATGAGTCCCAAGGAATTCTAAACAGCCTGAGAAAATACAGAGATGGAAAATGTAACCTTAGTTTTGCTATTATAAATGAAACGATTACAACAAACTAAACCAGATCAGCAATAAAGATAAACGGAATTGCTTTAACCTAATCACGGAAGCATGGATGAATGAACCTGCACAACTGTTTTAAGAAGCGTTTGTCAAGCTCCAATGCAGCCAACTGGCAGGCCAAAGTGCACAGCGATGGGGAGACTGTGTGAGGGCAATGATGAGGCCTCAGACACGGCCAGAGGCTCACGGTGCAGTCACCCCCAGAGCTCAAGGCCCATCAGGACACCCTGAGATTGCATTTGGTGCCAAGGGAATGGCAATGCCTCCTCTGCCTATCACCAAGACAGGTGGGGGGATGGTTCTGGAAAGGATGCTACAGCCTCCTTAGGATCCTGGGGCCATTCGAGGGTTGCCATGTGGTTCACTCAATGTGTTGGGAGGTTCTTCCATCCCTGGATCCCCCAAAGGGCACAAATCTCAAAGTCAAGGGCAGCATTGTGATAGGCATCCTAAGAGCTTAAGCTAAAGGAACAGCCAGAAGGGAACACTTATCCTCAGGTCCTCCTGCTGCCATGAGGAAGATCAATTTCCCCATGGCAGAGCTGGGGGCCTCCTTTGTGGGTTCTGCCCACTATTGGGCGGTCCACATTCTGGTCCCTTCTCTGCCATTCAGTAACCGGGGCCTATCCCTGCACTGGGGCCAGGGGCTACCCAGCCCCACCCATCCTGCTGGCAAATCTGACTCTGGAGGGTCGTACAGCAAGCCCATCTGGCCACACATCTAAAGTCATGCTCTCTACACAGGCTCTACTGCCTTTTGTCAGTAATAAAGCTCCACTTCTCCAATGCCTACTCCTGTATGTCCATTTGTTCCCACCCAGTTTAGTTTATCAGCTCCTTAAAATGCAACATAAATGAGACCGAGAAGAGGCCGTGGGGTGCACTGCAGACTGCGGCCCACACTCAGAGCCAAAGAGCCTGGATCGGGGAAAGGGTGACAAGAATGCCATCAGTCTGGTCTCATACCTTGAGGGTATATAGTATTTCCATTAAACTGGCATATTCAGCAGGGTTCTCTTTCTGGAGATAATTATATTCTTGCCACGGGTTCTTGGCAGAGCTCTTCTTGTCTGTCAAGATGCTATCCTGAAACCCGGCCAGGCTCCGAGGGCTGTAGGAGTCAGAGAGGTACTTGCCGGCTGTCGATAAAATCCTGAAATGAAAGGGATGACCGTTAGGCCCTGAGCTATTTGTACAGAATTTTCCCCTGGGAACAGTTTGCTCCTTCCTAAATCCCAGGATATCCTTACGAAGCAGACTGATTTCGGGTCCGCTTTCTAAGAAAAGGAAGACATCCTTCGTCGCTGAGGAACCAGTTGGATCTTGGGTGCAAGAGAGACACCAGGTGTTTCTAGTTCCTATCTGATGCTCGGTACACCGGCATCTGCCACCTTCCGAACACGACAGACCACCTACGCGGGGCAGTCATCAGTTGACTACGATCTGGGATACTGTGCATTTTCTGTGAGGCCCTTCCTGGCTCTGGGAGCATCACTGTGTGGAACGGAGCCAAGGGGAACCACCAGCGCCTCAGCCACAGCAGCACAGACACGTCGGTGGCCGCAGAGCTGGCCCCGGGAGAGCGGTGGCAGCAGCTCGAAGCACGCCTCTGGCCACAGGACTCACTGTCACATCATACAACTGGGCCAGTGTGAGCTTCGCATTCAGCCGCCCCATAAGGTTTACTTTTGTGGTTTAGGTGCCACAGAGAGATCTACTGAGAGAAGCAAGCACTGTCCCATTTCTCTGAGGAGGAGAAGTGCCTGGAGGAGGTTCTAGGTGACGACCAATGTCTAGGGCTTGAATCTTCTCTCTACAACAAGGACGGCTTTCCCTGATGGGTGCTGCAAGTCCTCTGCTGTTTTCCCTGAGCCCAGCTTGACCGTCCAGCATACACACTTGAACGTGCACAGAACCATATGAACATAGGCAACCAGGAGGACAGACATTCTATTACATCCCTGACCCCTCCTTGACCATAACTTCTCATGAAAAAGAATCGCCTTGGACCTGGCAGCTTTTAGGCTGAACTCACTTTTTAAAAAAACAAGTCCAGTGAACCTGTCAAGGAATGCGTGTACCTGCAAACAAACGGTGGGGCCTCAGGAACCAGCGCCTCTGCCACTAAGTTATGGTTCTCCCTGGTGCTTACGCCTCCAGGTGACTTCGGCTGGGTCTTTTGTCTGCCAAACTGTGGCCTGTTCCTGCCACCACCCTTACTTGCAAGTCTTCACTATTTGTGAGGACCAAACAGGGTGCTCTTTCCCTCTGAATTCCTAGCACCGAGCACAGGGCCTGGCCCACGGCAGGTGACCCTGAGTTTGGCGAGCAGGAAGTTGGGAGCTGCCCTCTGGGAAATCAACTCCCCCTGGCAGGTCACGGCCATATGTACCTCCACTCGGTCCGCTAGGGGGAGACTGGCACCAGTCTGCCATCCGCACTGAAGAAAAATAGGTATGTCAGAAATGTTTTAAGTATTAAAGATTACTGTTTGAAATGTCAGAATAGCGTGCTCTAAAATAGGAAACCAGGCACCTGGGTGGCTCAGCTGGTTAAGTGTCTGCCTTCGGCTCAGGTCATGATCTCAGGGTCCTGGGATCAAGCCCCATGTCTGGGATTGAGCTTCTCCCTCTCCCCCCTGCTCGTGCTCTCTCTCTCTCTCAAAGAAATAAAATCTTTAAAATAAAATAAGAACCAAATCTAAAAAAAAAAAAAGTCGGAATAAATACAGTTCCAACCCTAAGGAAAGAACAGTATCTTTTCCTCCCAGCCTCCTCTTCATTCAGACAGATACCATTAGATGAACTGATCATCAGACTCAGATCTCCTAGGATGTGTGTTTTCTAGTACTGTGAACGAAACCATACTGAAATGAACACTTGGGTCGCCTGGGTGGCTCAGTCAGTTAAGCACCTGCCTTCGGCTCAGGTAATGATCCCAGGGTCCTGGGATCGAGCCCCGCATCGGGCTCCCTGTTCAGCGGGGAGCCTGCTTCTCCCTCTCCCTCTGCCTGCCACTCTGCCTACTTGCACTCTCTCTGTCAAGTAAATTTAAAAAAAAATTTTTTTTTTGAAATGAACACCTTATTTCTTCTCACTCACAAAGAAACATCTTCTCTTCGCTAGAATGGACTGTAAGTAGGTCTTGGGGATGGCAGATAATTAAACAGTCCTCACCCTCAAGAAGCTCAGAGATTAACGGGGGAGTCCAACCTGCACCAACGTGCTAACGGCTGTGCAGGGAGACAGCACTAAGTACGCACAGAGGAGGGAGGAACTGATGTCACACTTCCATCTGCTTCCTCAACTCATCTCCTTTCATGGAGGGCTACCCAGTTCTTTACAAGCCATGGACACTTGTAAATTTATATTGGATCCCCCAAACCTGATTTTCCCACTGAATTGTCTAAGACCTTATCCTGTGCCACACCACTGTGCCAAAAATCAGTGATGGGTGCTTTGAGAGTATAGAGGGGCCACGCCTATCTCCCTGTATCTCACCCGACTTGCCCAGTGCACCAGAAAGCCCTCCAGTGGCACTCAGCCCACCAGTCACAAAACGATCCCTTTCTGCAAGAGGTGATCTTAAGAGCCCCAAAGCCAATGTCACTCATGTCGCTGAAGTAATCCGGAGTGTTCTGAGCTATTGCCTTTGCCACCTTGGGGGGAGGGGGGTGTATGGTCCTTGGGCCAAGTCTGGGTTCTGCAGGGGAGACTGAGGGGAGATTGACAGGCAGATAAGATAAGTTTTATAGGCAGATGCCACACCCGTGGCCTCCCGAATGGGAACACAGATGATGACTGTCTCTCTTTTCCCTTTCCAGGATCAGCGCTTCCAGAATGATGTCACCTCTTAAAGAGACTCCCTTGGATACGCCCAGCTGGTTCTCATCTTAAGCCAAAGCTCAGGTCAGACTTTCAGCTTCTCTGGGCTGCAAAATGCAGATGGAGAGGCTCATCCTGTACCTACCACAACCTGTTCAGCTTCCTAACGAGATCCCTCTTTTCCTTTTAGAATGTAATAATCACCGTCGTTAAAAGATTAGGGAAAACCTGTATATCCTGATACGGAAAGACGTCTGCTGTGCACATGCAGAGAAACCCAGGTCCAGGGTGAGACGCTAATTTGTGAGAAGGACAGTGTGGGCAGTGCAGGGGTGACACACTCTGGACGGCTCAGCTGATGTCCAGGTTCAAATCACTGCCTCATGGTTCCGTGACCTCAGACGCAGCTATTTCCACAGATCATTTCTTTTACTTAAGTTGCTACCTGTGCCAGATTCCATGCCGCAATGTTCCTTTGTCTGTAAAAATGCGGATGAACAATACCTACCTCTTTGGCCACTGGGAGGATCAATGACTCAATTCCTGTGAAGTCCTTAATATAAGAGCTCAATAAATATTATGGGTGGGGGCAGATGTTAATAATGTTTCTTCTAAAGAGAATTTTGAGGGTGAGTGGTTTCCGTTTTTATTTTGTATACTTGTGAACTGTTTTCATTTTTGCCAGGCTATAATTACTACTGAAATTAAGAAAATAAGAAGCTGTATGCCCTTCTTTTAAATACATAAATGTTACACTTTCAGCTCTTCCCAGGAGCCCTCTGAAAACTCAGGCCCATTCACCCTCCACCACAGGCTCCCCTCACCATGTGTGCGTGTACGCAGGTTGGCATGCGTGTGTGCGGGGGGGGGGCGGTTAATGGTCACTGCGTTTATATTATTTACACATACTCCACTATATGTCCATGGTGTCGGGTTCTATTCGGCCCAGGAAGTCACATCATTTCTGTGCTGGGCTGCTCGGGAGTTCCGTACAGCAGCAGCTACCTGTTCTACCCCGCAGTGAAACACTGCCCAGGACCAGAACCACTGTGGGAGGTCATGAACTTGAAGACAGTCCGAGGGCTTGGAAATGCGAGAGATAGAAAGTGGCAAGAAGGAGAAACAGCTGCCTCGGAGTGCTGACTCCGCTGCTTGGCCACTCACCCCCAGCTCCCACCAGGGGGCTGTGTTGCCACAAACAGCCCATCCCACACCGCCCCTCCCACCCCCACCAGCTTTTGCTGCACAGTGGGCCACCACCAGAAATTCCCTCCCACCCAGATTACTTAAGGACAATAAGGAATTATCCGAGAAAGAGGTGACGGGGGAGCCTGGGTGGCTCAGATGGTTAAGCATCTGCCTTCGGCTCAGGTCATGATCCCAGGGTCCTGGGATCGAGCCCCATGGCCAGCTCCTGGCTTAGCGGGGAGCCTGCTTCTCCCTCTGCCTCTCCCCCTGCTCGTGCTCTCTCTCTCTCTCTCTCTCTGTGTCTTGAATGAATAAATAAAAACCTTAAAAAAAAAAGAGGTGATGGGGCTGCTGGTAGGCCCTCAGACAACCATATGAAACAGACGTCTTCCCCCAACTCCTGGAGAACACAGAAATCAGGGGTCCCAAGGGAATGAGAGATTTAGGTGTTTGTAAAAGGAAGGAAGGAAATTTGGGAGGCTGGAGCCCTTTGAGGGGAAAACCAGCCTGAACGGGATGACTTCAGGGCAATGGAAAGCCCTGGCAGGTATCAGAACAGAGAAAGGAGGGGAAGAAACTTTTCCTAGGGCTGATCCCGGAAATCCTCCTTGGACACACACTGCCCTTGGAAGCAGACCCCGGGAAGCTGGCTGGGTGTACCCCGATTCTGTGGGCTGCCCCAGAGGCCCTCACCACCACCGATAGTGCTGTTTGTATGGAGACACATAGAGCCCCAATAATTAACATACAAACAAGCAGTGGGAACCCAGCCCATTTATAATTTGGAGACAACATGTACTGTCTCCTCATTTGGGCTGCAACTTCCATACTTAACGAAAACTCTGACCACTGCCAAGTAGCTCAGAGTCTTGCCCTTTTTAGGTGCTCAGTAAATGTTTAATGATGACAGTAATGACACTTTGTGTCTAGGTATAGACAGTCCTCCAGCCGTGTGACTTCCAGACTGACTGTGTGTTGTCATTGCTGTGCTGTGTACTCTGTCAGGTTCTTCCCCAGCCAGGATCCCAGGGACTCGCCCACAACTCTGGCCTACCTGTTTGCTAGTTGCTGCTCGAAGTCCCCACATTGCCGCAAGAGCTCGCCACAGGTGGTTATTATCCTAAAAAAAACAAAAAGCACATCAAGTTCAAGTGTCTGGAATGTTGACATTTACAGGACAAACAAACATTGTCTCATTCATAAACATTCTAACTATTCACTCCTTTCGGGGGTGCTGGGTTCTGGAGAAGCGGTTAACCATCGGACAGTCTACCTGACATGTCTCACTAATCAGTAATTCATGGAGAAGGTAAACGCGACTCCCTTCTAACATCCTCAAGTCACAGGCCTCTCTGCTGGGAATCACAGTTCTTTCCCACAGGTCTCAGATAATCTTACACTTCCCAAATACTGAGGTGCTTTGGGGCTCTGTCCTTAAGAAAATGGGTTGGAAATACTTCATATCTAAAATTAAAAACCAGGGCACCTGGCTGGCTCAGTCAGAAGAGCATGTGACTCTTGATCTTGGGGTCATGAGCTTGAGCCGCACATGGGGTGTAGAGGTTACTTAAATTTAAAAACTTTTAAAAAATAAAATAAAATTTAGAAACCAACAATACATTTAAAAAATCATTCACCACAATCAAGTGGGATCTATTCCAGGGATGCAACAGTGGTTCAATATTTGCAAATCAGTCAACCTGATACATCACATCAACAAGTGAAGGGATAAAAATCATACGATCATCTCAACAGACGCAGAAAAAGCATCTGACAAAGTACAACATCCATTCATGACAAAAACTCTCAACAAAGTAGGTTTAAAGGGAACATATCTCAACATGATAAAGGCCATATATGAAAAACCCACAGCTAATATCATCCTCAATGGGGAAAAACTGAGAGCTTTTCCCCTAAGGATAAAGACAAGGAGGACTACTCTCACCACTTTTATTCAACATAGCACTGGAAGTCCTAGCCACAGCAATCTGACAACAAAAAGAAATAGAAGGCATCCAAACTGGTAAGGAAAAGGTAAACCTTTCACTATGTGCAGATGACACGATACAATACAGAGAAAACCCTAAGACTCCACCAAAAAACTAGAACTGATCGATGAATTCAATAAAGTCACAGGATACAATATCAATGTACAGAAATCTGTTGCATTTTTTACACTAATAATGAAGAAGCAGAAAGGGAAATTAAGAAAACAATCCCATTTATAATTGCACCAAAAATAATAAAACACCCAGGAATAAACCTAACCAAAGAGACGGAAAGACCTGTACTCTGAAAACTATAAAACATTGATGAAAGGAACTGAAAACGATACAAATGGAAAGATGTTCTATGCTCATGGTTGGAGGAACCAATATTGTTAAAATGTCCACACTCCCCAAAGCAATCCACAGATTTAATGCAATCCTTATCAAAATACCAACAGCATTTTTCACAGAACTATAACAAATAATCTTAAAATTTGTATGGAACCACAAAAGACCCTGAAAATAACCAAAGCAATCCTGAGAAAGATGAACAAAGCTGGTGGGATCGCAATCCCAGATTTCAAGATATACTGGAGTAATCAAAACAGTATGGTACTGGCACAGTAACAGTGACTGATCGACAGAACAGAATAGAGAGCTCAGAAATAAACCCACACATATATGGTCAATTATCTACGACAAAGGAGGCAAGAATATACAAGGGGTAAAAGAATAAATAAACCTCTTCAACAAATGGTGTTGGGAAAAGGGGACAGCCACATGCAAAACAATGAAACCGGACCACTTCCTCATACCACACACAAAAATAAACTCAAAATGGATTAAAGCTTAAATGTGAGACCTGAAATCATAAAACTTCCAGGAGAAAATACAGGCAGTATTTCTTTGACATCCGTCATAAATACATTTTTCTAAATATGTATCCTCAGGCAAGGGAAACAAAAGTGAAATTAAACTATTGGGGCTACACCACCAAAATAAAAAGCTTTTACTTTTTGCGAAGGAAACCATCAACAAGACAAAAAGGCAATCTACTGAATGGGAGAAGATATTTGCAAATGATATATCCAATAAGGGATTAACATCCAGAATATATAAAGAACATATACAACTCAACACCAAAAAAACCCAGAAATAATCCAAATAAAAAATGAGCAGAGGACTTAGCAGACATTTTCCCAAAGACAGACAAATGGTCAACAGACACATGAAAAGATGTTAAACATCACTCATCATCAGGGAAATACAAATCAAAACCACAAGGAGATATCACCTCACACCTGTCAGAATGGCTACCATCAAAAATAAAAGTAATAATAAGCATGGGGGCTCCTGGGTGGCTCGGTCAGTTAAGCATCCAACTCTTGATTTCAGCTCAGGTCATGATCTCAGGGTTGTGAGATCGAGCCCCGCATCGGGCTCTGGGCTGAGTGTGGAGCCTGCTTAAGATTCTCTCTCTCCCTCTCCTTCTGCCAGGAAGGAAGGAAGGAAGGAAGGAAGGACGGAAGGAAGGAAGGAAGGAAGGAAGGAAGACCAAGTTGGTGAGGATGTGGAGAAAAGGGAACCCTTGTGCACTGTTGGTGGGAATGCAAACTGGTGCAGCCACTGTGGAAAACAGTATGAAGCTTCCTCAAAAAATTAAAAACAGAACTACCATATGCTCCAGTAATGTCACTACTGGGTATTTATCCAAAGAAAACAAAAACACTAATTCAAAAGATATACCCACCCCTATGTGGATTGCAATGTTATTTACAATAGCCAAGATACGGAAGCAACCCAAATGTCCATCCATAAACAAACAGAGTATGTGGTATATATACAATGGACTATTATTCAGCCATAAAAAAGAATGAAATCTTGCCATTTGCAACCCCATGAATGGACCTAAAGGTATTATTCTAAGTGAAAGAAGTCAGAGAAAGACAAATACCATATGATTTCATTCATATGCAGAATTTAAGAAACAAAGCAAAACAAAAGAGACAAACAGATCCTTAACCTCAGAAAACCAACTGATGATTGCCAGGGGGAGGTGTGTAGAGGGATTGGTGAAATAGATAAAGGGGGTTAAAAAATTAAATTAAAATTTAAACCAAAATTCATTACTTAGTATTTGTTAGATGTCTGCTATTTGCAAGACAAAGAAAACTGTTTTTATATATAAGTATCTCTCTCTGATCCCATGAAAGGCAGAGGAAGAGTAATCCACTTGGCTTCTCAGAGATAAGCCTGAATGACCTTCATACCTGTATTTAATAATCCTTTAATTTTCAAGTAATTTTATGCTAGGCCTCAAACTCCAGCGACTGAGGCCTTCAACACTAAACTATAAATGTCAGGACAAATCCAAGGATTAAAAACATCTTAAGTCTAGTTAATTTTTAACTTCTCTAAAAGTGCCTATCCATCACCAGGGTGTCTGGGCATTCCATCATAAGAAAGGTTTATGAGAAAATGAAATATTCCACTTTTCACTTGCCTCGGTGCAACAGAATAACCTTGTACATAGTATTTTCTGGTATACCAAGCCACCACAGATGACAGAGGATATAGTTAGCATCTAGAACATTAAATTTCATCCAAAAAAAAAAAAAGTCCAGATCAGAGCCCATGAGGAGATTATCCAAATGGCCCTCGGAGGTGCTGGATCTGCTCTGATTAAAGACAGCTTTCAGGGGCGCCTGGGTGGCTCAGTTGATTGGGCGTCTGACTCCTGATTTCGGTTCAAGTCATGATCTCCGGGTCATGGGATCGAGCCTGGAGTCAGACTCCATGCTCAGCGTGGAGTCTGCTTCTCCCTCCCCCTCTGCCCCTTCCGTTGCTCTCTCACTCTCTCTAAAAATGAATAAATAAAATCCTTACAAAAAAAAAAAGACAGCTCTCAGAGGGTCTGGATATGCTCTGGCGTGGACCACCATACTAAGAACTCCAAATGTCATGGGCACCCTGCACACACGACCTAGACCAGGGGTCAGGCAAGTGGGTGAAGGGCAACATCCCTCTTCAGAATGTACAACCATGAAGAATGGTTTTAAGGAAAAGAAATTCTGGGTTGCTTTTTATCTCAGCCTAAGAGTAGAGCGGCTACCCCACACGGTAGTAGGAGAACAAACAGTGGCACAGAGAACCTACCACCAGTCTGGCAGGGACTTCAGCGATCAGCCCCGGGAAGACGATGCGAACCCACTGCTCCTAGGGCTTCCAATGTTTAGGTGATGTTACAAATCTGGATTATGTTAAATCTGGTTTATAAATGTTGACAACTAACCCAAAATTTTGTAAATGATGTGATCAAGTCCCTAGGTCAGATCTGGCTACAGGCCAGCAGTCTGCACTTTCTGGCTGGACTTTTCAAGGGCCAAACCTTCTCAGGCCACTGCTGATCACATTCTTACCAGGGCTCAGGGCTTAGGGCAGCAGGGGTCTATCTACTGGCCCACAGGTCACAGGGGCTACCCCTAAGATCTGGCCGTCAACCACACTTGGGAGAGTCACCTCAATCTCTGTTATGGAACTCTAACATGGTCCTTTTCAAGGCAGATAATGTTGCCTTACCACTTAGTGGTATTGTGCTTAGATCTAAAAACAGGATCTGGGGTCCCTGGCTGGCTCAGTCAGTGGAACGTGTGACTCTTAACCTTGGGCCTGTGGGTTTGAGACCCATGTTGAGTGTATAGATAACTTAAAAAAACAAAAAAAACAAAAAACTAGGGGTGCCTGGGTGGCTCAGCTGGTTAAGTGTCTGCCTTTGGCTCAGGTCCTGATCCCAGGGTCCTAGGATCAAGCCCCATGTCGGGCTCCCTGCTCTGCGGGGTGTCTGCTTCTCCCCCTTCTTCCTGCTCAAGCTCTCTCTATCTCTGTCTCTCTCAAATAAATAAAATATTAAAAAAAAAACTTTAAAAAATTTAAAAATTAAAAAAAAGTAATAAAAATAGGATCCAATCAGCTGTGTATTTTCTAAAATATAAGCTCTAAGTTATTTTAGGCCTGAAAAATTATAGGCTAAGGGGAAAAAAAATCTCAAACCAAATATAAAAAAAATGTAAGTCACCAAAGGACATGAAGAGTGCATACAGACTTTAAAACGCTTTAGCAGTGAGGGGGTCTTTCTGGGTTGCTATTGTTGTTGTTGTTTTTAATTGGCTTGTTTTTAGAGTTTAGAGTTTTTGCTTTAAAAAAAAAAAAAGGAGTGAGAAAAAAAAAAAAGAACCCCTTACAAACACATTTATCATTTTTACATATTATATGATGCATGTTTCTGCTTACAACATGGGGCACACATTTAAGTTACAGCCCTCATTTTTACCTGATGGAGTTCTGAAAAGCTGTCCAATCTTCTTGAAAGAGTGAGTTGGGAGGAATATCATCGAGCTTGCACTTCTTCCGTATTGACTGGAGAGTACTGGTGAAATCGGACACGTACCTATGAGGAAAGAAAAAACCCCGACAGGGATGTTATCGTAAAGTCCTCGGCTCTAAAGACACCTGGAATTACGTGGCTTTGGACAAAGGGCTAAGGACCTCGAGAGCATCTTTAGAGGCTCCCACTGAGGAGTCAGACGACTTGTAAACTCTGACCACAGAAGGGTCTTCTCTTTATGGCTGGACCATCTTTCTCACCTGGAAGGACAGCTTTAAGAGAGATGCTCAAGACAAGACAGAAGGGAAGAGCCACTAAGACAAAGACTCTGGTGACCCACCAGGTGGTAAATGACTCCCCGGCCCAAAGAACTGTCCTGACATGTCATGGTCCCACTAAGATATCCAACCATCACCTAGCACAAGGTAAGGCAGCTCGCTGATGCCCAGGGTACTCTTGTGGGATTCTTACCCCCTCGCCCCCAATTTATTTTTTATTTTTTATTTTTTTTTTAAGATTTTATTCATTTATTTGACAGAGAGAGAGAGAGAACAAGTAGGCAGAGAGGCAGGCAGAGGGAGAGGGAGAAGCAGGCTTCCCGCTGAGTAGAGAGCCTGATGCGGGGCTCAATCCCAGGACCCCGGGATCATGACCTGAGCTGAAGGCAGCAGCTTAACCGACTGAGCCACCCAGGTGCTCCCCCCACCCCCAATTTAAATAGCCAAGCTCCATGGCAGGCAAGTGCCCAGCTTGAATGGCACAGGACGTGAAACTGGATTCGAAGCTGAAGCCCCTCCTCCTCAGGCTGCTCTTTGCTCCCCCAGTCAGTCCCCCAGCTGCTTTCCTTCACAGCACCCAGCACAAGTGTAAGTCCGTCGCTTTTTCATGTGTGTGTTTAATGTGCTAGACTAGAAGCTCCGGGAGAACAGGGACTATCTCCTTGTAACTCATAACAGTGTCCCCAGGAATTAGCACAGAGCTGGGCACAAAAGAGACACCTGGAAAGTTTCTGGATGAATGCAGAACTTGAGCTGGGGCTCTGAGAAAGTGTCTGGGTGTCTTTGGGCCTGTTTCCTCATCTTTAAAATGGACTTAATTAATGGGGTCTTCTATATTGCCTCAGGGAGTCGTGATGATCAAATAAATGAAATAGGAGTTTCTGGGTGGCTCAGTTGGTTAAGCATCGGACTCTTGGTTTCAGCTCAGGTCATTATCTCCGGGTCATAAGATCGAGCCCTGCATTGCACTCTGCACTCAGTGCGGAGTCTGTTTGTCCCTCTCCCTCCTCTCACGCATGCTCTCTCTCTCTTGCAAATAAATAAAATCTTTAAAAACTAAAATGAAATAATATACAAAAAAGTTCTCTGAAAAGTATAAAATGAAAGCTGATGTGGGGTGTTGTTGTTTCTGAGGATGTACAGTTCTTGGAACATGAACGAATGTGTGCACGTCCTTGGGAAGGTGTGGTAAGGAGGACATGGGTGAGCGGGGGTCTTGTTCTCTGGAAACCACGAGGCTCCCTGAAAACCTAGGACATCGGTGTGCATCACAAGAAGCCTGACCTCTCCCCCTTCCCAAACCACTAGCTCTAAGTGAGGAAAATGGGATGTGCCCCCCAGGGCACAGCCCTGAAGACAGCTTTCTTGGAGGAATTGGTCCTTGGGGGAGGGGAGGGGCCTCAAGGGCCACCTGACAGGGGCATGGTGAGGAATATAATCGTCCTTCAGTGTCACGTTAAACAACTGGGCCACCACCCCACAACTATGACAAATGTGTCTTAGAAGAGTGTGCAACCCGATGATGCACCTGCTCGGGAGCAGCTCATGACAGGGTCCCCGGGACGCGGAGTGGGCAGCAGAGCACCTGGGGGCGGCGGGGGTGGGGGGTGGTGTTCCTGTTCAGACACAGTGTGTATCACATCACACTTTCACCACATTCGTCCCCAATCCTTCCAATTCTCTCACCATAAACAATTCCGGGTGTCTCTACCACGTAAGAGTCACTGTGTTGCGGGCTCTAATTACCTGCTTTCACTTAATAGTCACGACTGCCATGGGGAGAGCATCATCACTTGACTCAGAGAAGACACCAGGATGCCAAGAGGTCCCAAGCAGTAAGCATCACAGCCGGTACTGTGCCCGGGGGCCTCCAACCCCAGAGCCCACACTCCCGACATAGCTGGAAAGCCCGATTCTGCAACCTCCTCTCACCTGCTATACCCGATGGCCTCACCCTAGTTCAAGTTCCTGCTTCCCCTGCGTGCTCCATCCTGCCGTCCCTAATGTTCTCCCCATGACTCAACAGTGTCCCACTTCAACCCCGCTTGGGTTAGCTTCACACTGATTGCCCTCATTTTATAGACAGCAGCTGCTGGGGTAGCTTCCAAATCTTCCCTTCTCAAGGTGACCTAGTTTCGCCACATCCCCTCTGTACAGTTTGAATTTTTAATATAGATCTGTGTAATTTTTTCAAATGAAGTAATCAAAATAACCAACAAAAGAACTAGAAGTAAAAACATCACTCACAAGAACGGAGAAGGGCAGGGGATAAGAGAGAGAACAGCCTCAGAGAACACTAGTTCCTCAAGATACAATAGTTAAGGTTGATAAAAAATCTTTTTTAGGGGCGCCTGGGTGGCTCAGTCGTTAAGCGTCTGCCTTCGGCTCAGGTCATGATCCCAGGGACCTGGGATCGAGCCCCGCATCGGGCTCCCTGCTCGGCGGGAAGCCTGCTTCTCCCTCTCCCACTCCCCCTGCTTGTGTTCCCTCTCTCGCTGTGTCTCTCTCTGTCAAATAAATAAAATCTTTAAAAAAAACACAAACTTTTTTAAAGTACAGAGGGAAGAGCTGAACGTCGTAAAATGCTCAAAAGTGGGTATTTCTGAGCAGAAGGACTAAGGGTGGGCAGGAAGGGAGGAAACCTTTCACTTTTTTATACCTTTATGTATTTTTAAAAAAATTAATGCATTATTTTTGTTATTTCATAATAAAACTTTTAGATCTCAATAAAAAATTTCTTTCCATCCCCAAAATCCTGGTTAGTGGTGGAGACAGAAAGTGGCCAAGTCTGTCTGGTGAGACTTGTTGCTCATATGTCTCCTTCTACAGGAACACATCTGGGCCCCTCTGGTCACACCTCCACCTGAGAGCAGCGCCTGCGTCCTTGGCAGCCCTACGGCCTACACTGTGAGCTGCCCTCTGATGGTGCTGACTGCCCACCGTGGTGACTGAGAGCTCCCAGGGGCCGGCCCAGCATTTCTGGAATGACAAGAGCTCCCTGAATTTACTACAGGAAAACAGCATTCTGTTTAAAAAAAAAAAAAAAAAAAATTCTTCTGGGGTGCCTGGGTGGCTCAGTCAGTTAAGTGTCTGACTCCTGATTTCAGCTCAGGTCATGATTGCAGGGTCATGGGATCAAGCCCCAAGTCAGGCTCTGTGCTGGGTGTGGAGCCTGCTTAAGATTCTCTCTCTCCTTCTGCTGCCCCTCACCCCACCCCAAGCTTGCACACTCTCTCTCTCTAAAACAAAATGCAAAATAAATCTCTTGAGACTGAGGGTAACTCCAATCTAGAACAAGCTACCAAGGGAAGGTCTTTGGAGAGCCTAAGAATGTATCTGTCTATAAGCTGGAGACTAGAGCTCTGACCTCCTGAGGGCCCTGGCGCCTTGACTGCACAGGTCAGAAACTCCAGCCTATGCTGCTTGCTCGCTTTTCCTTTTTCCTAATTCAACGTAACTTCATGTCCTCTTCTTTCCTTTCTTTCTTTAATCAGCTCTGTTGCAATGTAATTCACACACCGCACAATTCACCCATTTAAAGAGCACAATTCAATGGTTTTTAGTGTAGTCACAGAGCTGTGTGACCATCACCACAATCAACTTTAGAACATTTTCATCACCCAAAAAAGAAGCCCTGTACCTTTTGGTAGTCATCACGTCTCCTCCAAATGCCCACCTCTCCTCAGCCCTAGGTAACCATCAGTCTATTTTCTGTTTCTATTGATTTGCCTGTTTTGGACACTTCACACAGATAGAATCATATAACATGTGGTCTTTTATGACTGACTTCCTTTACTTGGCATGTTAATATTTTTCTCATTTTATATTTTTAATTACACAAGAAATGTCCTCCTTTTTTAAGAGTCAGAAAACAACAAATAAAGCTAAATTCCCTATGAACACCACCCTAGTCCTTTCCCACCTCCCCAAAGATAACTGATGTTTTGAGTGCGTGGCCTAACCTTCCACACATCAGGGCTCAGAAAACTTTCTGTTAAGGTCCAGATATTTTAGGCTTTGTGAAGAGCAAGTTCTGTCCTAACTACTGGATTCTACCTTCATAGACCAAAGGTAAGTGAAGGGGCATGACTGCGTTCCAATAAAACTTTATTTACAAAAACAGAAGGCAGGCCAGATTTGACTCATGAGCTAGAGTTTGTCAACCCCTATTCTACAGGAATATATAACGCATGTTAAAGCATAAAAAAAGATCCAGAACAGGGATTGGTACTTTTGGGTTTTTTTTAAATAAAGCTTTCCTGGAATACGGCCATACCCATTCATTTATGTGTCATCTACAAAAGTCTCTATTGATTGGAAGGCCCACAAACCCTAAAATGCTTACCACGTGGCCCTCTGCAGAAAAAGCTTGCTGAATCCCACTATGGAAAATATGCCCTATTTTTTATATGTTCTTTTTACATATTGTATTAGACTCTACATAATATTCTGCAATTTCCTTTCCTTTTTTTCACTGGACACTGTTTTTGAGATCCATCAGTGTGGATATGTGCAGGTCTAATTCAAGCTGTAACTGCCATAGTTCCTTTGTATGAATAGACCGTATCTTATTTAGCCATTGCCAAATTCATGGATATTCAGGTTGCTTCAAATGTTCCACTATCACTAATGGTGCTGCGAGGAAGATCCTTAAGATCGACCCCTTGGGGGATGCCTGGGTGGCTCACGGGGTTAAGCGTCTGCCTTCAGCTGAAGTCATGATCCCAGGGTCCTGGGATTGAGCCCCATGTCGGGCTCCCAGCTCAGCGGCAAGCCTGCTTCTCCCTCTCCTCCCCCTCCTCCCCACTTGTGCTCTCTCTCGCTATTTCTGTCTCTCTCTCAAATAAATAAAACCTTCAAAAAATTTTGAAAAGAAAAAAAAAAGATTGCCCCCCCCTGGGGTTCAGGTACACATTCTTCTCCAGGGCTCAGAGCGGGAACACAGAACACATGCATTTTTAACTGGGGCAGACAGCACCCTCCGGTGTGCCCTGTCCCCACACCCCAGCCTTACTTGGCAAAGAGGGATTTCAGTGCTGACAGCAAGCCACAGGTCCCCAGGCCGTTGGTGAATCTGATGCATCTGTCGACGGCTGCAGAAGCCAGACTGAAGAGCTTGTTCACAGAGTGGCTCAACTCCTGCACACAGTCAATGACTTCGCCGTGCTCCTGGTCAGCGAATACGGACAAACGAGAGCCGCCTCAGACTCGAGAACAGATGAACAGACAACATTAAGATGGGGAAGACCTCCAAACCTCTTCACCAGTGGTCAGGCGGCAGAAACGCAGTCCCAAGCTGCGAAAGCCCTCCCAGAGCCCAAGCCAAGGGGATGACATCCACATGGCCCATGAGATCACAAACACCAACCCCTGGCAGAAAAGCCCTACATTTTTCATCTCTTCCCTTTTTCTGTGATTAGATGGCATCTCTCCTCTGGCTCTAAAGCTAGAATTCAAATTCCCTGTATCAAACACTCCAAAAGAATGTAGGGAAAGGAAAATGCTTCCTTCAGGGGCAAGAATGTAACTGAAATGGAACGGACTTTCTAGGCACGTCGCTAGAAAACTGAAAAATGGCAGGAGGTGGCAGAGTTTAACTAGTGTGAGATCTGCTCTTTAACATCAACTCGTGTCATGCTAGATCACCTTAATATTGGCAACGGAAATGCCTTCCCTCGCCCGTGGAGGCCCGCCCAAGCGAACCTGCCCCTGGGGCACCGTCCACGGAGGCTCGGCTCCTGTGCCCATCTGCAGATGTTCCTTAGACCGAAGGCTGCCATAATAAGAATTCATTAAATCAGGGAGATCATCAACTTATCCCCCCCAGAGATTTAAGTCTCTCATTCTGCTGGACCTTTATTTGAGATTTTAAATAGAAAATCAGTAGCATATCCGTGGTCTCATTTTACACTTGGATTGCAAGAGTCTACCAGGTACTTAGAGCCTCTTTTTTGCGAAGCTGTTCCCCATCTATGCACTTTCTCCGGTGCATCCCACCCCCCTCCCTGTGGCTGGCAAACCAAAGGACCCCTCCCTGGCCACTGGCAGTGCTGGGACATTACCAACGGCACCGCGCTGATCTGGATGAGGACGTTCTTCTCTTCCAGGTCGCCGTACTTCAGCTGGTACGGTTTGTACGGAGCATACACAGCCTCCACCAGTTCTGTGACTTTCACCAGGTTGTGCTCATCTTGAGGGAATCAAAAATTAAAATCAATAATGAACAAAGGGGCCGAAATTGCTGGAAAACAACGGGTGAATGGTACTCTACTGGAACTTCTCCGGTTTCATCTTAGGGGTGACTGCCTTTTGTTGATCTGCTTTGGCTGTTCGTGGAAGCTGCAGCAATCACTTCAGTAAATATTTTGATGAATTTGGGCTCTGGGTATAATTTGTCTAGAGCACTATCAAAGACGTCAGCTCCCTTCGTCCCACAACCCACCATGGCTAAAAGAATCCCTTCAAATGATAACTCTAGTCAAGATGCAGTTCCAGAAGTGCTACAGAGAAAAGGCTCTGCAGGAAGAACACTTTTCCAGGACTTTAGAGACAGGATACCTCATACGCTAGGCATTCCAAAAATTCCTATATTCGACTACATAAAAAAATATAAAGCATGTTTGTATCAAAAATCGAAATGGGCATATTCCAGGACACAGCAATTCAGCTTCTAGGCTGAACACTTACACCCAAGTGACTTCAGCATGCATTGATAATCTTTGCCTAAATAAACTTTTACACTGCTGATCTCCTAATCTTTTTGTTTCTTCTACATCTATTTGTAGGCCTTCTCTTGTAAAGAACAAATTTTCCTTTCTTGCTCTCTTTAATATAAAAATCCCCACAAACTCATAGATTCTTTTTATATTCATGCGTTATGATCCATTATTATCATTATTCATTTCGATGCTCAAATTATTTCGAATTTGGTCAGTGGTTGCCCTTCAGGCTGCCTCCTGTAATATTTCTGACAGATCCCCTAATCAGCTTTTAAGTGCATCAGCTGGAATCCAAAATCTTCTCTAGCCTGCAAGGACCCACGCGGGCTGACCTCAGGAGGTGAAAGAGGGAGGCAGTGAAACACAAAGGCTCTTTTATCCAAGCTCCCCTGCCTCTTACTTACGTGACTTTGTACAATGACAGACCTTTGGATGCCTGTTTCCTCAACTATAAGTTAAGGTTAATAATGGCGTCAATCTTATAAGGCCTTAGTGGAGATTACATAAAATCTGTGTCTAGCATGTGGTAACACTTCATAAAAGCCAGCTCTTTTTATTTATTACTGCCCCAGCCTTTCCTCCTTCACAATTCCCCTGGCCTCCAGCCTTCTCTCCAGTTCCTCGGAAGCACCAGGCTCCCTTCCGGTCACGTGCCGATCCTTCTGTCTGGAAGGACCTTGTTCTCCCTTATCCTCCGGGATCTGGTCACCACCCATTTTTCTTCCAGGACTCACTCAGCTCAAGTCACCGGGCTCGATCAGCTTTGTTGGCTCATATATGCTCCTAGAACCACTCGGCTTTTCTTCAAAGTACTCATCTCATTTTGTAATTATACACCCATTACTATGATCATTAGGTTATCTCCCACTGGAATAGATGTTGGGTAACAGCAGGGACAGTGTCTAGTTTCGCTCGGCATAGCAACCTCAGCATCCAGCATTCCAGCACTCGTCCATTTGTAGTTGAGTGAATAAATTAAACATGTTGTGACCTATCCATAAAGCAGTCATGAAAAATAACTGGACATCTATACATATAAAACACACACACAGCTGGAAACCAGAAATACAACTGGGAAGGCAGAAGGTAAAAATCTGTGGTGGTGGATCTGATTTGGAACAATAAGTATAAACTGGAAATATGTATTTCCTAGCTCTGTCCAACAAAAGGTCCTAGAAGCCCAGCAGTAATGAGTACCCTCGGTGTCCAGACCTTGTTCTAATACCATTTCCCACTAGAAGACACCAGGCTCCTTGGCAAAACACAGGTCTGAGACAGGGAAGGTATGTGTTCCTGGAACAGTTTGTGCCAAACAGCAAGAAAGCTCTCAAAGACTGATGGGCACATGTCAAAAAGATCCAGGAGGCAGCCCAAAGGGGCAACCACTGACCAAATTTGAAATAGTTCAAGCATCAAAATGAATAGTGGCAATAACAAATCATAACACAAGGAGTAAAAAAAAGAATCCATGAATTCACAGTGATATGAAAGTGAGGAAAGGGGGCACCAGGCTGGCTCAGTCAGAGAAGCATGAGACTCTTGATCTCAGGGTTGTGAGTTCAAGCACCACATGGGATGTAGAGATTACATATTTAAATAAAACTTTAAAAAAAAAAAGTGAGGAAAGAAAGGGAAATCTCTTCTTTATAAAAGAAGCCCTGTAATGGGGTGCCTGGGTGGCTCAGGCGTTAAGCGTCTGCCTTCGGCTCAGGTCATGATCACAGGGTCCTGGGATCGAGCCCCACATCGGGCTCCCTGCTTCGTGGGGGGGGCCTGCTTCTCCCTCTCCCACTCCCCCTGCTTGTGTTCCCTCTTTCGCTGTGACTCTCTCTGTCAAATAAATAAATAAAATCTTTAAAAAAAAAAAAAAAGAAGGCCTGTAAATAGATGTAGAAGAAATGAGAGAATTAGGAAATCATCATTTTATAATCAGCAGTGTAAAAGTTTATTCAGGCAAGGATTATCAACAGATGCTGAAATCACTGGGTAAATGTTTTTTGAGGATTAGTATATTCCTATGGGCTCAAAGCATCACCCCATGGATTACTTTTTTTTTTTTTTTTAAGATTTTATTTATTTATTTGAGAGATAGAGAGTGAGGAGAGAGCAGGTGCGGTGAGGAGCCGAGGGAGAAGCAGACTCCCTGCTGAACAAGAAGCCAGATGTGAGGCTCCATCCCGGGACCCTTAACCTGAGCCAAAGGCAGACACTCAACCGACTGAGCCATCCAGGCACCCCAAGGATTACTTATTAATTACAAAGAGGAAGAAGTACCGTAATAATGGAGAGATCTAGTGGATACATCTACCAAGTGATTAATCCAACCATCACCAATGACTGGACATTGTGTCTCCTGATGTGATGCCACAGGAAATACACACCATCATCAATGTAGCATTCTTGCCAAAATATTTCATCTAAATTTAATCTTGAGGAATCAAACAGTTCCAGAATATGGGACATTCTACTAGAAAATTACCCTGTATTCTTCAAAGAGGTCAGTGTCATGAAAGACAAAAGACAGATTAAGAGATTAAAGAGACAAGACAACCAGGTACATTGTGCATCAACTGATCTTAAAGAGAGGCAGAGGTGGGGAAGCAGCTATGAAGACTTCTGTGGAAAAAAAAAACTTTTGTGGAACAAATGGAAAAATTCATATATTAGGTGACATTACTGAGTAAATATTAAATTTGGGAAAGTTAATAACAGTAACAAAATACTCTATTAAAAACATATTTAAGGAGGGGCACCTGGGTGGCTCAGTCAGTTAAATGTCTGCCTTCTGCTTGGGTCATGATCCCAGGGTCCTGAGATCAAGCCCCAGGTCAGGCTCCCTGCTCAGTGGGGAGTCTCCTTCTCCCTCTGCCCCTCCCCCTGCTCATGCTCTCTCTCTTTCTCTCTCAAATAAATAAAATATATTTTTTAAGATTTTATTTATTTCTAAAAAAAAAAAAGATTTTATTTATTTCTTTGAGAAAGAGAGGGAAGGGGGGGGAAGAGCATGGGGGTGGGGGGCGGGGACAAGCAGACTCCCTGCTGAGCACAGAGCCTGACGTGGGGCTTGATCCCAGGACCCTGGAACCATGACCCAAGCCAAAGGCAAACACTTAACCGACTGAGCCACCCAGGTGCCCCAATAAATGAAATCTTTAACAAAATATATTTAAGGAGCAGCTGGGTGGCTCAGTCAGTTAAGCGTCTGCCTTCGGCTCAGGTCATGATCCCCAGGTTCAAGTCCCTGGTTAGGCAGGCTTCCTGCTCAGCAGGGAGTCTGCTTCTCCCTTCCCCTCTGCCCCCAACCCCCGTTCGTGCTCTCTCTTGCTCTCGCTCTATCTCAAATAAATAAATAAAATCTTTAAAAAAATATATTTAAGGATACAGAGACACTCTCATTCATAAAGAATCTGTACACGTATATAACACAAAATACTGTTTCAAGATGGGAGATGGAGAATGACCTTCCTTCTTTGTGTTTTCTGGGTTTTTCTATAATGAATACCTATTGTTTATTAATTATAAAATCAACTTAAATTATCTTAAATATTTAGTTTTTCTATTGCATAATCTTTAATATATTTCTAATTATGCCATGTGATGCATTAATTACTAAAATAGAAAAAACGTTAAAGGCAAAATAGAAAGTTAGAAAATATATCTGCAATATACTGGATAAACAATGGAAAAAAATCCTTACTACATAAGGATATTTTGGGAAGATACACCGAATTTTTAACAGTGGTTTTATATATATATATGTATTTATTTCCATTTGTGGAAAATGTGTATTTATATTTGAATTACTGGGAGAAAATAGAAGGCTGCCAGAGGCTCTCTCTGAGTGCTGAGGTGGTGAATCATTTTTATTCTTCTGTATTTTTAGATTTAAAAAAATACTTTTTTGAAAATTTCAATAGGAATCCTTAAAAATCTAAATTTCTATGGCTGGCTAACAAAGCACTTCTATGTCTGATTCTTTGGAGGGTGGTTCTCTCTTCTTCAAGAATGTCCTTCACCAGTGGGAGGAAGGCAACCTGCCCTTCTGCCTTTTGCCCTACCTTCATTCTACTCTGCCCTAGCGGGGAGCATGTCCTACACTCTAGCCCCTGGGACACCGCATCCTGGTCCCCTGGAAGCTATCCACAGCCCCTCAGCCTCTCCCACAACCGAGACCTGCCGAATGAGTGAGCCAAAACACCTATGAATCATCTGGAACTCGAACAATAAACACATTCCCTGGAATGTACGAAGTAATTATACGCAAATGTAATTAAAGAGAATAACTATTAAATACACCAAGTTGGTGACACATAGCAGCCAAATGGCAGAAGCTTCCTGAAGCGATTTCCTGATTTGACAGCAGCATGCGTCACAAGATCGGTGCTACTTGAAAGTTTATGACGCTTTTAACTTACAGGAGACACAGGTAACATACCACTGCTGTTTTCCTAAATGGGAACTAGGAGTGCTTTGCTCCCAGATATAGCTGGGGAATACCCATGTTCCCCGTAACCATCCTTAGTCCTGACACAGCCTCTCTGTCCTTAAAAACTTGCCGATTCCCCATCAAAAAGCTCCTCTAACCTATTTGTTCTCTTCAACTTACTTTTTAGGTTGAGTTGTCTGAGGTTTTATGATGCCTCAAAGGGAAGAGGACTCTACCCTCCCAATGTAACCAGCTGCCAATTCAAGGCCACCGATGCCCAGCTACCTCTTTTACATTCTAAGCCCCTGCTGAAGAGCCCATCACTTCCCCAGAGCATGCAAAGCCCCTAGGTAGCACTGGGCTTGGTTAATACATTAGGCAACAACCAATTCCATAATGGCAATGCTTTCATGGAAAAGCATGGAAATCAGTCATCTGAAAAGACAGACAAACCCAGGCCCCAGAAGCTTCAAAAAGAGCAAGTGAAGACAAGCCAGAAGGAATGTTTACATGGGTGGGGGAGCTGCGCCATCTCCAATCCCTTGGCAAAGTGGGTGGTGGTGTCATAGAACTCTAGCAGCTTGAGGAGCTCCAGCTCAGGCCCTGCCCTCTCCACGCTGGAGCTGAGGCAGTCGGGCAGAGTGGGCAGCAAGGTCCCCAGAGTCTGAATCAGCAGCACGGTCACCACCTCGTGGGGGTTCTTGAAAACCTACAGTGGGAGAGAGGTATCTGCGTTAGCACACAGGACCAAAGAGGAGCATACCTTTTAAAAAAGAAGCAGTCTCCTGGACTGCTCTCAGAGAAATCTCTCCAACAGCTGGAAAGTGGCCTAGTCAAGAGCTTTAAGCCCCAAGCAGTCCTTACCCCAAACTCGAACAAGCTCAGAAAGCCAAGTAACTGGCAGAACTTGCAACTTGTCCCAAACAATTGGCTACTTCATGTCTATTACTGGCGCCCAGTGCCTCTTTTCAAATCTATCACATGTAGTATTTAGATGGCCACCCAAAACTGGCCAGCAAGGATCGTGTGGATGACAGTGCAGAAACTGGGAGTGTGTGGGAGGTGGGGAACAAAATGGAATTAAAGAACAGCAATTCACCGAGTCAGGGTTGGAGGATATTTAGCCAGATTTGCAGACGAGCCCACAGCCACCTCTCTCTCCCCTTGACACAGATCTTCGGTAAAGATGGATTTATCTTTTATTCTAAGGACGACCAGGAAGAGTGTATCCAGGGCCTTTTAGATTATAGATTCACTTATTCACTAAGAGTCTTTTTTTCCTGTTTCATACACTACTGATCTCTTGGACAAAACTGGAAAAATGTACACAGTACATTTAGAGAGGGGTCTCAGAGACACCCCTGTGTTGATCAAGTGCTTTTTTTTTTATCATAACATAACTTAAATATGCACAAACATGAAAACAAGATATAAGACCATTCTTAGGTAACTCTAAGGCCAAAAAAGGTGGAAGTTTAAAAACTATAAAATCAATAAACTCAAATTTTATGAGAAAAGACCCTGAGAGGAATGAAAATGAAAACACAACTTCCCCAAAGTTACGGGATATAGCAAAAGCAACACTAAGAGGGAAATTTATAGCTTTAAACACATACATTAAAAAGGAAGAAGATCTCGGGCGCCTGGGTGGCTCAGTTGGTTAAGCAACTGCCTTCGGCTCACGTCATGATCCTGGAGTCCCAGGATCGAGTCCCGCATCGGGCTCCCTGCTCAGCGGGGAGTCTGCTTCTCCTTCTGGCCCTCCCCCTCTCATGTGCTCTCTCTCGCTCTCTCTCAAATAAATAAATAAAATCTTTAAAAAAAAAAAAAAGGAAGAAAATCTCAAATCAATAACCTAATAACACATTAAGGAACAAGAAAAAGAAGAAACTAAACCCAAAGCTAGCAGAAAGAAGGAAATAATAAAGATTAGAGCAGAGATAAATGAAATAAAGAATAGAAAATAAAGAATAAAGAATAAAAAGTTAATTTAAAAAATCAACCAAACTAGCTGGTTCTTTGAAAAGACCAACAAAACCGACAAACCTGTTATCTAGACTGACAAAGAAAAAAAAAAAAAGAAGCCTTGAATTACTAAAATCAGATACAAAGGTGGGTACATTTACTACAATTTTACAGAAATAAGAGGGATTATAAGAGAATATGATGAACAAGTATATGCCAACAAATTAGATAACTTAGATGAAACAGACAAATTCCTAGAAACACAATTTGCCAAAACTGATTGAAGAAGAAATAGAAAATCTGAATAGTCCTATAACTAACTAGGAAAGAGGCAGAATCAGTAATCAAAAGTGTGTTGCCCCAAAATTCATATGTTGAAGTCCAAACCCCCAGTATCCCAGAATGTGACTATCTTTGGACCTATGAGCTTTAAAGAGGCAATTAAGGTAAAATGGGTCATCTGGGTGGGCCTTTATCCAATCTGACTGGTGTCTTTATAACAAGAGGAGATCAGGGCACAGACACCCATAGAAAGAAGACATAGGTAGAAGAATGCCACCAGCAAGCCAAGAGAGGTCTCAGAAGAAACCAACCCTGCCAATAACTTGACCGTAGACTTCTAGCCCCCGGAACCATAAGAAAATGAATTCCTATTGTTTAAACCACCCAGTCTGTGACATTTAGTTATGGCAGTCCTGGCAAACTAATACAAAACACTTTCTAACTCATTCTATGAAGTCAGCATTAACCTGATACCAAAGCCAACCAGACACTAAAAGAAAATTACAGACCATTTCTCTTACAAATACACAATCAACAATACCCAACAAAGTAACAGTAAACTACATTCAGCAACCATATTAAAAGGATTATACACCATAACCAAGTGGGATGGGTCTACCAAATGAAGAGTGGTTCAATATATAAAAATTAATCAATGTAATATACTACATTAACAGAATGAAGGGAAGAAAACACATGACCATCTTGGTTAATGCAGAAAAAAGCACTTGATAAAAACAGCCTTTATGTTAAAAAAAATAAAACAACCAACCAAAAAACTCAATAAACTAGGAATAGAAAAGAACTTCCTCAACATGATAAAGGTCACATTAAGAAAAACAGCTATCATACTCAATGGTGAAAGACTGAAAGCTTTTCCCCTAAGGCCAGGAACAAGACAAGTATGCTATTTTATTCAACATAGTACTGGAAGTCCTAGCCAGAACAATAGGACAAGAAAAAGAAATAAAAGGCATCTAAATTGTAAAAGAAGAAAAAAATTATCTCTGTTCATAAACTATATGTAGAAAACTCTAAAGAATTCACACACACACACAAACTGTTAGTGTTAATAAGCAAATTTGGCAAAGCTACAGGATATAAAATCAACAAGCAAAAATCAGTTGCATTTCTATACACTAGCAAGGAACAACCCAAAAAGGAAATTGAGAAAACAATACCATTTATAACAGCACCAAAATGAATAAAATAGGAATAAACATAACCAGGGAGCTGAAAGACCTGTATGCTGAAAACAATAAAAAACTGCTCAAGAAATTAAAGACACAAATAAATGGCAAGACCATCCTGTGTTCATGGATTGGAAGACTTAATACTGTTGGAGTGCCTGGATGGCTCAGTAGGTTCAGTGTCTGCCTTCGGCTCAGGTCATGATCCCAGGGTCCTGGGATCGAGTTCCGCATCGGGCTCCCTGCTCCTTGGGGAGCCAGCTTCTCCCTCTCCCTCTGCCTGTTCCCCCTGCTTGTGCTCTCTCTCTCTCAAGTAAATAAATAAAATATTTAAAAAAAGAAGAATGACATTGGCTAACTCTCACTTCCAGATTTCAAAACTTCCTACAAAGGAACACTAATCAAAACAGCGTGGCACAAGCGAAAGGATAGACACATAGTCCAATGGGATAGAGAGCCTAGAAATAAACCGTCACATACATGGTCGAATAATTCTCACCAAGAGTGCCGAGACCATTCAATGGGCAAAGGACAGACTTTTCAACAAATGGTGCTCTGAAAACTGGATATCCACATGCAAAAGAAAAACATTGGAACCTTACTTTGCACCATTACAAAAAATTAACTCAAAATTAATTAGATCCAAACATCAAGAGTAATGTATAAAAATCTTAGAAAAAACATTTGTTTGGACGCCTGGGTGGCTCAGTCGGTTAAGCATCTACTCTTGGCTTTGGCTCAGGTCATTATTTCAGGGCTGTGAGACTGAGCCCAGCATTGGGCTCTGCACTCAGCAGACAGTCTGCTTGAGATTCTCTCCCTCTCCCTTTGTCCCTCTCCTGCTTGCTTTCTCTCTCTAAAATAAATAAATAAATCTTAAAAGAAAAAGGAAAAAACACTGGGGAAAATCTTCATGACCTTGGATGTGGCAATAGCTTCTAAGTGCAACACCAAAAGCACAGGCAACAACAGAAAAACAGATAAACTGGACTGCATCACAATTAAAAACCTGTGCATCAAGGAACACTGCAAACAGACTGAAAAGACAACCCATGGGGTGGGAGGAAATACTTACAGATCATATATCAATAAGGGATTAATATCCTAAATACAGATTGAACTCAAAACATAAAACCAAAACCCAACTCAAAACTGGGCAACGGACTTCAAGAGAATTTTCTCCAAAGAAAATAATACAAATGGCTGATAAACAAATGAAATGATGCTCAACATCATTAGTCATTAGGAAAACACAAATCGAAACCACAGTGAGGTACCACTTCACATCCATTAGGATGGCTATCATTAAAAAAAAAAAAAGAAAGGAGGGGCGCCTGGGTGGCTCAGTTGGTTAAGCATCTGCCTTCAGCTCAGGCCATGATCTCAGCGTCCTGGGATCGAGTCCTGCATCGGGCTCCCTGCTCCGCAGGGAGTCTGCTTCTCCCTCTCCCTCTGCCCCTCACCCCCCACACTCTTGCACTCTCTCTCTCTCAAATAAATAAAATCTTTAATAAATAAATAAACAAACAAGCAAAAGGAAAAGAAAATAACAAGTGTTAGGGTGGATGTGGAGAAACTGGAACCTTCATGTATTTGCTGGTGGGAGGGTAAAATGGTACAGCTGCTGTGGAAAACAGTCTGGCGGTTCCTCAAAAGGTTAACATGATGATATGATCCAGCAATTCCATTCCTAGGTGTACACCCCAAAGAACTGAAAACAGGGATCCAAATAGGTATATGTACACCCATGTTCACGGCAGCATTATTCACAATAGCCAAAAGGTGGGAGCGGTCCAAGTGTTTATCAACACATGAATGGATAAACAGAATGTGGTAGATATACATAATGGAATATTATTCAGCCATAAAAAAGGAATGGAAAATTCCAGTATCTGCCACAACACAGATAATCCTTGAAAACATTATGCTAAGTGGAATAAGCCAGACACAAAGGACAGATACTGTACAATTCTGCTTCTAAGAGCGATCTAGAATAGGAAAATACAGAGACAACAGAACAGAGGATACCAGGGCATGGGGGAAAAGGGCTTGGGGAGTTAATACTTAACAGTCACACAGTTTCTGTTTGGGATGATTAAAAAGTTCTAGATACAGAGAGTGGTAATAGTTAATCAACACTGTGAATATACTCAATGCTGCTTAACTGTACACTTAAAAACGGTAAATTTTATGTTATGTATATCTCACCACAATAAAAGAAAAAGTCACTTCAACTTTAAAACCAGCAAAATTCACAAGAATAGGACAGATGAAGATGACACCCTGCAAATAAACTTTTTCATCATGAATTCAATCTGAGCACAGGTTCCTTTGAGCTCACAGCATCCCTCTACTGCTTTGCAGTGTGTGATGAGGACTCTCGCACTGCTTCTATCTCTAGGCAAACTACCGACTACAAAGGAAACATCAAGTTGGCTATGGCATTAAACAGAATGCACTCGGTGCCACTGCATACATCATGTAAGTACTGAGTTTGTCCCCAACAGAACAGGGACACCAACATGGTTATCAACATGAATGCACCTACTCAATCACATGACAGCCATTGGTCCTATGGCGATCATGTACATAATCCAAACTATGCTTTTTTTTTTTTTAAGATTACCAAAATAATAGAGAATTCACAAAACTTTGGTGAACACCTGTTTAGTTTGATAAACGTCCCTGCTGGAATCTGAGAGAAAGGAACAGAGGAAAAAACCAAACAAGCCAACGAAGAATGAAAGGACCAAACTATGGAAACCTCCCCGATTCGTACTCCTTGAGCAACAGTCTTCCAACCGTCTCCCGGATGCCACAGTTGAGGTGGGCCACTCTTTCTTGGCATCTAAGTGTCTCAAACTGGAATTCATCCTCTCCCCCTGACCTTCCCAGACCTGCTTCCCTCAACTTTCATATTTCTGACAGTAGCATCTCCCTTCCAGCACAATGAAAATCTCCCCTCTGACTTTTCCATTATCAGTTACTAGGCCTTAACAACTGTCCACTCTTCTTGAACTGGATGCCTTTTACTCATTGTGTGAGGCCAAAGCTTCCTGCCTCGTCTCCAACCTTTCCTCATCAGATCACTCCTTCACTACCTCCAAATTCGTTATTTTTTAAATGTTATTTTTAAGACTTACTTACGTTTTCAATATTTAAATATTTTAAGATTCATCAATTATTAACATCCTGCCACATCTGCTTTATTTCTCTCTCTGACACAGGTCTCATGACAGGCACCTCAGCATGTACCTCTTAAAAATGGGGCCATCCTGGGGCACCTGGCTGGCTCAGTCGGTGGAGCATGCGACTCGATCTCAGGGTTGTAGGTTTGAGCCCCAGGTTGGATGTAGAGATTACTTAAAAACAAACTCTTTAAAAACAACAACAACAACAAAACGGGGGTATCCTCTTACATCACAACATTACAACTCATCAAACTGAAATAATACCTTTACGGTCCAAGTTCAAATTTCCCCAACTGTCCCTATAATGTCCTTGATGGCTTTTTTGTCATCATGCAGAATCCAATCAAGGATCATGCAGTTACATTTAGTTGTCATTCATTCTTTTTTTGTCTCCTTTAATCTAAAATCAACTCTTTTTTTTCTTTCACAAAATGGACATTTTGGAGAATCCAGGACAATTGTTTCACAAAATGGTCTTGCATTTGAATTCGTCTGCATGTTTCCTCATAATAGCATTAGGGTTAAGCCTTCCGGGCAGGGAAACTACATAGGTAATGTTTTGACACCAAAATCATTCTTAAAACAGTAATGTCATCATTCACTCTGTGGCTCCTGTGTGGCGGAAAATGCCATGCCGAGAGGCTTTGGGAAAATAAGTGATGGCAAATGTCCACTGGAAATGAAGTTCCTCTGTCTCGTTGTCCCCTAAGTCAGAGGGCACCTTTCAAACTGCACTCTTCCTCGAACATTGGGTGTATTGTGTGAACAAGGGAAACTAACTCTAGGCCAGGTGCGTTTCACCTGAAGTTAAGATAAAAACAATCCTGTTTGGTCAAACACCACCTGACCAAGGGCCTCTTGCTTCTAGATCAGGAGATAATGGCCTTCAGGAATTCCACAGGCTCCCTGGCTCAACAACACGCAATACTGCCACATTAGATTCTATTTAAGATACAGAGAAGCACGATAAGAAAAGTTTTAAGGAGACCCAAAGATGTTACTGCCTTGGGTTTCGAGGCTTATCTTTAACCCCTTTGGTGAGGGCAGCGAATAGAGAGAGGTTCCAAGCAGTGCTTGAAGCAGGGGAGACACCACTCCCAGGGCAGTCGCCCATTCCCCAGGACCCAAGCGAGCTGTTACCTGCGTCGCCCACTGGATTTGCGTGTGCCAAGCCCCGAGCAAGGCGTCATAGAACCCAGTGAGCTGCCGGTCCAGGGGGAGGTCACTCTGGCACAGTTCTTGCCAGGCTGCTAAGAGCTGCGCCTGCAGAGACAGAACAGAGGGGACCTCGCTGAGGAAACACGACATGACACCCATTAAAGTTGCCCTGCCACCCCAGCGAGGCAAGCCATGTCCCGCTGCCATGTCCCGATCGGGTGCCCCTGACGACCATTTGATTCAAACAAAGGCGGGGAAACAAGACTTCGCCTTTGCCTGCTCTGATCATCAATTAGAATGTGAATCCGTTGCCCTTCAGGTGCTCCCTTCTCCTTTCACCTCGCCCCAAAGCCTGCCAAGGTCCTTCCACCCGGCATGCTACAGTCTTCGGAAAAGACCTTAAGCTGTGAGTGCATGTGCACTTGAGCTCCATGGCCCAACGCCACTGCTTAAAGCACACGAGTGCTGGGCCTGGAGGAATTCAGTCAGCCTGGAAGGTGGTCAGGTTTTCACCTCATGTCAACAACTCTAGAAAACAAAAATTTCTTCAGGCTTGTGAGGGCATAGTAAGGCCTAAGACACGACTCTCCCTTGAAAGACAAAAATGGGAGAAACTGAAACAACTGGTCAGTGTGTAAGTGGAATCCAGCTATCAACCTTCAAGAGGCTGAAAACAAGGGCTTGTGTTTTCCAAGTGGCAAGCAAATGAATCCACAGGTTGGACCAAGAACGCCCCCTACTGGCCAATCAGAAGAAAAAGGCCAGAGGGCAAAGAGGCAGGTGTTTCCCCCTCGGAGCGCACAATTGGAGCTCTGCAGGCCGGCCTGGGAGCATTCCACAACCCTTAAGCACCCCCAGCTCCTCACCTTGTGGCATTTGTAGTAGTAGGTGAGCAGCTGGGGCATCCGGTCGATTTCAGTAAACACCTTCACAAACACTCTGGACTGATCTAAAGGAGAACAACATCAAAGATGTCCACATGGGTAGCAGGCTTCCTGTTGCAGACCAGAGGAAAGAATTCACCTGGCTCAAGGGGGATATATGTAAGCTCGCCTTCCGAACTGCCTGCCTACACAATGAATTAACTCATGCATGGAGAATACAGATACAAAACATAAGTCAAGCATAAGGGCAGAATATGTGACTCAGAAGACACTGCAAGCCCTGGCTTGTTTAGATAATGCATCAATAAGCATCAGCGACGGAGCTCAGATTATATTTCAGCAAAGTCACTGTTCATGGGAACAGTGAAATGAGTTCGAATCAGGGCTGGGACAGTGGTGGGGGCGGGAGAGGGTGGGGGTAGGAGCTAAGCCTGGGCTGCAAAACTGAGGGAGACTCTCACTCTCAGGGTTGTGCAAGGACAGGGTGAGAGCCTCCTTAGATTTTGTGCTTTAGGCGATTCACCTGCCTCACCTCCTCCTGGCCCAGACTAGAATCATAAAATGTCAGCGACAGAAAGGTATCTGAAAAACCATCAACCAAACTCATTTCACAGGGGAGGAAAGTGCAGCCCAGAGAGCTTCTGCCAGCTGCCAAGAATAAATCATACTCTTTACTGCCCTGGGGCCTTTGCACTTACTAGGTCTGGGATGATCTTTCTGGCTCTCTGTGTGGTTCTCCCCTTATCACGAGGGCCTTTCCCAATCAGCCAACCTAAATTAGGTTTCTCCTGTTATTAATTCCCTATCACATCTTTCCCTTTGTAGACTAATTAAGATTTGTATTATTCTATTTAGTTACTTGTAAAACAGTTTATTATCTTTCTCACCCTCGGAAGTACTAGCTCTATGAGGCTGTGACCTTTCCTGTCTTGTCTTACTGTTCCTAGAAATTACCACAGCACATGGTAGGCACTCAAAAAATTTAGTAAAGAAAATTTTTTAAATGTAGTAAATTAATGACTGTTTTTTTTTTTTTCAAGAGTTTTATTTATTTATTTGACAGAGAGAGAAGCAGGGGGAACAGCAGGGAGAAGGAGAGGGAGAAGCAGGCCCCCTACTGAGCATGGAGCCCAAAGCGGGGCTTGATCCCAGGACCCTGAGATCATGACCTGGGCTAAAGGCAGACGCTTAACCGACTGAGCCACCCAGGTGCCCCAATTAATGACTGCTTTAAATAGCATTGTTTTTCAGCAATATAAATAGCATGTTCGTGGTGGAAAAAGTGGAAAACAAGTAAGAAGAAAAAAACTGCCTATCACACTCTGTTAAACACTGTCAACATTTTGGTGTATACTCAAAGACTGCTTTTAGACAGAAACTGCTATAATGTTTACTAGTCTAAAAATATAACCACAACTTAAAAAATTTCGACCCCACAGAACAGAACTTATTTCTTGAAACAAATAATAAAGCAGAATTTGGCGATACAGCAAACCCAGTTAGTAAAAGCGCTGGAAAACTTAAAGGTGGCATGTGAGTCTTTAGCCCTTACAGAGGAATTCGAGTTTTTCAAGGTTAGTACATTAAATTAAACACAAATTTGTAAAACTGGGGGGAGGTCCCAATTCAGACAAGAGAAAGAAAGAAATAGGAAACCTACTTTGGCAACCATAATAAAGACTTCTAGGCTCCTGCCAACACCACTGACTCAATGCAGAAGGCACTGCTGAGCCCCTGCCTGGTGAAGAGCCACCTGCTGGGTGCTGTGGGGTCTGGTGGTAGACATGTTGTTTTGCAACCACACCCCACTGCCCTTCTTCTGACGGAAGTCTGGTTGTTCTCTGAGGGACCGTGGATCTGCCTCCCATTCTCCCATTTTTGGTTTGGTTTTTGTTTTTTTTACAAAGCAAAAAACTTAGTTTATATTACAGAATAATACCATTAGCACTTTCCTACAGCTGCTAGTGATTACATATACATAAGACAGAGCGAATGTCAATTGTCTTTATCAAATAATAGTACCATCTATTACTTTGGTTTTGTTTCCAGTTTTACTGACAAGACATCACTGTATAAGTTTAAGGCATACATCATGCTGGTTTGATCTACATATATTGTGAAATGATAATAACAGGTTCAGCTAACATCCATTTTCTCATACACACACAGTAAAAAGAAAAGAAAGAAGAAAAGAATAAAGGTGGAAACATTATTCTAGTGATGAATACTCTCAGCATTTACTCTCTTAACAACTGCCTTGGGAAATCCTATAGAAATGTTAACTACAATCATCATGTTGTATGCTACATCCCTGCTACCTACTCTAACTGAAGTTTGTACCTTTTGACCATTTTCCATTTAAATGTTTCTAGTGAAGCTGACACTACTCCAGGATCTGGGGTATGGCCAGCCAGAGCCTCAAATCCACCTGATCAAAGTAACTGGTTCGGGGGTGCAAAGGCCTGCCCATCAATGCAATCAAGATTAATCCTGGGATCTCTTCTTAAGCTGTGAGGTGCAAGGGCCACCACATGAAAAGTGCACCTGGAAGTTACTAACACATAGAGAGACAGAGCCAAGAAATGGCAAGAGGGACTGGGTCCTAATAATAACACAGTTTGTGCTCCTGGATCAGCAAGACCTACTCCTGAACTTCTCAGTTCCATAAACAATATAGTCTCTCTTTTTCATTTAGGCATGTTTGAACTGGGTTTCTGTCACTTGCAAAGAATCCCAAACTGATACAAGCCTCATGTGAATAAGATGGGCTCCCTAGTCTCTATGCCATCCACCCACAGTGTAATATAAGGCCAATGGATTCTTATTATTTCTAATTAACAACTGATTTTGGATTATAAACAAGACAATATAACAAACAGCATCAATGGGAAATTTCATTTACGTTGCTTTTGCACATGATTTCATATTCTATTTAGACATAAGGAAGTACTTCTCACACAGGGCCCTGCACATAGGAGATATATCACAATTATCTGTGAAGTGAAATGAAATAAATATACGGGAAGAAATGCTCTTAAATCTCATCCTAAAATATTTCCCCCACTGAATCAGTCTGTACCACTTCATCCTGGAGGGCTACCCTTCACCCTTCCCCCACTCTCTGTCACTCATTTTTTTCTGGAGAAAGAGAGTATCTGGTTGAACGTATCAATAAATATAAAAAGAGGTGAGGATAATATCAAAGGCCTTCGATATACAACGTAGGTAACAACATAAAAAAAAATACACCGTGGAGAAGCTAGCTGTCACCCTTTTACATTCACACTTCTTCCAAAGCTTCTCCATTTATATAACCTCACTTCAACCTCAATGCAATCCTATGAGGCCAGAAGATGGAGAAATTGGCAACAGAATAAATAAGCCCGACCAGATCACACAACCAGAAGGGCCGAGACCGCCTCTCAGTCCGGTTCCTGAGGCATCATCTAACTTCTGTGACTTGTCTAAAAGGATAACTAACAGATGCAAGAGTTTAAATCTCAGATCCAGCAAACAATTCCAGGAACTATGCTGGTCCGGTTCAGAGAAGAGGAGAGAGTTTCAGAAGGAAAGTCTCTGGGGAAAAGGGGAAAGGCACTCAGAATCGCCTTACTCCCATTTTGGAAAAAAAAGAAGGCCTATGGATGGTAGCAAGAATGAGAGGGAATAGGGGCGCCTGGGTGGCTCAGTCATTAAGCTTCTGCCTTCGGCTCAGGTCATGATCCCAGGGTCCTGGGATCGAGTCCCACACCGGGCTCCCTGCTCCACGGGAAGCCTGCTTCTCCCTTTCCTCCCCCCCCACTTGTGTTCCCTCTCTTGCTATCTCTTGCTCTCTGTCAAAATAAATAAATAAAATCTTAAAAAAAAAAAAAAAAAAAAGAATGAAAGGGAATAAAAAGGCAGCCAGAAACTTAAGGATAAAGTGAAGCTGAAGAGGAAAGGAATTAAAATCATAGTGCCTGACCTGACTCTGCAAAAATGAACTGAGCTTACAAAGTTGTGATAATAGAAACACTATTTATTAATTCAGTTAAAAGCAATGGTATACAAGGAGAATGTAAAGGGGAGAGAAGAGTGGTATGAAAGCGAAATCTTTAGTGATAACAATAGGAAGTCAACAGACAATGCCTAAAGTTAATATACAAAGAACTAAAATAATAAATGTATTATGCAGAGGGGCACCCGGGAGGCTCAGTTGGTTAAGCATCCGACTCTTGATTTCGGCTCAGGTCATGATATCAGGGTTCATGGGATCGAGCCCTGTGTTTGGCTCTGTGCTCAGCAGGGAGTCTGCTTGAGACTCTCTCTCCCCCTCTCCCTCTGCACTGCCACCTCCCCCCGCCCAGCCATGCATGCGTGTGCGTGTTTTCTCTCTCTTGGAGATAAATAAATCTTTAAAAATAAGTAAACAAATGTATTATGCAGAAATATAAAATGAAATGCCAGAGAAAAGAGCTCTGAGAATTAAAAGTGCTCTCATGGGATCAGGACTGGGGAATGAAGTGGTAGAGGAAAAAAATGTTCTTTTCCCCAGTAAGACCTCCAGTACTGTTCAACTTTTTCAACACTGTTGGTGAGGGGAACAAATCTTAACTGAATTCAAGAAACATAAAAATGAAACCAGTGAAGTCATTTGTAGGTCTGGACTTCAAATTTGTAGTGTAGCTCCATCTGCTGAGCTAGAGGGCTCAGCAGTGTTTTTAGAAACACGGCTGCTCCTGCAACTCAAATAGAACCTTCACGATTTCCTGACTGGTCTCTTAGGACTTATTCCCTTTGGGTTTCTGTGAGAGCCATGAAATTTTGAATGGGGGTTCAAGTGAAAGGAATAACGTTCCATTATTCCGGGGGAGTGCTTCCCCCAGAAGGAGTGTAGGAATCGTAGGGTGCGTGTTCCGTACTCCCTTTACTAAGAAGGAAATTGAGGTCTCACTGCTAAGAGGCAGCAGCCCAAAGATTTCAAAACTGGCCTGTCCATCTCCCAAGTCCACACTCCTTCCACTCGGCCAACAGCCTCCAGCAGACTTACTAATAAACTGCTTATAGCCATGAAATTCTTCCCCGGATGGAAACTCCTCAGTCTGTTCAAGGCAAACTATGCTCTGTCCCCAGCTCTCCTGTCTAACTTCATCTCTGACCATTTTCCAACGTTCACTCCATTGAAATGGGCTTAACTGTTATTCCCACAACTGCCCCTGAGTTTTCCTATTTCTGTACTACTCCTATGTATGTTGTTCCTTCCGCCGGAAACATTCCTTCCCAACTATCAAAATACACCCATAGGAAAATGCTCATGCCATGGTGCTCACGGGAGGAAAAACAAGGTACAAAATTGTATATATTCAATGGATAGTCTTGACCTAAAAGATACAGGTACACACTCACAGGAAAAAACTAGAAGAAAATACTAACAGTCATCTCTGGGTGCTGAGTTCACTGGTAAATCATCTTCTTTTTTATATTTGTGTATATCTTTCCAATTCTCAATAACCTGTATTACTTTTTTTTTTTAAGATTTTATTTATTTATTTATTTGACAGAGAGAGACACAGCGAGAGAGGGAACACAAGCAGGGGGAGTGGGAGAGGGAGAAGCAGGCTCTCTGCAGAGCAGGGAGCCCGATGCGGCACTCGATCCCAGGACCCTGGGATCATGACCTGAGCCGAAGGCAGTCGCTTAACCGACTGAGCCACCCAGGTGCCCTAACCTGTATTACTTTTATAATCAGAAACAATTAGGGGCACCTGGGTGGCTCAGTCATTAAGCGTCTGCCTTCGGCTCAAATCATGGTCTCAGGGTCTTGGGATCGAGCCCTGCATTGGGCTCTCTGCTCGACTGGGAGCCTGCTTCTCCCTCTCCCTCTGCCACTCCCCCTGCTTGTGCTCTCTCTCTCAAATAAATAAAATCTAAAAAGAAACAATTAAATATTTTTTTAAAATTACATCTTTCTTTCAAAGTTCTGCACATATATTAGCTCTTTCAGAAAAGCTTCCTCGATTTTCTGTCATCTTTTCCCTTCATTCCGGGGATGGCTAAGGCAACTTTCACATTCCATCTTGTAATAAAATTGTGTACTTGTTCTCTCCCGGCCTCACCCTCAACCAAGCTGTAAGGTCCCTGAAGGACAGCAAGCTTATCTTATTCATCCTTTCATTCCCTGCTGTTCCTCCCATAATCAGTATTTTAAAATAATATTTAAAAGGGAGTTATCCTATCGGGCTCCCTGCTCCGCAGGAAGCCTGTTTCTCCCTCTCCTACTCCCCGTTCTTGTGTTCCCTCTCTCGCTGTCTCTGTCAAATAAATAAATTAATTAAATTAAATTTAAAAAAATAAAAGGGAGTTTTGAAATACCTACTTTGAATTACACCAGATAGGAATTGTACAAAAGCAAACAAACTCACCCCCTTAAATGTTCACATATTTGGTGGCTTGAGGAATAAGTAAATAATTTGGTAAACATCAGCATTCCACACATAGCAATGGACTCTAAGAGCCAAATTCTGGTATTAATATCAAGTAGTTTCTTACATATTTTCCTAAGGGCAGAGGAAAGGACTGAATGGGAGCCCTTGCTTCCAGGCTCAATGCTGAGAAGCCAGGGCGGCAGCCTTGGGACAGGTCTTCAGCTGCACCACTCTGGCACTCGTCTGCCCCCTTCTGGCCAAAACTCAGATGCCACCGTCTCAGAAAGAAATTAAAAAAGAAGAAAAAAAATTTTAAACGGCACAAACAGGTACCCAACCCTTTATACCTGCTGAGAAGGAAAATCTGTGAGAGCAACTATTGTGATGATAACCCAGCTAGGCTTTGGAAATCTGTTGGCAGATCTCACTTTGATGGACAGGAATCCATGAGTTGGAAGATGGCTATTTGCCCCTAAAATGCTTATTATTTCCCCATGATCCCTTAGATCAATGAATCTTCCTGCTACATGTAAAACTGTGCTACAAAAAGTTGCTTCAGGGACGCCTGGGTGGCTCAGTCGGTTAAGCGGCTGCCTTCGGCTCAGGTCATGATCCCAGAGTCCTGGGAACAAGCCCTGCATTGGGCTCTCTACTCAGTGGCGAGCTTGCTTCTCCCTCTCCCTCTGCTGCTCCCCCTGTTTGTGCTCATGCGTGCTCTCTCTCTCTGTCAAATAAATAAATAAATAATCTTTAAAAAAATAAAAATAAAAACTGTTAGATAAAAAAGCACCTTGGGGGCGCCTGGGTGGCTCAGTTGGTTAAGCGACTGCCTTCGGCTCAGGTCATGATCCTGGAGACCCGGGATCGAGTCCCGCATCGGGCTCCCTGCTTGGCAGGGAGTCTGCTTCTCCCTCTGACCCTCCCCCCTCTCATGCTCTCTCTCTCATTCTCTCTCTCTCAAATAAATAAGTGGAGTCTTTACCAAAAAAAAAAAAGCACCTTGGCCTTCCAGTAAAGATGTCTGATGAAAGAGCACATGACTTTGGGTTGGGTGGGGAACCTTCCTGATGCTCACCAAAATTCACCACCAGGAGAAAAACACAACACCATTTCGTCTGTGCTGAAGCCAGGAAAATATCTATACTACAGAACTTCGAGAAAGTAATCAGATATTCAGTCACTTTGGCCCAAGGTGAGTGGGGATGCCAGGAGCACTCAGAATGCCATCAGGGAGCGGCTGAGCATGGCAGGACAAGGTGGAGAGAGGGAGCAAAGCGGGGGTCTAGTCCAGGCAAGGGGAGAAGGCTTATTTCCGCTTCAGCCCAGCAGCGGCTAAAAAGAGCCATTTCCCCCTTCTGAATCCATCCTGCCTAGAAAGAGTGGGTCTGGAATCAAGCCTGATTTAAATCTGTGAACAAAGGCAGTCAAATATAGCTTGCCCTCAGTACCAAGGCCCATAATCCTGACCCAGAGGGCATCATTCAAACCTGATTCCAGTAGCAAACCCCTTCAGAACGAAAGGAAAAATATTCAAATTCATGGAGCCACCATCTCCCCACCTGCATTCCTACTTCTTCTCCAACCCCACCTAACCAGAGGTGCACCCCAACCACATCCGCGGAGCTCTGTGGGTCTGTAGCTGCAACAAATTCATGAGAAAATGGGACAAAGCTGCCAGATGGAGACTTTCCACAACCCAACTCCAGTCCTAGGATCCTGTTGATGAGGAGAACACTCCAAACAGATGACTGACAAATGGGTAAGTTCTGGAATGAAAAGGCTGGAGATGAGTACTGAATCCATTCTCTTTAGGCAACTGGAGAGCACAACACAGGATGCAGCCTTTAATTCAAGGGCAAGAGGAAAGCTCTCAACAAAGCCCAGGTAAACAAGGAGGGGCTTCCAGAGAGATCGCACGTGATTTTCCAGTAAAGAGCAAGCCCAGAGAAAAGGAGCCACGTATAAATATGACTAAGCAGAAACAAAAACAAACAAACAAAAAACCCACAATAGGACCAATGCAAAAGTATCACAGGGAGGGGAAAAAAGAAAAGGAACAGAATGTGCAGAAGGTACATCATAAGAGCACTTCAAGAACAAGCAGAGACAGGATAATAAGGAAGTCGAGGACTTTAACACCACCATAAACCAAGTAGACCTAACACACAGACACACACACACACAGAACACTCCACCCAACAACAGCAGAATACATATTTTTCTCCAGTGCCCATGAAACATTCTCCAGGATAGATCATATCTGAGGCCAGAAAACAAGTGTAACTAAGACAGAAATCATATATCCTTTCTAATCATAATGAAATGAAGCTAGAAATCAAAGGAAGAAAAAACAATGGGAAAATTCACAAATATGTGGAAATTAAACAACAGTCTTAAACAACCAATGGGTCAAAGAAGACATCATAAGGAAAATTAGGAATTATCTTGAGACAAATGAAAATAAAAATGCAACATACCAAAACATATGGGATGCCACAAAAGCAGCACTAAGAGCTAATTTATAGCTATAAATACTTATGTTAAAAAAGAAGAAAGATCTCAAGCCAACAACCTAAACAACTAGGAAAAAAAAAAAAAAGAACAAACTAAACCTAAAGGTAGCAAGAAGGGAAGAAATAAAGATCGGAGCAGAGATCAATATAATAGAGCAAAACAAAATAAAATCAACAAAACCAAGAAGTGGTTCTTTGAAAAGATGAACAAAATTGACAAACTTCTAATTAGATTCACTATGAAAAAGAGAGAAGACATTTCAAATACATAAAGTCAGAAATGAAAGAAAGGACACTACTACTGATCTTACACAAATAAAAAGGATTATAAGAAAGCACTATGGGGGCGCCTGGATGGCTCAGTCGGTGGAGTGTCCAACTCCTGATCTCAGGTCTTGATCTCAGGGTTGTGAGTTCAAGTCCTGTGTTGGGCATGGAGCTTACTTTAAAAAAATAGGGGCACCTGGGTGGCTCAGTCGGTTAAGAATCCGACTTTGGCTCAGGTTATCTCCAGGTCCTGGGAACGAGCCCCATGTCGGTCTCTGCACTCAGCAGGGTGTCTGCTTCTCCCTCTCCCTCTGCTCCTCCCAGAGCTTGTGCTTGCGCTCTCTCTCTCAAATAAATAAAATCTTTTTTTTAAGTAAATAAATAAAAAATAAAATAAATAATAAAATAAATAAAAAGTACTATGGACAATTATACACCAAAAAATTGGATAATCTAGATGAAATGAACAAATTCTTAGATACACACTATCAAGACTGAATCATGAAGAAGTAAGAATTCTAAACGGATCTAAAACTAGTAAGGAGATTGAATCAGTAATCAAAAACCCTTCAACAAAGAAAAGCACACCAAACGGCTTCACTGGTGAATATACTAGACATTTGAAGAAAAATTAATACCAATACTTCTCAAACTCTCCCAAAATACTGAAGAGGAGGAAACACTTTCTAACTCATTCTATGAGGCCAGCATTACCCCGATCCAAAGCCAGACAAAGACAATACAAGAAAAGAAACCTACAGACCAATATCCCTGATGATTTTTTTTTTTTTTGAGAGAGAGAGAGCACGAGTGCACTCAAGCAGAGGTGGAATGCTTAAGCAGACTCCACACCCAAAGCAGAACCCAACACAGGGCTCGATCTCATGACCCTGAGATCATGACCTGAGCAGAAATCAAGAGTCAGACACTTAACCAACTGAGCCACCCAGGTGCCACATCCCTGATGAATAGTGATGCAAAAATCCTTGATGAAATACTAGCAAACCAAAATCAGCAGCACATTAAAGGAAAACACTCTATAGCCAAGTGGAATTTATTCCTGAGATGCAAGCATGGTTCAATGTATGAAAATCAATCAATGTAATATACCATATTAACAGAATGATGGAAAAAATCCACATGATCATCTCAAATGGTGAAGAAAAGAATTTGATACAATTCAACACTTTTCATGATATAACTCAACAAACTAGGAATAGAAGCAAACTATGTCAACATAATAAACAAATTTTCATATATGAAAAGTCCCCAGTTAACATAATACTCAGTGGTGAAAGACTATTTCAAACTCTTCCTCTGAGATCAGGAACAAGACAAGAATCCTGCTTTTGCCACCTCTATTCACCTTAGTGCTGGAAGTCTTAGCCGGAGCAATGAGGCATGAAAGAGAAATTAAAAGCATTCAAAGAGAAAAGGAAGAAGTAAAATTATCTTTGTTTGCAGATGATATGATCTTATAATCAGAAAACTCTAAAGATTCCACAAAAAAACCTGTTAGAACTAATAAGTGAATTTGGCAAAGCTGCAGGATACAAAATCAACACACAAAAATCAGTTGTGTTGGGGCACCTGGGTGGCTCAGATGGTTGGGCGTCTGCCTTTAGCTCAGGTCATGATCTCTGGGTCCTGGGATCGAGCCCCACATCAGGCTCCCTGCTCAGTGGGAAGCCTGCTTCTTCCTCTCCCTCTGCCTCTTCCCCTGCTTGTGCTTTCTCTGTCTGTCTCTCTCAAATGAATAAATAAAATCTTTAAAAAAAAATCAGTTGTTTTTCTATATATTGACAATGATCGATCTAAAGAGGAAATAAAAAAATTCATTTACAGTAACATCAAAATTAACAAAATACTTAGGAAAAAATGTAACAAGGAGCTGAAAGATTTGTACTCTGAAAATGACAAAACACTGCTGAAAGAAATTAAAGAAGACACAAATAAATGAAAAAACATCCCGTGTTGATGGACTGAAAGACTTAATACTGTTAGGATGGTAATACTACCCAAAGCCATCTACAGATTCAATGCAATCCCTATCGAAATCCCAATGGTGTCTTCTGGAGAAACAGAAAAACCCATCCTAGAATTCATATGGAATTTCAAGGGACCCCAAATAGACAAAACAATCTTGAAAGAGAAGGGTGATGTTGGCGGTCTCACACTTCATGACTTCAAAACTTACTACAAAGCTACAATAATCAAAACAATGTGTGTGGGGCAGGTGGGGTAACAGTGTGGGACTGGCATAAGGATAGACATGACCAATGGAAGAGAACAGAGAGCCCAGAAATAAACCTTCACATATACGTCAAACGACTCTCAACAAGGGAGTCAAGGCCATTCAATGGGGAAAGGACAACAAGTGATGTTCAGAAAACTGGATATCCACATGCAAAAGGAAGAAGTTGGACGCTTACCTTACACCATATACAAAAATTAACTTTAAATGGATCAAAGAGCAACATGTAAGAGCTAAAACTATCAACTCTTAGAAGAAAATGGGAAAAATTTCATGACATTGGATTTGGCAATAGTTTCTTACTTATGAGACCAAAAACACAGGCAACAAAATTAAAAACAGATATATTGGACTACATCAAAATTTAAGATTTGTGCATCAAAGGACACTATAAATAGAATGAAAAGACAACCCACAGAATCGGAGTATACAAATCATTATCTGATCAGGGATTAATATCCGGAATATATAACAAACTCCTACAACTCAACAATAAAAAATAAATTACCCGATTTTTTTTTTTTTTAAAGATTTTTTATTTATTTATCTGAGAGAGAGAATGGGAGACAGAGAGCATGAGAGGGGGAGGATCAGAGGGAGAAGCAGACTCCCTGCTGAGCAGGGAGTCCGATGCGGGACTCGATCCAGGGACTCCAGGATCATGACCTGAGCCGAAGGCAGCCGCTTAACCAACTGAGCCACCCAGGCGCCCAAATTACCCGATTTTAAAATGGTCAAAGGACTTGGGACACCTGGGTGGCTCAGTCAGTTAAGCGTCTGCCTTCGGCTCGGGTCATGATCCCAGGGTCCTGGGATCAAGTCCTGCATTGGGTTCCCTGCTCAGCGGGGAGGCTGCTTCTTCCTCTCCCTGTGCCCCTCCACCCTACCCGTGCTCTCTCTTGCTATCTCTCTCTCAAATAAATAAAATCTTAAAAAAGAAAGAAAGAGAATGCTATTGGTGAAATGAAAAACAATCTTTTGAAAAATAAAAAAGACTATGGGGAGAGTTGATAAAGAGCTAAAATAGACCACAGGAAACATGACATAAAGGAGGGGGAAACAGAGAGCTGATGGACAGACAGTTGATGTTCTCAAAAATGGAAAACAAATGGAACAGAAAAAATATTTTTTAAGAAAGAAATTTTCTGGAAACAGAGAAAGACATGAATCAGCAAATAAAAAGAGCTCACACTATGTTCTAGAAAAATATTTTTCCCAAACTGAAAAATAATCTAGTGAAGTAACTAAACTATAAGGCAAAAGGAAGAATTGTATAAGCCAGAAGTCAGCAAACTATGAGCCAGCAGGCGACATCACCACCTGGTTTTGTCATAAAGCTTTATTGGAACACAGAGAAGCCCACTCATTTACACACAGGCTTTCACACTACAACTGCGGTTAAGTATTGGTGACAGAGAGCACACGTCCCAGAGAGCCCAAAATACTTACTACCTGGCCCTTTACAGAAAATGCTTGCTAACCCCTGCTTTAACTATTACAAGGAAAAGAAACAAACTAACTATCAAAAAAAAAAAAAAAGAAAGAAAGAAAGAATCAGGCCAGTCTCATGTTTATAGCAAAATACAGTTGGCAGAAGACAAGGAATCAAGGTTTCTAGAATTCCATAGGAAAAACAGTGTGATCCAAAAATTCCAAAAGCAGCCATTTTCTTCTATATGTAAAAGCAACAAAAAGACATTCTTTACTACATAAACACTAAGGATATGCATATAATCCCTATGACCTTCCTGAGGTGAAAAAAATCTACTTAAAAACAGAATCCTGGTCATGAAGAGAAGCCTCAAAGAATTAACAAACGGGGAAGACGTGCGCTGAAAGGTCTAAAAGTGAGCACTGAATCCATTTAAACAAGAAATTGAGCATAAATAGCCAATTATTAGTTAGAAAACAGTTATGAAAAGATAAAATATCAAATATGAAAATTTTCTAATATTTAAAAATTTAGAGAGAAAAGCCACATGATAAAAAAATTAATAATTTGAAAATTAATGAATAATTTGACAATATACCATGATTAAAATTCTAGACTATGCAATCTTGTAGACTGGCCAGTGAAGAGGGACGGTGGAAAGCAGGAAGAGGAGTTAAAGCACACTAACTGGGGGAGGCAGATGGTGTTTCTTTCAGGAGGCTGATAAATTGAGAAAGAAGTTTAGTATAATGTGAAATCATAAATCACTAGAAAAACTAAAATCAAGTTATATATCTTTCAATCATCTGTGAGGAAAAAAAAAACACAAAGAAAACAAACATAAAGCAGAAAATACAGAGATATACAAAACTGACAATTTCTGTTAAATAAAACCTAAATGGGATAAAGTCACTTATTAAAAAGTACAGGATTAGATCAAGAATCAAAATTCAACAAAGTGCTATCTCCAATAGCCAAGTCTAAAATAAAAATCTCAGAAAGTTTGAAGGTTGGGACACCTGGGTGGCTCAGGCTCAGTCAGTTAAGCGTCTGCCTTGGGTTCAGGTCATGATCTCAGGGTCCTGGGATCAAGCCCCGCATCGGGCTCCCTGCTCAGCGGGAAGCCTGCTTCTCCCTCTCCCACTCCCCCTGCTTGTGTTCCCTCTCTCATTGTGTCTCTCTGTCAAATAAATAAATAAAACCTTAAAAAAAAAAAAAAGTTTGAAGGTTAAAAAAAAAAAAATGGGTAAAGCCATACTGAAGCAAGTACAAACAAAAAAGAAGGCAGAAGTTGTAATATTCATACCCAAGTTGAACTGCAGACAGAAAGCATTTAATGGGACCAGGGCAATATTTGATAAAAATGTTCCTTAAAACCTAACAGAGTGGGGTGCCTGGGTGGCTCAGTCAGTTAAGCGTCTGCCTTTAGCTCAGGTCATGATCCCAGGGTCCTGGGATCGAGTCTTGCATCTGGTTCCTTGCTCCTCTGGGAGCCTGCTTCTCCCTCTGCCTGCCACTCCCCCTGCTTGTGCTCTCTCTTTCTTGCTTTCTCTAATAAATAAATAAAATCTTTAAAAAAAAAAAAAAGATAGGGGCGCCTGGGTGGCTCAGTCGGTTAGGAGACTGCCTTCGGCTCAGGTCATGATCCTGGAGTCCTGGGATCGAGTCCCGCATCGGGCTCCCTGCTTGGCAGGGGGTCTGCTTCTCCCTCTGCCCTCTTCCCTCTCGTGCTCTCTGTCTCTCATTCTCTCTCTCTCAAATGAATAAATAAAATCTTTTAAAAAATTAAAAAAATAAAAAAAATAAAAAATAAAAAAATAAAAAAAAAGATATTTGCTAATAAGATCTCTATGAAAAAATTCTAAATAAAATATTAGCAAATATCCAGTAGGACATTAACATGCATACACACGTGTGTGCACCCACATAGACATCCCATAAACATGTGGGGCTTGTTCTTGAGTTGCAAGAATAAAAGGATATTAGGAATGCTATCAATATGATTTTCCACATTAGTAGGCCACAGGAAATAAAAATCATATTTGACAAGGGTCAAAACTCATCAAACGGTACACTTAAGATATGTGCGTTTCTCTAAAAGTAAATTTCACCTCAAAAAAAGAGAATCATAAAACAATAGTGAACTCTAGTTATTGATATGAATGCTGAAGCATTTAAGAGTGAAGTATGCCGATATCTATAAGTTACTTTGCAACCCATCCCAAACAGAACCTGGATGGACAGAGAGATGGATGGATGGGTAGATGTGTGACAAAGCAAATGTGGGAAAATGCTTAACTAGGATCTAGACGGTGTGTCTGTCATGTGCTTATCTCAACATTTCTGTATGCTTGAAAATATTCATATAAACTATTGAAAAAAGGCAACCCCAAAAAAGTTACAACTTAACTTCCAAACTACATAATTTAATCCACAGTAAGACACTCAAAAGGCTGAAGACTTGGAAAGCCTTACCTTTGTGAGGAGGTGTGCAGAGATGAGAAGGGGCCCGCACTTACCTACAGACTGGGAGGTGAACGCAGCTACAATCTGCGGGGAGGCCAGGGCCTCCAGCCTGTTCTTCAGTGCCTCCAAGTGCACACATTTTTCCGAGTAGTCTGGTGTATCAACAAGCATCATTAAGCTGTTCTGCATACCTGTCAGCTTAGCAGAAATCACAGCTATGTCCTATAAAAGACCAGAATAGAGGATATTTATTTTAAAAGATCTCAGGTCGTTCAGGGGCACCTGGGTGGCTCAGTCGGTTAAGTGTCTACCTTCGGTTCAGGTCATGATCTCAGGGTCCTGGGATTGAGCCCTGCATCGGGCTCTCTGCTCGGTGCAGAACCTGCTTCTTTCTTTCCCCCGCTTGTACTCTCTCTGACAAATAAATAAAATCTTAAAAAAAAAAAAAAATGCTGTTTTTTAAAAGAATTAAGAATGTAGTAATTGTGTTTCATTTCAGCACTCAACAGGTGTCTACAACGTGTCAGACACTGTATTAGATGTTTGAGACACAAAGAAGATCATACTGCAGCCCCTGAGTTCCCAACATATTGGGACAGCAAGATCAGGATACAATTTAAGGAGTATGGCTCAGGTGCTACTGGGGCCCAGGGGAGGGAGCAACTGAGTGCCTGTGAGAGGCCAGGAGCCAGCAGGGGTGGGTGGCTGCTGCAGTGGTTTAGGAGAAAGACGAAGGGAAGCGTGAACAGAGTGGTGGCAGAGGGATCCAAAGAACGGACAACTGCAGAGAGATATGGGAGAGATGGGGAAGAGGGCGCAGTTAAGGACTGCTGAGGTTTCTAGCCTAGACCCTTGGTGGGGAAGTGCCGCCACGAACCAAGACAGGGAGGCCAAAGGGAAGAGCAAATGGGGAGTGGTTCTAGACAGAAATAATGAATTCAGTTTACAGTGCCTAGGAGGGAGTCCAGCCAGATGCATGTGGTCTTCTGGGCAGCTGGTTCTGAATATCGGGATAGTTGGGAGCGGCAAAAGCTTTCCAACTCTTAGCTAGTTAATATTAGTAGTGTACTGACTACAATCACGCATGTGCCAGGAATCCAGGAAGATTAGCAACTCATATCTGTGAACCCTCATTTTTTTTTTTTTTTAAAGATTTTTTATTTATTTATCTGAGAGAGAGAATGGGAGACAGAGAGCATGAGAGGGGGAGGATCAGAGGGAGAAGCAGACTCCCCGCTGAGCAGGGAGTCCGATGCGGGACTCGATCCCGGGACTCCAGGATCATGACCTGAGCCGAAGGCAGTCGCCCAACCAACTGAGCCACCCAGGCGCCCGAACCCTCATTTTTCACTGTTTATTCCTGTTTACTAATTTTTTTCCCATCATGCACTGAGCGCTTTTTAAAAAACTTGTGAGAGTTTTAAAAATTAGCAAAAAGGGGGGGGGTGCCTGGGTGGCTCAGTTGTTAAGTGTCTGCCTTCAGCTCAGGTCATGATCCCAGGGTCCTGGGATCGAGCCCCGCATCGGGCTCCCTGCTCAGCGGGGAGCCTGCTTCTCCCTCTTCCAGCTCATGCTCTCTCTTACTATCTCTCTCTCAAATAAAATCTTTTTTTTTAAAGATTTTATTTATTTGACAGAGAGTGAAAGAGCACAAGCAGGGGGAGCAGCAGAGGGAGAGGAAGAAGCAGGCCCCCCTCCGAGCAGGGAGCCCGATGCGGGACTCGATCCCAGGACCCTGGGATCATGACCTAAGCCGAAGGCAGACGCTTAACCATCTGAGCCACCCAGGCGCCCTCAAATAAATCTTTAAAAAAAAAAAAAAGCGGGGCGCCTGGGTGGCTCAGTCGTTAAGCGTCTGCCTTCAGCTCAGGTCATGATCCCAGAGTCCTGGGATCAAGCCCCGCATGGGGCTCCCTGCTCCGTGGGAAGCCTGCTTCTCCCTCTCGCACTCCCCCTGCTTTGTTCCATCTCTCGCGGTGTCTCTGTCAAATAAGTAAATAAAATCTTTAAAAAAAAAAAAGAAAACTAGCAAAAGAGACAATAAAAGAATTCATTTTGCTTAACCGAAAAAGTTTTTCATGAGACATCACCTGACCTCACCCTGATAACCAGGTATCAAAAGCATTGCTATGTCCCACAGTTGGCAGCCACGGAGGGTCCCAGGATGTGGAAGGGCCCCTGCCCATGTTTCACAATCTCATTTCATCCATTTTCTCTGCCTTTTTCACTGAGGTTTCTCCTGAACTATGACAAGAAGGCCATCAGTCAAGATACCAACTCCAGAAGGTGGAAAGACCCTGAGCAACTGCAGGTTTTCTCACCCTTTGCCTGTGTGTTTCCACGCGGGGCTTCTTCCTATCCCTTGTGGGTTCGAGGAAACGACTTTCTCATTTGTTTCTCCAAACCTCAAGTGCCTGCCTACCCAGACTGCAGACATCCCCTAAACTCAAGACCTACTTGAGTCTTGAAGGTCTCCTCGATATCAGCACTCAGTGTGCTCCACTTGTCTGCTTCCTGAAGGGACTCCGCCGCAAGCTGCATTCTGGACTTGACCTGGTCGATTTCTACCAATACCTAAAAGAGAGACGAGAGGTCAAAGACTAAGGAAGTGGCAGTTCCTTTATCTCTACCCTCCACTGGTGACTTGAAACATAAGCATCATGGCACGCTCCTGTTTTGAGGGAGGTTCTGTGAATGTCTTCCAAAAACAAGAATCAGCATTAGGCACAGGGGCATGAATACCTGCATCGATTGAGACGTATCCTGTTCAAATTTTTTAATGTCCTCCTTGACAAGAATCATTTGTTCTTTCAGAAAAGACGCCTCCTGTTTCAGGGCTTCAACATCGCGGAGCACTTTGGGCATGTTCTGAAGAGCCTGGTGACTTGTTTCTGTAGCAAGAACCAAAGAACAAAAGGTGAAAATCAGACCAGTGAACAAGATGAAGAGATCAGAAGACAGGAAGGGAATTTTCCCCAAAGCACCCCAACCACACAGTTTTCTGAGCCTGTGGATGATGGGAAGTGGAGAAGAGGTGGGCTGGGAGGTGGGCTCTGCCAGGACCATGTCTTCCCCAGTCTGATCAGTGTGGGCCATGGGATTTGACAAGGAAGGAACCATCAACCTGACCCAACATCAATGCTTGTCCACCACTGAGTTAAATTGAAACTCCCTTTGTAAGGAAAGAAAATGAAAGAATCTGACACTGGGTAAATGCCAGCTACATCCCATTCTATCAGGTAATGTCCACAGGAATCATTAGCAGTCACCTCTTACAAATAAGGAAACTGAGGCTCAGAGAGGTTGAGTAACTTCCCTAAGATTTCACAGAGCTGAAACCAAGCCTTACGTGTGTCTGGCCCCAATGTCTGCATTCCATGGTCTTTTCAAAATAGAGTCCACAGACGACCAGCGTCAATTGGGGCACAGTTAAATGCAGGTCCCCCAGCACCTGCCAGAGTTTCTTATTTAACAAGTCTGGTAGGAGATCAGGTGACATTAAGAAAGCTGCATAGATTTTTTTTGGTTTTTTTTTTTAAGATTTTATTTATTTGACAGAGAGAGACACAGCGAGAGAGGGAACACAAGCAGGGGGAGTGGGAGAGGGAGAAGCAGGCTTCCCACGGAGCAGGGAGCCCGATGAGGGGCTCGATCCCAGGACCCCGGGATCATGACCGGAGCTGAAGGCAGACGCTTAACGACTGAGCCACCGTTTTAACAGACGTCCCAAACACAGAATACAATTTGCACATCTCTGCACACTATGATGTGTTATGTGGAATTGGGAGAATTACTAGCATACCCCTCTGACCCTTTAAAGGGCAATTCATCGGAAAATCAACCCAATAAGTCCAGCGTCTTCTGCTCTACCAGTGCAATGAATGGAACCTTAACATCTTGAAGAAATATTTCAAGAACCTGTTCGTCCAGCTGAGCCATAAAATAACAATGTGTTTCCAGCACTGACCCCGGGTAAAGTTCTAAGACTAAGAAAACAAAGATAGAACAAGGATTTTTTCTATATAGAGAACAATGCTGACTTTTAACAACATTGTTATGGCCCCAGCCTTCCGCCTGCTAAACCTCCAAGTCACTCTTCGGCCCTTGCCGTTTCCTGTGTACCTCTTTTTCCTTCTCCACAACCCTCCCCCCGCACCAAATTTAGTCCACTCTTTTTTCCATTTTAAAGCTATCACTTGCAGTGGTTGCCTCTGGGAGGGTAAGGGCCAGATTTCATTGCGAAGGGGAATGGGGGCACTTTCTTGGGTGATTGTAACATTCTCCTTCTTGACAGAGATTTGAATTATCCCAGCTGTATACATTTGTCAAAACTCATTCCACTCATCAGATAAGATTTGTGCATTTCACCTTATGTAAATTTTATTTGGTAAAAAAGAAAAAAAAAGAGCTGTAAACAAGTACTGAATTCTATTATGTTTAGGGTACCCACTGAAATGTACAGGGGTAAAGTATACTGACCTCTGCAACTCATTTTGAAATACATCATACATCAAAAAATAAGATGGATGAATGGAGGGAGGGACAGGTAAATGGATAGATTTGTGATAAAGCAGGAATAGTAAATTGTTAATTGTAGAATCTAGGTAGTGGGCATATGGATGTTCACTACAATTCTCTCAATGTTACTGCATGTTTGGGACCTCCACCCACAGTCATTCTTGATGTTCTCCTCCTCTTGTCCCTCCTTCCAATCCATCAGCAAGTTCTTCCCATTCTTCCTCCTAAAAATATCTTAAATCTACCCATTTCTCACCATGCCCACTGCCACAACCCCAGCTGAAGCCACTATTTTGACAGTCCACTCTTCTGAACAGTTGCCTTCCGAATCAATCCCTGTCCCTCCCCTGCTTAAAAATCCTTTGGTACCTTTCCTTTACACTCATTTTAAATCAAATCCAAACTCTTTAATGAGACATTAAAATCCCTGCATGATCTGGTCCCTGTTTGGGGGTTTTTCTCCCCCTGTCTCCAACTTGGCCTGTTAACCGACCCAACCTAGGACTGGGTCTTGTTCAACACTGTATCTCTGGAACCTGGAAAACAGTTTGTGCCTAATAAATACTTGTTGACTGAATGACTGAACAAATCAGTCTCCCAACTTGGAGCCCTCAACATCCCCTCCTAGAGCCTCTGCAATAACCTCTCTTCACTGCAGATTTGAGCCCTGTCTCGCCTTCCATAAAAAGAAAGCTTTAAACCTCTGAAGGCGGGGCGCCTGGGCGGCTCAGTCGGGTAAGCGTCTGCCTTCGGCTCAGGTCATGATCCCAGGGTCCTGGGATCGAGCCCCGCATCGGGCTCCCTGCTCGGCAGGGAGTCTGCTTCTCTCTCTCTCCCTCTCCCACTCCCCCTGCTTGTGTTCCCTCTCTTGCTGTCTCTCTCTCTCTCTGTCAAATAAATAAATAAAATCTTTGAAAAACAAAAAACAAAAACCTCTGAAGGCTTCCCACTGCCTAGGGGCCGAATGCCCAACTCCTTAGGATAATGCAAAAGGGGACACCTGGGCGGTTCAGTCGGTTAAGTGTCCCACTCTTGATTTCGGCTCAGGTCATGATCTCAGGGTGTGGGATTGGGCCTGCTTAAGATTCTCTCTCCCTCTGCGCCTTCCCGTCCCTGGGTGCGCACGCGTGCGTAAAGAATAAAATAAAATAAAATGATGGGCAAAAAGGCCTTTCACAGTTTGATTCTAATCTACTTTTCTGTCTTAGCTCCAGAAGTCTCCCCCTCCCCCCGGGGAAAGTGTGATCCTGTAATAATAATACTAATGACTAATGTTTGTTGATGTTACTGATGGAGCTCTGTTTGAACTTCTCACTCTTCTGTGGACTGGCTAGGCCTTTTTATACCCACATGCCTCTGTGTACTCTGTTCTCTCCTCCCTTTCATACCAGAGAGGTAGCAAGGTATAATGGATAAGAGCCTGAGCTCTGGGACCAATGCATGGGTTCAAATCCAAACTAGAAATATGATGATGGGTTACTTCAGTCAGCCAGTCTCTACAACTATAAATTGGTCATCAGGGGCGCCTGGGCGGCTCAGTCGTTAAGCGCCTGCCTTCGGCTCAGGTCATGATCCCAGGGTCCTGGGATCGAGCCCCGCATCGGGCTCCCTGCTCCGCGGGAAGCCTGCTTCTCCCTCTCCCACTCCCCCTGCTTGTGTTCCCTCTCTCGCTCTGTCTCTCTCTGTCAAATAAATAAATAGAAGAAAAAAAAAATCTTAAATTGGTCATCATAACTGTGTCTACCTCTAAGGATTATAGCCAGGTTTAAATTGGATAATTAGGCTGAGAAGGGGCAACATTAACATTTTGGCCAGGACAATTCTTCATTGTGTAGGATATCCCAAGCATGCAGGACACTAAGCATCGCTGGGTATTTCTACTAACTGTCCATCATTGTGACATTCCTCCCCGTTGCAAGGACTAAAAACACTCCCAACAACTTCCAGATAGTCAGGGGATGGTGAGGGTAGAAGGAGGTGACGTTACCACCCCTGGTTTGAGAACCACTTAGTTAATACATACAGGGCATTTAAAAGAATGGTTGACACATTATCAAGGACTCAAATATTGCTATCATATTATTATTAATGTCCTCCCCCCTCTTTGCCCTATGAAGTCTTCCTTCAAGGCCTAACACAGGGAAAACCCTTTATGATTCTCCCAGACTAGAGGTAACTGCACTTTTTCCAGCTCTCATAACTCCTGGTCCTACCTGTAGGAAAGCCACCCTTCATTGTAATTTAACTGTTTAGTATCTTCCCCACAAGGCAGCAGCTCCTGAAAAGTAAACTTCTTGCACATGGCCCGTTTCTGGGCACAGGTGTAGCAGATGTTCAATGAGTATTAGAAGCAAAGTACAATAAAGAACCTGCAGCGAAATAAAGCTCCCCTCCCCCCAATATCAGCCTTTTCTTAAACACTGGACCCATCTATAAAATAAAGTTCTCTTTACTGGGTCTTAAGCTTCCCTGTAGGAACCGTCTCTCCCACGGAGCCTAGCAGAGAGGCTGGCCGTGCAGTATGCACCTAATGAACATACAGTGAACACACCGTGACTAAACACCGAGTAGGAGTCAATGAAAAGGTTGCTGGTGTGTATTATTTTTTATAATTAACTATCCTTGAAAGACGGTTCAAGTCTCCATCCAGGCCAGCCCATCTTCAAAGACATGAAGGTCCGCTAAAACAACGTTTCCCAGACTTGTGTCATTCCCACACGCCTCTGATACGCTTTTGCCAGATGTAAGAACCAGGTAACGATTAGTTAATATTCTTGAAACTCACTCCTGGGCCTTAAAGGAAACTTAAGGGCACGGCCGGGGGCGGAAGAGCAAGCCCCAGCCTCGGAAGCGTTAGGCAGGCGGCAGCGAGCTGAGACCGGCCCCCGGCTGCCCCCGAAAGGTCTGGACGAGGGTCGGTCCGGGCTCGCCTTCCCACCGCGGGGGCCGCGGGCCGCCGCCGCCCCACGCGCGGCCCGGCGGCTCAGCCTTACCCTCCACGGCGTGGTTCACCTCCTGGATGAACAGCTGCAGCTTCATCACCAGCGTGGCCGCGTGGCCGTCCGCCTTCCCGGCCGCCGCCTCCTTCGAACCGGTCCTGAAGGCCGCGTTGATCCACTCCTTCACGTCGAAGTCTTCCGCCAGGAACTTGGAGAAGTCCATGGCCGCACCGCCTCTCAGCCTCGGCGTCCAGGCCTGAAGCGCTGGCTCTGGCGGCAACGAGGCTGCCGAGTCGGGCGGCCCTGCGGGGGCACCGGCGCTGGCCTGGGGCGGGGGGCGGCAGGCAGAACCCACAGCACCCACGAAACCCGCCCCCCTGCGGCCCGTCGACTCGCGGGAGCAGAGGGCTCGGAATGGCCCTCGCCGCGCGCCGTACTTCTTCCGGAAGTAGGTGGCCGTTACCATGGTGATTGCCGGCGTTCCGGGCGCCCTGGAGAAAGGCCCCCGGCGGCGGGCGGCGAGCGGCTGCGGGCATTCCGCTTCTTTTGCTAACTCAAGTGTGTGTTGGGCGCTTAAGTATGTGCTTACTCTAAAGCCCTTACGTGCACTGGCGCACTTGGACTTGACAGTACTACGAGGGCCGTTATTCTCCCCAAGGTAAAGAGGAAGATTAGAGGCAGTTGAGCAACTCAGTCATGTCGCCAGAAAGTGGGACTGCGGGGATTTGAACTAGGGCAAACGGGCCACGGGAGCCTGAACTCTTTACCACGCTTTACTGCCTTCCTACAGAGATCAGATGAATCTCCGCGATCCGGCCTCAGCCCTCCCTATAGCCACGTTGGCCTCCTGTCCTTTCCCAAGAAACACACCACGCTGCAACTCAAACTCACCGGTTGCAACCTGTTTTCTCTAGCCTCATGTGACGCCTCGGAAAAAGGAGGGCCTCCTTTGTCATAGGGTCATGGGAACCAAAAATTAAAGAGAAAAAATCCTTTGTGTATAATTGTGAATAATTTTGCCACTTACCCTTCTCACCCCGGGCATACTCTGACTCAATGCATACGGTAGTTCTGAAGACTCTACGTATCTAAGAACCTAAATCCACAAATCAGGAAAGCTAGTATACTATCCTTGGTAGGAGCGTTGGAAGCCTTAAGTGCCTCTGCAATATGCCCCTGCCCTTCCCGATGAACATTTTTAAAATAGCTTTACTAAGAACTTACAGGATATAAAATTCATCCATTGTAAGTTACAATTCAATGATTTTTAGTAAATTTAGAGAGTTGGTCTCTCTCCACAAGAACATTTCCAACAGCCAAAAAAGTTCCTTCCCCCTCATTTGCACTTAATCTGGTCTTCCACACCAGGCCCTAGGAAACCACTAGTCCGCTGTCTCTCAATTTACCTTTTCTGGACATTTCAGATACATCGAATCATATACTGTGCGGTGTTCCATCTGGCTTCTTTCGCTGAGCATGTTTTTGAGGTCCATTTGTGTTGCACCATGTTACCAGTTTGCTCCTTTATGTTGCTGAATAGTATCCCATTGTGTGGATATGACATATTTAGCCATTCACCAACTGATGGACATTTATGCTGCTTCTAGTTTAAAGTCATTATGAATAATGCTATGAATGTTCGCCACATGCCTTTGTGTAGACAAGTTTTCATTACTTTTGGATATATTCCTAGGAGTGGAATTGCTAAGTTACAAGATAAATTTATGTTCAACTTTTTAAGAAAACTGTCAGACTTACCCAGACTAGCCTACACCATTTTACATTACCATCAATAATGTGTGAGGGCTCCAGTTTCTCTATACCCTCACCAACATCTGGTATATAATAGTCACTGTTGCTTTAGTCTGCATTTCCCTAACCAATGATTTTGAACATCTTTTCATGTTATTAGCTATTCTTACATCTTCTTTGACGAAACGTGTTCAAATCTTTCACCCATTTTTCAAATGGGGTTGTCTTCATATTATTGAGCTGTTAAATTCTTCATATTAATGAGCTGTTAAATTCTTTACATATTCTGATTTCCCTTATTAACATGGGTCACAACTATTTTCTCCCAATCTGTATCTTGTCTTTTCATTTTCTTAATGTCTTTTGAGGTGCAAGTTTTTAATTTTGATAAATTCCATTATCACTTCTTTTTTATGGATCCTACTTTTGGTCTTGTATCTAAGAAATCTTTGCTTAACCCAAAATCATGAAGAATTTCTAAATTTTCTTCTAGAAGTTTTAAAGTATTAGCTCTTACATTTACGTCCATGATCCAGTTTGAGTTCATTTTTTGTGTATGGTGTGAGGTAAAGGCCTAAGTTTATTCTTTAAAGATTTAATTTTTAAGTAACATCTATACCCAACGTGGGGCTCAAAGTTACAACCCCATGATCAAGCGTCACATGCTCTGAGCCAGCCAGGCGCCCGTCTAATTTTTTACATACACATATACAGTTATCCCAGGATGATTTAGACTTTCCTTTCTCCACTGATTGCCTTAAGATCTTTTGTCAAAAACCAAGTGACACAGATGTAAGGATTTCTGGACTCTTAATTCTGTTTCATTATCTATATTCCTATTGTACCAATACCAAATTGTCTTGATTTCTATAGTTTATAGTAAGTTTGGAAGTCTGATAGTGTTAGTCCTCCCACTTTGTTATTTTAAAAAATTGTTTTGCAGGGAACCTGGGTGGCTCAGTCGGTTAAGCATCTGCCTTCAGCTCAAGTCATGATCCCAGGGTCCTGGGATCCAGCCTCGTGTCAGGCTCCCTGCTCCTTGGGGAATATGCTTCTCCCTCTCCCTCCTCTCTCAAATGCGCTCTCTCAAATCTTTTTTTCTTAAAGATTTTATTTATTTGACAAGGAGCAGGAGAGCACAGCTGGTGGGAGTGGCAGAGGGAGAGGGAGAAGCAGGCGCCCTGCCCAGCAGGGAGCCCGATGCGGGGTTCGATCCCAGGACCCTGGGACCATGACCTGAGCCGAAGGCAGTCGCTTAACCAACTGAGCCACCCAGGCGCCCCTCAAATAAAATCTTAAATAAAAATATTGTTTTGCTACTCCAGACCCTTTGCATATCCATATCCATCTATGACCTGCTTATCAATTTCTACACAAAAATGCTACTGGAATAGGGTTTTTATTGAACTTACAGATCACTTTGAGAATTGGTATCTTGACAATACAGTCTTCCAGTCCATGAATGTGAAATGTCTCTCCTTTTACTTAGATCAGGATGTTTCAACCTTGGTGTTATTCAACCCTGGTGTGGCCAGATAATTTATTGTTCAGGCTGTCCTATGCATTGTACAATGTTTGGCTGCATCTCTGGCCTCTACTACTAGATCCCAAAAGCATCCCTTCCCCCAGGTTGTGACAACTAAAAATGTCTCCACACATTGCCAAGTATCTCTCGGTGGGAACAATCACCCCTGGTTGAGAACCTCTAATTTAGATCATCTTTAATTTCTCTCAGCAATACCTTTTGTTGTACATTGTAAATATCTTGCACTTTTGTTAAATTTATTCCAAAGTATTGCATTCATTTTAATGCTATTGTGAATGTAATTAATTTCATTTCACATGTTCTTGTTATAGGAATACAACTGATTTTTGTATATTTATCTTGTACCTTTTAACATTTATCGGTTCTATTTATGTGTGCATGTACGTATTCCCTGGAATTTGTCTATGTACAGGTTCATAATATCTGTGAATACAGATTTACCTTTTTCTTCCCTCTACTAACTGCACTGCTTAGAATCTTCAGTACAATATTGAATAGAAATGGCAAGAGCAGACATCTTTGCCTTGCTCCAAATCTTCAGCATCTTTTTCAGTCCAATCCCTTTTTCAAGATGACCAAGTTCCCTTCTATTCCTAGTTTGTTAAAATGCTGATTTTATACATATACTTTTTTGGTACCTATTGGGATAATTGTGTTGTTTTTACCTTTTATTCTACTCATGTGATGTTCTTTAGTAATTAACATTTGGATGGTAAACTGATCTTGCATTCCTAGGATAAATTCTACTTGGTCAGGATGTAGAATGTTACCAGATTTGCTTTGACACCATTTTGTTGAGGACTTTCGTGTCAATGTTCGTGGGGGAAAACTCGTAATATTGTTTTTGTGATCTTTCTCTAATTTTGGTTTAAGTGTAATACTGGTTTTAGAATCATTTAGGAAGTGATCCTTCCTTCTCTAGCTTCGGAGTTTGAGAATTGGGAAAGCCTCTTCTTTAAATATTTGGCAGAATTTAATGTGAAGCCATCTGGCCCTGGACGTTTCTTCGTGAGAAGACTATTAATTCAACTCGTTATAGACCTATTCAAATGTTCTAGTTCTTCTTAAATCAGTTGGTAATTCGGGCCTTACTAGAAACTTGTCCATTTCACCTAAGTTGGCATAAAATTGTTCGTAATATTCCTTTATAATCCTTTCCAATTTCTGTAGAATCAGTAGTGATGTGTCTCCTGAGTTTGGTAATTTGTCTTTTGTTGGTCTCCTACCCTGAACCATAAAGTGTTCTTAGTAATGGAATTCATTCATGGCAGAGCAACAAGACTGAACGTCTTAAGTGCGTGACATCATATGGACTGCATACAAACCCTAATCTCACTACCTCCAAGGTTACTGAATTTGAGAGAATTATGGTTGACTTGTGTTTCCACGAGTTAGGCATGAAATCCTAATCCCTAGTCCCTCAGAATGTGACCTTATCAATAGCATCACTGCAGATGTAACTAGTTAAGATGTTATACTGAAGTAGGATTGGCCCTTAATCCAATATGATCAATGTAAATTAGTCATGTGAAGACACACAGGGAGACCACATGACCACAAAGGTAGAGAGAGGAGTTCCGCAGCTGCAAGCCAAAGAATGCCAAAGATCATTGCAAATCACCAAAATTATCTGACAGGTTTCAGAGTGAACGTGGCCTAATTTCAGACTTCTCCACAACTGTTGTTTCTGTTGTTTTAGGTCACCCAACTTACGGTACACTGTTGCAGTCATCCCAAGAGGCCAATACAAAGACATAAATATCTTTTGTTTAACCAATGTTTCTTTGGGCTTACCCATTTCTTGCAGCTGATACTAATCTTGACAGATCCGTATGGAGGGGATGGTCAGATTCTATCAAAAGCATCAACTTTTTTTGTAGCCTTGGCAAACATTAGGTTAGTACCCTTAGCAAAATTTTACTGGTTTCCATGAGAACAGGAAAGGTTATGAAATGAACCATGTGACAAAATGGAAGTCACCACAGTTACAGTATAAATAAATCTCGGATGAGGTGATTTGAGGAGAAATAGCACCTACATTTAGAGAGTCCCTATTGTGTCTGGTATTTTGTTGACCTCATTAAACCTGCATCTGAATCTATGAAGTAGATTTTTAACATTTTTACAATTCAAGAATATAAAAATTGAGGCCCAGACGTGTTGAGTGTCCTGCCCAAGATACTACAGGTGGCAAAAACAAAACAAAACAAAACTAGAAACCGAACCTGACTCCAAAGCCCATACCTGTTTCCCTCTACAATGCTGGGCTGACAGAAGTAAGGCAGGAGGGAGTGGGTTGCTAGAGAAGAGGCAAGCATGTCTGGGCCCATGGAAATGGAACCAGTGGGAGGGAGAGACTAGAAACACACAGAAACTACCAGGAAATTCATGTGCCAGTTTTAATACACAGGACTTTTAACATAAAACTGATTGATCCCAACTGCTGTCAGGAGAGGGGAGAGCAGGGGCTATTCTTTTTCCTATTAAGCAGTGGCATGGCATTATCTCCAAGTTACATCATTACATTAAAAACAAACAAACAAAAAACTCCAGTTCATTTGAATATGCCCAGAATATCTCCAAGGACAGATGAGAACTAGTAACACTGTCTGCTAGAAGATTAATCACGTGGAAGACTTTCCACCTTTTAATTTGGAAAAAACATTTAAGCATAAAAATGTTTTTTCAGCCTAGAAACTTTAGAAAATGTAGATAAAATTTAAAGAAAACCCATTCGCAGGGCGCCTGGGCAGCGCAGTCAGTGTCCAACTCTTGGTTTGGCTCAGGTCACAATCTCAGGTTGTGAGACTGAGCCCTACATCAGGCTCAACACTCAGCGTGGAGTCTGCTTAAGCCTCTCCCCCTCTACCCCTCACCCACCATGTGCTCTTTCTAAAATAAGTATTTTAAAAATTCATTTGCAATTCTAGAACCCAAAATTACCAGTTATTATATATGCACACATATACCTAGATTGCTTGGTTTTAAAACCAGGGTCATGACAAATATAAAAGCATTTTTTTTTTTTTTCCATTTAACAATAGTTCAAGGGCAGTTTTCCCCAATAGACTGCCATAGTATCTTATGGTAGATAGCTAATCTACTACAAATCCAGTCTTCCCTTCTTCCTTGGCCAAAACCCAATTTCATGCAGTGTGGCTCTGTATGCAAATATGACAATTTCTCAGCCTTCCTTGCCCAAAGTGGGGCAATGTCACTAAACAGCCAATAAGATGTGAATACAAGTATCACATGAAACTTATGGGAAACCTTAAGAATGTCAGTTTTCCTTTATTCCTTCCTGTGGCTTAGAATGTCAGCATCTCAAGCCATCACCATGTAACATGCTGAGATTATCCTTGGGTGGTGATTTAGGGATGGCTGAAGCCTGGATCCCCGATGACTCTGTGATGCTTTTATCAGCAACGGTTCTGGACTACATCTGGCCTTTTTAACAAGAAAATAAACCTTTGTGTTTAGGCTACTCTATTATTTCCTTATTAAACATGCTGCTTGTCTTTTTTTTTTTTTTTTTTTAAATATTAGAGAGAGACAGCATGAGTTGAGGCAGAGGGAGAAGGAGAAACAGACTCCCCGCTGAGCACAGAGACTGACACGGAACTCAACCCCAGAACCCTGGGATCATGACCTGAGCCAAAGGCACACACTTTACTAAGCCACCCAGGCACCCCTGGTCATTTATTTTTATTAGAAATAAACAATGAATAATCTAGAATGTCTTTTTCTACATCTACTGAGATGACCCAATAGTCCAGTTGAGCTATTGATGTGGTTAACTGCATTTCCAGAAAATGCTTTGTACAGTGTATTCTTTCAATGTGCCACTAGCTTTAAAGCTAATATTTTACATGTGCACTCAGAAACAAGAGCAGACCAAGTTATCTGCTTCAGATTTTGATGTCAGGGTTATACATTTTAGAATGCACAGCTTTGTTACAAAATTAACTGAATGGCTTATAGGCAACACGTTCATTCTTCGTTTCTAAGTGTTCCGTTACAGACGTCATCTTTTGACTAGGCTTAGGGATGTGTTTCAAAATGGCTAGAACTGTTCTGGTGACTAGATTTAGGAGTATAGTTTCTAATTAGTATTAATACTTTTTGTAAAAATACTTTTTCTAATTAGTATTAATAGTAAAAATACTTTTTCTAATTAGTATTAATACTTTCTATCTTTACGTTTACTGTGTCTCAATATTAGAGACTCACCAAAATTTTAAATAGTTTTTTTATTTTAGGAGATAAACTTTATAGTTATGGGCAAGTCACCTCTGTTCATGTGCTGGAAGGAAACCAGGTGGACCAGCTAACATCAAACAGTAAATGAAATAAGTCTTAGCTAATTAAGTGCCATGCAGTATCGTAGTCACTTTACATATATTAACTTTTAATTCTCAAAAAAATTCTGTTATCCACTTCACAGAGGAGGAATCTAAAGAAGATAAATTACTTACCCAAGGTCACATGGCTTCTTAGAGGCAGTAGTGAAGCTAAAGAGCTGAATTACAACTAAGGGCTGACTTAATTATTTCAAACTGGGGATTCAGAAGACTGCAAATGTTAAAATCCTACGTATCTGGGGCCTGTAACAGTGCAGTATGTTTTTACAATTTTAACTTTTAAAATCAAAGTGTTACCTCTAGTAGTGGGATGAGGTATTCAAGAATAAAAGTCAGAAGGAAGAGAATGTTTACTGTTTAAGATGCAAGCTTTTTCAGAATGAATGTGGTGTAATTGGGAATGCGCTGGGCAAGGGGAAAAAAGGCCTGGATTTTTTCATTCCAGCTGACATTAAATGTCATGAGAACTCTGGACCTTAAGGGCCTCAACTATATAATGAAAGGCTTGGCTCATCTCACCTGAGGACATTTCCTCTGTCCTACCTGGCTTCACCTCTTCCCAGATGGTAAATGCCAGGCCATATCTTTATTTAAAAATAAAAACAAAAATGAAAAACTCCTCCCCCCAAACCAGGGCTACCATTCCAGGACACTCTCCTACTGTTTTCTTCAAAAGAAAAAACAAAACAAAACACCTAGTTGATAGAATTTTATATTTTGGGGCTGGGACAGCATCTTCTACATTGGATATGAAGAATTTGATTTGTGAACACTGTAGTAATCAAGCACTACTTGTATTTTAGAATATCACCTTTGCTTTCTACCCTGAATGCTTGGTCTCTCAATTTACAGTCGTTTTGAACTCACAACCCTGAGATAAAGACCTGAGCTGAGAACAAGATGATGCTGAGCCACCCAGGTGCCCCTACACCATTTTTAATATGTAATGTTCGTGTTCTTTGCTTTATTTGGTCCGTGTTCTTTTGGTCATTAAGTCATTTACTCTGTTTTCAACATTTCCCATCTCCATAGCCCATTTATGCTCACAGTGGCTCACAGATAAAGCAGGGTTCTAGCCTAGTCTTAAATTCATTGAAGAGATAAGGGGAGAGGAGTTACCTCCTGATGTCATGAAAACACATGGCATTATCAAAACATGAAAGAAAGGACTTTCTTGTGGCTGTGGCAAAGTGCTCGTTCCTGGCAGGTGGCAGAATGGTAGGAAGCACAGGAAGTTAGAAGAGGGCAATGAATACTTAAGCATTCAACTTGATTGCATCAACTTTTAGGACATTAGGAAGCCATTCAGGATTTCTCAGCAAGAGGTCAAGTGGCCAGATCTGTTAGATAATTCTGGTGGTGGCAAGTATAATAGTTC